>NC_034596.1:36810073-36828195 GCF_900095145.1 Mus pahari
TCACAAAAGAAGTCACTAGATATGCACTCACTGATAAGTGGATATTAGCCCAGAAACTTAGAATACCCAAGACACAATTTGCAAAACACAAGAAAATCAAGAAGGAAGACCAGCATTTGGATACTTCATTCCTCCTTTGAATAGGTAACTAAAAATGTTTTCATATGTACTTTGTACATAAGTAAGATTCCCTTTTATGAGAAAACCCACAGAAACAACTAACTGGGGCTCACTGGGGCTCACAGAGACTGAACTGACAAATAGAAAGCCTGAATGGGTCTGAAGTAGGCTAGGCCCTCCTTTATTATGTTAAGGTTATAGTTTTGTCTTCTTGCCAGAGCCCTTTTGCCTGCTTTTGGGACCCTTTTCCTCCTATTGGGTTGCTTCATCCAGCCTTAATATGGGAGGAGGTGTGTAGTGTTTTCATTTTGGTTTGATTTGGTTTGGTTTCTTTGAGGTGTGCAGTCTTATTGCAATCTGATGTGCCAATTGTGGTTGATATCCTTGAGAGGTCTGACCTTCTCTGAAGGGAAGGGGAGAGGGAGTAGATCAGGGGTAGAGTGAAGGTGTTGGGGTGGAGGGACTGGGAGAAGAGGAGGAAGCAGAAAGTGCAGTTAGGATGGAATACCTGACAGATGAATGAATGAATGAATGAATGAATGAATGAATGAATAGTGTGAGTACAAATTCCATGGCGCTGAGGGGATAATTTTAGAATGTAGTAATGAAACAAATGAGAAACAAAAGATGTGATGACATTGGTCTTGGTTCCCTATGAGGCAGACCTTAAAAGAGAAGTTCAAGCTTTGACCTTGAGATGTGCTGTTTTCTAAGGTGCACAACAAAAGGAGAGCACAGTGCAACAGGCAAGGTGGAAAAGAGGAAGGACAGGACAAAGAAACAAGGACTAGAAGATGACTTCCAAGATCTTTGCTTGGAATCAAGGCCAACTGACTGATATGTCTCAAATAAATAAATAACTGTTCAAAAAGTCTAGCCTTGGGAATAAAGAGATGACACAGTGATCAAGAACACTTAACTACTCTTGAAGAAAATCCATGTTTGGTTCTCAACACCCACATGGCAGGTACACAAATGCCTATACCTCCTGTTTCAGGATTCTTGACACCAACACCTTCTGCCTTCTGCTGGTTTCTGTGCAAACACAACATACATGAACTTACACACACACACACACACACACACACACACACACACACAAATAAATAAATAAATAAAACATTGTTAAATCTCAAAAATTCTAGTCTGAGAGAAAAGTAGAATAAACATTTATCCAGATTCCAGTGCTCCATTGGGCTCTACAATGAGGTACCATTCTCAACTGCCTGATTTTCATGCTTGGAATTAGGTGGTTTCTCTTCATATTGCCAAGAGAGAGACAATAAAATCTGAGAAAACAGATAAGTGATTAAAAAGATCCAGAGAAGCAGCCCATAGGTGAATCTGATGCATACTCAGAAGCATACAACTGAAGCCCAGCCTTTCTCTGTTCTAATGTACTAATACATATAGACAGTGAGAGACTCTGGTTTTTATTAGGCTTATATAAATATACACATTTTAATAGTCTAGCAATACAGTTTGATCATTTAGCAAATCAAAGCAGTTGGCTCTACAGTCAAGGCACTGATGTACCAGTACTTGCATCTTGCCTGCAGGGGTATGAAGTACTAGAAGGATTTGAAGGGATGAGGTTAAACTGGAGGTTCTGTTTCCTAATGCATCATCTACACATCTCCTACTTGTTCCTATCACTACAATTTTTTTATAGCTTCTCATTTACAATAACTTCTTATTTCTCAAATCCAGTCTTTTCTTTATCTTTAGGTGGGTTTGATTATTTCCATGCTGTCTGAGATCTCTCAGCTATCTACACATCTGGAACGAAAACCTTGCAATTAATAGTCACATTTTCATCCCTGGGCATCTGCGCCTCTTAGCTGTTGCCTTTCTGCTAGGTATGCTAAGAAACTGTACCATCTGTGCCTAATGAAGCAGAAATGAAAACTGAGCATCCAAACCCTGTCTGCAGAGTTCCCCCAAAGCAGCTTGGTCCTTCTAGGCATTTCTTTTACCTTTCTGGGTGCTTGAGTTGTTTTTGGATTTTTTTTTTAATTGCATACTGTGTAATTGCAATTGAAAAAAAATTGAGTACCAATGCCCTTTCAAGATATTCAACTTTAAATAAACTACAGTTGTAATCATGAGTTTGCATTTTGATAGTGTTGCTTTTGTATATCTAGTCTTTTGTCTTTTTTTTTTTTTTTTTTTTTTTTTGCTTGAATTAAATCAGACAATTTCTCAACAGAACTAGTCAAAGAGTTAAGAATTTTATCCTTTCTCTTGGAGGTCACAGAGAAAATAATCTAATTTTTGAAGATCTAGACCTCTGAATCTCTAATTTGGGCTTCTACCATACAGAAATACAAAGCAACAAAATAGGAATGCGTGTGTGTGTGTGTGTGTGTGTGTGTGTGTGTGTGTGTGTGTGTGTAGTCTCAATCTCAGATATCTTTCTTAAATGTTTCTCTAGTGTAGCTTTGGCAGTTGGTCTTTCATTAAACTCAGAGCCCGACATTGAGCCCTACAGACCCAACTGCTTTGTTCCTAGTTTGAGGCTTAGGCCCATGCTCTAATGCTTCGCTGCAATGTCTAGCCCTTTATGTGGCTGCTGGAATGACACTCAGAACCTCGTGCCTGCGTGACAAGCATTTTGAAAACTGAGCCGTCTCCCTATCCTCGGTTGCTTTTTTTTTTTTTTTTTTAATGCCACTTTACCCTGAAGTCTTGCCAGGGCAACATACATAAGACATTTTACTTAATTCCTTTAAGTGATTAATTAAAAAAAATCTCTAGAGTGTTGACTAGGCTTTTTGTGGGGATTGTTTAAATGTAAACTAAGTTTTCTACTTAGAAATTTGGGTCAGTAAATGAAATTGGAAATTGTTGATTCCACAGTTTTTTTTAAATTGAGCTAAATGAATTCCTAGCAATTTGAAAAGCCTTTTTAGACATGAATTTGATTGAAATAAGAGTGTAGAGACTGTAAATAACTAAGTAGATGGGGTTCTATGAGATAGGGGCCATACATCGGAGAACTTTGACTTTTTCTGTTTTACATATTAACCTTTTTTTAATGCGTTGATTTGAATAAACTTTTTAAGATGAAAAAAATCATTACAACCAAATGCTATACCAAGATGTGTAGTGCAGGCCTTTATCCCAGCCTTGGGGAAGTTGAGCCTGGCATTTCTCCGTGAGTTCAAAATCAGCCTAGTAGACAGAGACATAGACCAGCCAGTGCCACGTAGTGAAATTGTTTCTCATAACAACAATATTAAATAAATAAACTCAGTCAGTAAATAAAATGAAACACTCCAAGAACTACGTCCTGAAGGAGGGACGCATATGCGAGTGATTGGAGGGAGGATGTCTGAGAGGAGCTGGAGGGAGAAAAAGGAAAGGGGAAAATATATGTGTGTGTGTGTGTGTGTGTGTGTGTGTGTGTGTGTGTGTGTGTGTGTGTGGTGTGTGTGTGTGTTTGTCAGAGGCTAAGACACAGGTCACAGAAGGTCACAGATAACATAAGAAATGTGCAACAGTATTGCCTTATTTCATGGTTTTATTAAAACATGAACAAGCTAAGGGACTATACAAAATATACAAACAAGTAACTCAAAAGAAGAAACCATTCATTAAATTATTTAAACTGATGAATTTTATCAACCTTTTAAAGAGCATATAGGTTTTGAAGAGCAGATTGGCTGATGACTGTAGGTACTTATCCCTTCTTTATAACAGATCGCTGGAGGTAAACATGTTCCCTTGGGAAAGTGTCTCCAGAGTCTATTACACTATTTCAAGGAAATAGAATCTTACAGAGATGTATACATTGGTCACCATGAGTTTGCTTTCTTTTCCTCCTGATTCAAAGAAGAACCATTTGTTCCATCACATACTGCTGCCATGATGGGACTACATTCATCTCTCCTAGCCAAAGCTAGGAGGAATACCAACATTACCCTTAAAATTCCCAAACTGTAAGATAAATAAATGCCTTTTTTTCATAACTAGTCTGCCTTAGGCACTTCATGGTAACAAGAAAAGTCTTATTATTATTTCTACATAGTCTTAGAATATCTGGATAAGCAGATACACATTAGGTTAGCGGTTAGCTCAAATTGTTATCATTCTTTTCTGTGTGTATACACAGTGTGTGTGTGTGTATGTGTGTGTGTGTGTATGCATGTAGAACAGATTGTGAAATGGAACAACTTTATTAATCACCCTCTAATTTAGTTTTGTTTGGTTTGATACAGATTTTCCCTCTCTAATCCCAGCAGACCTGAAACTCATAGATATCCACCTGCTTCTGCCCCCTGAGTGGAGGGATTAAAGGCATGCAACATCACTCATAACTCTATTTTAGTTTTTAAAATGTCTTCTCTCAGTGAACCTGGAGTTCACTTATTCTGCTAGCCTGGTTGGCCCCACCCACACAGACTTTTTATGTAGGTGATGAAGATCTAAACTCAGGCTCTCATGCTTGTATGCCAAACACTTTACCAAACAAGATATCACTCCAACCCCCTATTATGTCTTTTATTATAACCTCATTTTTTCTCAAACTATTCACAAAATTCCATTTTCAACAAACATGATCTATTATAGTCAATATTCTTAGGTACTTATGGTATTATCTATTCTCATTTGTCCACATTTTCAAAATCATGAAGGCAGATAGACAATTCTTCAAGTGATACTATAATAGTCTATTAATGGCATTTCACCTTTGCAATCATAAATGTAATATGAATGGAAAGAAACCTCAGATTTTTGTAACTATCAGATAGATACTTTAATCTTGAGTGTAATGCAATGGACTTTTCACATAGATTCCTTAATGTCTGATCAAATTTTGGCAAATCTGTCAATGTTCTTAAAAGGAAGACTGGGGCTCCTTAATAGAAATATCTGTGGAAGGTGAGAGATACTTCTGAGTCTTCATCACCCAAGAAACACTCTGGGATGGCTGAAGAAATGATGACTCAGCAGTAAAGAGCATTGGCTGCTGTACCAGAGTACCCAGGTTCAATTGCCAGGACCCATGTAAAAGCTAGCAGCTATTGGTAACTTCAGTACCAGATAATCCACTTCTTTCTTCCTGTCACTGAGGGTACTGAAAACTTGCATGGTGCATACACCTACCTTTAGAGAAAACACTCATGCACATAAAAACAAATAAACAAAATTTTTTAACTCAAACAAACAAACATATTGGCTTCAGTGGGCAGTGTTTTGCATCCTACCAAAATTCATGTGTTGCATCTTCACTCTCACTTTAATGGTATTTAAGATTCAGGCTTAAGGGATGATTAAGGCATTTCTAAATGAAGTTCACTCCCTATATTGAAAGGCCAGAGAGCTAACTGGTGCTTTTTCTATCTCATAAGGGTGAAATAGGAACTCATCTGGCTGTAACACAGGGCATGGCGAAGTCAGCAGGCTGTAGCATACGGTGGCCTTGCTGTGCCCATATTGATGCAGCTCAAACTATGAGAAGCAAAGTTTGCTTGAGTTTTATTTTTGACAAAAGGTTCCATGTTTCCTGGACTGACTTAAAACTGGCTACATACCAGATCTTGAATTCCTTATCCTTCTTTTTCTACTGCCTATGTATCAGAGATGTACACCACCATATCCACCTGACCAGATCTTGTTTAGTGAAGTCACTCCTTCCATAGTAAATTGTTTTAGAAGACAAAGTGATTAAGAATCTAACATTAAGAAACAAAGAGTACAGAATGGACCTAAGTGTGCATTGATTCTGGTGACACTGCAGATCTGGGAATTTAGAGGTTCTATTGATAGCTGTGTACTTGGTTTTCTGCACTGCATAATCAATATGAAAATTAAAATATACCTGAAGATCACATTTTTTCCTTCTAATACCCTGTTGGAAGTTGTTAGAAATTTAACCATAGAACTTGAACTATCAAGAAATATCAACTCATTTATTTTCATGGTAACTTGGTAAGTACTGTGTTTCTCTAATTTTAGCCTCTGTGCATTTGGGCAAAGGACAGTTCTTAAACATTTTGACTAATGACTCATTTTGGCTGGAGAGACTTTTGCATATCCTTGGGTATGTAAGCATATAAACTAGGAATATAGATCAAGAATTTACTAACAATAAACTGTAAAGGTACTTCTTTTAAAACAATTAACATAATTGTTATGCATAGAATTTTATAATTTATTAAAACCTAAAGCACATTTGATTACTAATAGAATGAATGTGCTTATTGACCTGGTACCAATATTCGGCAAAGTACTACATGAAGTAGAAACAGAAGGAACACTACCTAATTCATTCTATGAAGCTGCAATTACTCTGATACTTAAACCACACAAGGACCCAACCAAAACAGCGAACTTCAGACCAATCGCACTTATAAATATCAATGCAAAAATACTCAATAAAATTCTTGCAAACCAAATCCAAGAACACATCAAAACCATCATTCACCACAATCAAATAGGCTTCATCCCAGGGATGCAAGGTTGGTTTAATATACAAAAATCCATTAATGTAAACCACAATATAAACAAGCTTAAAGAAAAAAATCACAAGATCATCTCATTCGATGGTGAGAAAGCATTTGACAAAATACAACACCCCTTCATATCAAAAGTATTGGAGAGATCAGGAATTCAATGCCCATACCTAAACATAATAAAAGCAATTTACTGCAAACCAACAGTCAATATAAAATTAAATTGAGAGATACTTGAAGCAAAATCAGGGACAAAACAAGGATATTCGTTCTCTCCATATCTATTTAATATAGTACTCAAAGTGCTAGCTAGAACAATAAGACAGAAAAAAAGAGATCAAAGGGATACAGATTGGCAAAGAAGAAATAAAGGTATCACTGTTTGCAGATGATATGATAGTATACATAAGCAACTCCAAAACTTCTACCAGAGAATTTCTCCAGCTGCTAAACAATTTTGGCAAAGTGGCTGGATATAAAATTAACAAATCACTACCCTTCCTTTATATGAATAATAAACAGTCTGAGAAAGAAATTGGGGAAACAACTCCCTTCATAATAGCCACAAATAGTATAAAATATCTTGGAATAACTCTCACCACACAGGTGAAAGATATGTATGACAATAACTTAAGTCTCAAAAGAAAGAAATTGAAGAACAGCTCAGAAAATGGAGAGATCTCCCATGCTCATGGATTGGCAGAATTAACAGTAAAAATGGCCATCCTACCAAAGGCAATCTACAGATTCAATGAAATCCCCATTAAAATCCCAACACAATTCTTCAAAGACATGGAAAAGGCAATTCATAAGTTCACCTGGAAAGGCAAAAAACCCAGAATATTGAAAACAATTCTTAATAATAAAAGAACAGCTGGGAAAATCACCACTTCTGACTCAAGCTCTATTACAGAGCAATAGTGATAAAAACTTCATGGTATTGGTACAAAGACAGACACACTGATCAATGGAATAGAATTTAAGACCCAGAAAGTAAACCATATACTTATGCACACTTGATCTTTGACAAAGGAGCCAAATATATACAATGGAAAAAAAGAAACCATCTTCTATAAATGGTGATGGTCTAACTTGCTGTCTGTGTGTAGAAAAATGAAAATAGACCCATATTTGTCATCTTGCACAAAGCTTAAGTTCAAATGGATCAAAGACCTCAACATAAAGCCGGATACACTGAGTCTCTTCTTATTTTTTTATTAGATATTTTCTTTTTTCTTTTCTTTTCTTTTCTTTTCTTTTCTTTTTTTTTTAGAAGAGAAAGTGAGAAAGAGCCTTGCACTCATTGGCACAGGGGGAACTTTTCTAAACAGAACTCCAATGGCTCATGCTCTAAGTTTAAGAATTGATAAATTGGACCTCACAAAACTAGAAAACCCCTGTGCAGCAAAGGACATAGTCAGTAAGACTGAATGGCAACCTACAAACTGGGAAAAAAAATCTTCACTAACCCCACATCTGATAGAGTGTTAATATCTGAAATATATAAAGAACTCGAGAAGCTAACCCACCAAAAAAACCAACAACCCAATCCAAAAATGAGGTATAGAACTAAACAGAGAATTTACAAAGAGGAATCTCGAATGGCTGAGAAGAAGCACCTAAAGAAATGCTCAAAGTTCTTAATGATCAGAGATATGCAAATCAAAACGACCCTGAGCTTCTACCTTACACCAGTCAGAATGGCTAAGATCAAAACTTCAGGTGACNNCACATGTTGGCAAGGATGTGGAGAAAGAGGAACATTCCTCCATTGCTNGTGGGATTGCAAACTGGTACAACCACTCTGGAAATCAATCTGGAGGTTCCTCAGAAAATTGGAAATAGATCTACCTGAAGACCCAGCAATACCACCACTCTTGAGAATATACTCAAAAGATGCCCACTATGCCACAGGGGCATGTGTACCACTATGTTCAGAGAGGCCTTCTTTGTGATAGCCAGAAGCTGGAAACAACCCAGATGTCCCATGACAGAAGAATGGATACAGAAAAGGTGGTTCATTTACACAATGAAATACCACTCAGCTACTAAGAATGAGGATATCCTGAGTTTTGCAGGCAAATGGATGGAACTAAAAAATATCCTGAGTGAGGTAACTCAGACACAAAACGACATGCATGGTCTTATGCATTAATAAGCAGATATTAGCCAAAAATAAGTACAAAATGCCCAAGATACAGTCCACAAAACTCAAAAAGGGCAACAAGCAGCAGGGCCCAAGTGAGGAAGCCTCAGCCCCACTTGGGAGTGAGAAGAAAGCATTTACAAAGCGGGAGGGAGGGAGCAGCCTGTGAGGGAAAGTGGACTGGGCGGCAGGGGTGGGGGTGTGAGGCTATGGCCCCTGAAGCCTTAAAAGATAGCACCTGTTGGCTATGGAGCTTGTGGTAAACAGGTCCATATTTGGTGGTGATATGTTCCCGCTCTTCTGGTTGGCTGAGGCCGCGCACCTGGTGAGGTGACATGACCTGCCTCGATTGGAGTGGATATGAAAGTATAAAAGGACTTGTAGCCCGGGGCTCGGGGGAGATGAAAAGGGAAATGATGAAGATTGTTCAAGGTTGCTGAATAAACTGTTGTAAGAAGAACTGGTGGTCGCGTCTTTCTTGCTGGCCGAGAGAGGGGACGTGACAGGGGTGGAAGAGGGAAACATGATGTGGTATTGGGCAGGGAAAAGGACTGAAGTCCTGAAGGCCAGCAGAAATAATTGAAACAGGCAACCTCGAACCTCCAAGCTCTTATCTTCTGTGAGTCCATGTTAACAGACCCATTCTGGTAAAGCAGAAACTTGTATAGCCATAATTCACATTTCATACAGAGGTCATCATGGATCCTATCACTGTATCTACTGAGAGACATGCAACATTTAAGAATGCATGTATGTATGTGGTGGTGACTGATACTACAACCACTTTAGTTCTTCAAACAAATCGTGAATTCTCAGAATAAAGCAACTAAGACCAAACTAAAGGGACTTCTATCTACATGCCCCAAATAACTCTCAGGGAGAAAGAAAATTGCATTCTCCTCTCAAAGCAATCCTTAATTCACTGCACACTCTCAATAAGTATCTAGCCATTCTTCTATTTTTCTAATATAAATCTTCCCTATATTGATGAGTTACTGGCCCAGACCATATTTAGAGTAGCAAGATAACACAGGCTAGAGATTCTCTTCTTAACTACAGTACCAATGGCATCAAGTTACAGGATTTGATGTAGAATGTAGTGCAGGACACTAAGCATGGAGAACTTGGACCATATCTGTTAGACATTGAAATATGTGCTGTTGTTGAACACTACTTGGGAGTCCTACAGAAGTTATCCACCTCAACAAACTCTTCAAAGTTTTTTTCAGTTATTTATTAATGGACATTATTGGTCTGTTTTTACCTCATTGACCTTTAGGAAAGTAGTTGCGGGATCTTGGGTCTGGCATTGAAAAAAATCCATATAGAAGAGATGATACATATAAGTGCCTTTTGATCACATCATTTCTCCTACTCTTTAATTTCAACAGAAACCCATAACAATGTATCAAATGAGACATGCTTGTCAGGCCTTTTGATTGTGGATCATAAAGCATAAGTCTAGAATACATACTTGCAATCCTTTGTCATGTCTTTTGTTTGTATTTTTTAAAAACAGGTGTCAGTTTTTATTAACCCACTACAATTTAGAGTAATGTGGAATATAAAAACTTCACTGAGAGTGGTGTTTCTGTTTCTTCAGTCATGGCTGCATGAGAAGTGAGTACTTTGTTCTAATGAAATTCAATTAGGAGGACCAAATTGATTCAATATATTTTATCCAAGACCCTTGATAGCATTTGTGGCATTGGCTACAGCTAATGAGTATAGGAATCAAAACCAAGAGTATGTATCAAGTCTTGTCAATATCCATTTAGGGACCTTTTCCCCCAGCAAAAGGTAAAAAGCTCCTGGCAAAAGCTAGAACTGTCTTCTTTGTTGACACACCAGGTTGTTTTTATGAACAGTTTGTGATTTGGGAGAAGCCACCGCTGTATACTGTCATTTGGCACATCATTGTATAATTTGAATTCTCTTATGTTCATGTCACAGACCAAAGTCACCACCACTTTGATAGTCAACTAGGAAATGCGTTTCTTAAATCCCATCACCTCAGATACTGGCCTGAGCTTGCCTTGCTGAGCATCACCAAGCCTTTGATTTTTCTCTCAGGATTCCCACAGAGATTTTCAAAGAGATGTACGCCTGCACAAGTTCTCTTTGTGGTCCATTTAGCTCCTTTTTTAAAATAAATGGAAAGTCCAAGAGACAGTACAGATTCAAAGAGCGGGTCATTTGTCTCTAGTTATATGTGCATGGACACAGACTATAATTCATTTCTTCTATGTTTTACTGTGATTTTACAATTAATTTTCATACCATCTTTTGACTCTTGTTTCTGGAAGTGCTCTCTCATCTGCTTCAGGCCAATTACAAGGCATCTCTAGGCAATTGTTCATTTAGCCATAGTAGGAAGAAAAACTTCAGGAAGTTCTACACTGTGAGTGGGAATAGATTCTTACTCATTAAAACAATGATTTGTTCCTAGAGGTCTTTTGAAGGGAAGTTGATATATGTATAATTATACAAACATACACATATACATAAAGCATGAACTTTAAATGACATTTTATTTCACCTTTTGAGGAAGCATTGGGGGCTTTTTCTCAAGTCCTTAAAATATTTTTTTCTGAAATTATCAACGTTGGTGGGCATACTTCAGGTGCTGAAACAGTAAATATTAAGTCATTTTCTTATTTAGACTGTTCCATCAGATGACCCCTCAAAAGCCCATAACTATCTCTCCAAAAGGACAAAGTCATGATTGAATACCATGAACTTGGACTTTATTAAGTTTGCATTAGGACTTCCCCATACTTTTAATGATGTTAGAATAGAACCAAGAGAATAGCTTATATTACAGTCTAGTGGCTGTACTATAGAATGGTTCTCTGGTCTGAAGATGACCTCTCATGGTCACATGCTGAAAGCAATGCAGTAAGATCATTGTCAGGTAGTGGCACCTTAAGCAGCCTGATGAAAAGGAGATCCATTGTGGCTTCCACCATTTGGGGCCATAGCCTTTATGCCTTTTAATAAAGAGATTAATCAGTCAAAGGTACCTTTGTAACATAGAATAAGCTCTTGGTAGAAGATAAACATGTAGAGCTTTTGGTAAAGAAATTTTCATCCTCCAACACCATGAGAAGTTAGTGTCTATTGTTTTAAATTTTTTCTTTTATCTGAGAATTTCTTGTTTCTCCTTAGTTCCTGGAAGTTAACTTTTCTGGATATGCAGTTCACAGTTGACAGCTTGTTCTCTGTCTCTCTGTCTGTCTCTGTCTCTGTCTCTGTCTCTGTCTCTCTCTCTGTCTCTCTCTCTCTCTCTCTCTCTCTCTCTCTCTCTCTGAATGGCACCACTAACCTGCTCTTCTTTGTACTAGATGGAAAGAAAGTCCTGGAATTACTGCTGTCCTGCTGCTAATATGTTATTTCCTTCACTTGTACTGGTTCCAGTTTATGCTTGTTAGGATTCACTTGACTTCTTGGATCTTAAGATTTGTGTCTTTTCCCCAGATTAGAAAATCCCCGTTCAATCAGAGTTCTTTGGGATCTCACTCATTGTCACTGTTTTCCTCCTCTTCTGGTTTCCAGAGACATGAATATTATATTTTTCTCCATGCAGCCATGTCTCTGAAGTTCTGGTCATCTCCCTTTCTAGTCTCTCTTCTTCTTGTTGTTCAGAGTTGACAACATTCTACGATTAGATTCCAGTTCACTTACTCTAGCCTCTGTCACCTCCAACCTGACACTAAGATAACTCAGTAAGTTCTAAATTCTGTCAGGATATTTTTTTAAGGTTTATCCCCACTTTCTCCCACTAGATCTTCTGTACATAGACCAATTCCTTCAAACTTTCATTTCCTTCTTGAGAAGAAAAATAGATTCTGGAAATCCAGGATTCATATGTGTCTCATGCTCTTCAGAGAAGATTTGTCCAAAATTTGTTTACTTTAGCAAGGACATAAAAATCACTCTGGTTCATTGGAGTCCATTTTTGAAGTGAGAAATAGCACTGCCAGGAACAATATTCAGTATTGTCAATAAGGCTAGGGAGAAGGAGTGGGTGATACGACTATGTTTATGTGGAAACTTAGGCATGGAATACTCTCAAGGATGAGTGCGCTAGAAAGAACAAATGACAAGCAATGTAATAGGTGCTGAATGTGGGCGGGGATAATCAGAAGTAACATCTATAGAAGGTGACATTGGAGCTGAGATACGAATGGTGAGATAGAGCTGCTCACGTAAAAAGCTTAAGGAAGAACCTTCCAGGCAGAAGAATTTAGCCTTTGCTTATCTCACTGTCTTCTCCCCCATGTAAAGATAACATCAAGAACAGTATCTGCTGACTGCTATGCCTAACTGGGGCCTGCTGTAAATTTATTTCTGTTTAAAAATTGACGAGATAGGAATTTAGAGTACAAAGGTATCTTTTGTTTTAAAAACTCAGGAACCTAGAAACCACATACAAAGTAAGGATTATAGAAAGGTCTAAAAGCATGAATGTTGAAAGGGCAGGGAAAGTGAAAGTGTAGAGGAAAAAAAGCCACTTACTTTTTTTTGAACTGACTCGGAAGTACTAGAAACCTGAAAGGTTTTTTGAGTTAGGTAGATAGATGCACAGATTCAGCAAAGATGAAT
Source organism: Mus pahari (assembly GCF_900095145.1). Lineage (NCBI taxonomy): Eukaryota > Metazoa > Chordata > Mammalia > Rodentia > Muridae > Mus > Mus pahari. The sequence goes on from NC_034596.1 coordinate 36,823,403, forward strand.
CTCAATATAAGCCCATGGAATACAAGCTGAGATGCACAATGGAGCTCAAATACATGAGATGACTGAGATAATCCAGATTCAACTATCTGAAGGCCTATAAGCATCAGAGAAGTATAAGTTCTTGAGCACTTAATAAAATTGGAGAAAACTTTAAAATATGACTAATTTGGTAGGTAAGAGTAACCTGACAGGCTAAAATAATAATTGCAACCATCAGTGATGACCACAATACCTAAAATCCAAATTAGTATTGTTGAAAGCTTACAAAGTAAGCAAGATTCCAATCTAATTCTGGTTATCATGAACAAAGCATTGTTTCAAATGCTTTCCACATTCTGACTTGATAGTCACATGATCCTTGGAGATAAAAATTACTCCTTCCTTTTATAAGCAGTAACGGAGGTACAGAAAGCTAAGGGAATGGTTCAGGTCATTGCTGGTAATGAGGTGTGAAGCTCGGTGGACGCACTCTCTGGGTCAGCACTGGATCCTATGCTATGGAGACCTGAGTTCCTGAGTCTTTAAATTTTTTTCATCTTAACTGAAAAGCTCATAAAGTGTGGTGTGCTTTGTTCCCAACACTTCCACTTCTCCCCGCCCTTTCAGCCTTTCTGCTTTTAGCTCCTTTTCATAATTTTTGGTTTGTTTGTAGTTTCTTGGCTCCTGAGATTTTAAAACAAAAGTGGAAGTACATGATATTGGAACAGATTTATTCAATGCTTCAAATTTTAGCCCCACATTTCTAAGGAATAATTAAATTCATCATGAACTACTATCTATTGGTTATAGAAATGTACTTAAGAACATTTTTACTGTTAAAAGCAAGACATAACATTTTACTGGGTTTCAGTTTTGTTCTTATTACAGGAGAGTCATCACAGTTTGTAAATGCTGCTTTTATTTCCTCAGAGGAAGTTATAAGATGAGAGCCATACACGGCTGAGTGAATAGACAGGCTTTGACTGAGCCTAGAGCTTTTCCTTCCCTGAGCAACTATCCCTAGGCCTAGACCTGGAAGCTTCTCACCTCCATACAGTCTCAAATTACGAGATACTGATCCAATATGGCTTCTCTGGGCTTCTGACTGAATTGCTCTGCCTGCCCTCATGATACATTTGCAAGTATGTTCTTATCTTCTGGCTCCTTCTCATTCTCTAGCTCACTCTGTCTTTACCTGTGTCTCTTTGTAAACTGTCTCTGATAAACTGTCCCAGTAAAACTGCCATACACATACCCCACTCCATTTTTCTCTCTCTCACTGCTGTTAAGTAGCTTCTCTTTCCTGTCTATTCCGAGAGTTGGCCACATTCTGTCTCCGACTCATTCTGTCAAATCTTTCTCTGACTCGTCACTTTGTCTGCCACTCAAATAGATGTCATTTTTAAACATTGATGCTTTCCTTCTACAAACTAACTTTACCATTGTTGCTAGGGATTAAAGATGTATACTGAGGACATGTTTGTATTCTAGCCATATTATACTTAGAATCCATGGTGTGTCTTGGATCATATTTTTTAAAAGTGATCCCCAGTCATAGCAGCCATGTTGCTTAATTAAAATCTCTTTACAACATTCTTGATGTAGGTGATGATGACCTAGAACTCCTGATCCTCCAACCCCTATTCCCTGGGCACTGGTATTATAGATATATAATACTATGCCTGCTCGTATTTCTTCTTGGAGATTGAAGACAGAGCTTCCTGTATGCTAGCAAACATTCTACTAACTGATAACCAAGAACGTCATTTTGATGTTTTTGTGCTGTTCCCGCGTGTGTCTTTGTATCTAGACCCTATGTTAGATATTAGGATTTTCTCCTGGCATCTGTTTTTAACATTCATTGTATGTCGAAAGTTTATGGGGAATTTTCATACCTTCTTTACTTTTTATTTCAATTTTGCTGCATTGCTAGGATTTTTAAACAGCTTTGACTTATACTTTAATTATATCAATGTATTTATAAATAATGTGTTGAAGATAAAGTGAATATCCATAAAATGCTCCTCTAAGAGCATTTTTTTTTAGAATTAGCATAGTTTTAGAAAATCATTATGCCATATAAAGAACATAGTTGAAAACTATTGACTTAATTCAGGAGAAAGCATTTCTGTGGTTATACAAATTGGTTCCCCATTTCTCCCCACCAAAAGCACTCATGCCTTTTATTCTTTCACCTTCACATATTACAAGCATAGGCTTCAACTTGAATGCTATTTTGAAAATATATTTCAAATATTTTAAACGCTTTACTTACATTTGTTTTTTTTTTTATTCACAATCTAATGTTGGAATTTTCAACTATAAAAGGAGAAAATTATTCAGATTGACTTTTATATGTTTGTCTCCTTTCAAAGTCACTCTCTAATGTGCCATGGTATATCCATAAGCATCTCTGAAGAGGTTAATATTTAGTAACTAACTTTTGATGATCTGCAAATATTATATTGATTGCACACTATGTTGTTTAATCAGCTGTTCTAAGCCTAGCTCCTATTTATCTCTATATTCTGCAAGACATTTATCTGTAAAGAGTCAGCTATACTAAAATTCACTGTGCTTTGCTCTTCTGGTATTATGGCATAATTATTGATTTTCATACTACATTTAATCTTCTGTTGTTAACACACCCTATATCATTTAAATGATTATTATATTAAAAATTCCCCAAAGTATTCCACTATGTTCTGTTTTAAAACTCAGTTCTATATTTTTATATAATAAATGCCTACTAAAAGTATATGATACAGTATATTTTCAACACATTACTTGTATGCTTAAAATCTAGCAACATTTAAATATGGAATAAATTAAAGGCATAATATTTCATGCTACTTTTCATGTTTCATATTTTAATACTAAAATAATTTCTGTGACTGATTCTGTGGAATTTATTGGACATTTCTCAACATAATCAATAACTGAATAAGCACTGATGTTATTTTGGTATTTTTTCTTAAATTAATAAATTGGATCACATTCTCAGATTATATGTTGGGCATTAGAAAAATAGCATGTCTTCCAGATGGATAGATTAACCTGCATGACTAACAATCTCTTCAGCAAAGCAGAAAAATCTTATGTGGAAATTTACTTCTTTGCATATCTTTGCCCTAGCTCATTGATTCCTGAGCTTGAAAAAAGCTAAAATAGAAATAGGGACACATTAAGCTTCTCTGAGTCAGTTATTCCATGCGCCCTTAACCTTAATTATATTGGTTTGCCCTTCTCTTGTGGCTGCTAAATATTATACTATGCAAAACTATTCCTGGGACTATTGACAAATATGTCAAACCTAGTGCTCATCAAAACTGATCTAAGTGTCCTGCATCTTGGCATATGCAAGCAGTTGTGGGCCTTTAGGTTAGTTTGATGAAGTTCTGTGGAGAAAGGTAAGTTGACAGACACAAGAATCTCAAATGGAGAAAATCTGTTGGTGCACCCTCCCTGTTTGAAGCCAGCTCTTATGATCATGAGCAACAGACTAGTTTATCTAACCTGGTACTGGGAAAATGTTATTTATAAATAACATGTATCAATCTGAAACCAAACAGGAGAGAAAAAAGCACTGTAATTTGAAATGTCAAGTAGAAATAATGATTAAATAGTGATAAGTGTGCAGTTATAATAATGGAAAGAGAACTCTGCAGGTTCATCCATTCCTGAAAGAAAGTCCATGGGGAAAAGCAAGGTTGGAAACAGGCTCCCTAGGGAGTTAAGGGTTACAACGTGCTGATGACGATGAAGTTGCACTTCTGGAAAACTCAGGTCAGAGCTAGTTTGTGATGGCTGAGTGGAGAGGAAATAAGGTGGTAAAAAGTGAAAGTCCACATGAGGGTGTGAAAACGGGGAATTCGGGAAAGGTGATGACCAGGATGACGAGATAGCAGGAAACAGCACTTCGAATCACGCCGCTCCACGCAGGCAGATGCACAGCGTCAGAAGAATCCTTCTTGGTGCTCAGTGTCACTGCCTAAATACTAACTGACCTGATGTTACCAAATACAATCTAGTGATTGTAAGGTAGGGAACAATCGGTGAGGCTAGAATTTAGGATCGGTAACATAAATTTGCATCAGGTCAAATGGATGGGACTGCCGGGTGGTGGTGGCGCACGCCTTTAATCCCACACTTGGGAGGCAGAGGCAGGCTGATTTCTGAGTTTGAGGCCAGCCTGGTCTACAAAGTGAGTTCCAGGACAGCCAGGGCTATACAGAGAAACCCTGTCTCAAAAACAAAAACAAAAACAAAAAACAAAAAAATAGAACAAAACAAATTTAAATGGATGAGACTGACACTATAAATTATAAGGCCTTAAATCATGTAAACAGTCCAGTCTGCTTTTTCAGTTCCTCTCACCAGAACAGGACGATTTTATCCAGATATCATTTGGCTAATGAGAAATTCACTCTTTATTCTTCATCCCCTTTGTATTTAAAATTGTTCTTGAGCAAAATGGTCTCATGAGCAACAACTTTTTGTGTGAGACATTTCAGCTGCATTTTGAATGGATGTATCAATCAGTTTTTTAAGGTTTCAAGTTCTTAAAAATGAAAAATCTCTTTAACATAATACTATATTGCAGTGCTGGTGGTATGGCTTGCTGCACAAGCAGTTCAAACCCTGAGCACCCACATAAAATCTGGGCACTGCAGTGTGTATCTATAACCCCAGAACTGAGGGAGACATGAAATAGGTGGTCCCAGGGGACTGTCTGACCAGCCTGTATAGCCAAAATACTCAGTTCCAGCTTCAGTGATAGACTCTATAGCTTTTTTTTTTTTTTTTTTTTTTTT
>NC_034596.1:36828200-36830484 GCF_900095145.1 Mus pahari
GACAGGGTTTCTCTGTGTAGCCCTGACTGTCCTGGAACTCACTTTGTAGACCAGGCTGGCCTCGAACTCAGAAATCCGCCTGCCTCTGCCTCCCAAGTGTGGGATTAAAGGCGTGCCCCACCACTGCCTGGCTTAGACTCTGTAACTTAAGGTAGAGTGCAAAAGAAGAGGACCAAACCATCTACCTCTGGCTTTCACACAAACACACAGAAGTGAGTGCGTGCAACACACCATACCTTTTACACATGAATGAAAACAACACATACATACACACACATGAACACACACACACACACACACACACCAGAAAACGTAGATACATCTTAAAACTAGAAAGTGGATCTGAGCCCTTCTTCGAATTCCCCCATGACTGTGTGATCCAGAGCAACTCTAGACTTGAGATCTTTCATTAATATAAATAAATAAATAGACAAATAAATAAATAAATAAATAAATAAATGTTATTGTTATTCACAAAGAATTCATTAAAATTCTTCCACCATAGATGAATTATTCCTGTTCCCACCTACCTAACTGGTTTTGCAACTGAAAATGAATAGTAGAGTATCAAAAAGCTCCGCGGGCAATCTCCTCAGTAGGGGCCACACTGAGAACAATCCTCATTGCAGCATGCCACCTTAGCCTGAAAGATAAGATGATTGATACTACCTCATTTGGGAGAATCAGGAAAGGTTTGTGTGTGTGAGAGAGTGTGTGTGTCTGTATGTGTGTGTGTGTGTGTGTGTGTGTGTGTGTGTATGTGTGTGCCCATATTTATTGTATCCTGACATGTTTTGGCCCCCAAATTGCATACAATGAAATCTTACCCATCAAGCTGATGAGATTGGAAGTGATATCTTTGGGGTCCTATGAAAGTGACTTCCCAGTCAGTGCTGGAGCATGCCTTTAATCCCAGCACTAAAGAGACAGAGGCAAGTAGATGTCTGTAAATTTGGGGCCAGCCTGGTCCAACAGAGAGAGTTCCAGGACAGCCACTGCTACACAGAAAAAAATCTTGTCTTAACACACCAACAAATAAAGAAACAAATAATAAACAAATAAGAATAAGAAGGGAAGAGGAAAAAGAAAAAGAGGAAGAATGAGAGGAAGAACAAAGAAGAGGAGGAAGAGGAGGAGGAGGAATAAGAAGTGGAGAGACTCTTCTAAGATGCAAGGACAAAGTAAGGAAAACCATTTAGGAGAAAGGGCCCACTATAGACACCTGCTTGCACGTATGTCTTGAACATCCTAGCCTTCACCCTATGAGAAGTAAGTTTCTATCGCTTAAGATTTCATTAATGTGTAATATTGGTCATGGTAGCTCCAGTTGGCTAAAACATTTTACCTCTCTCTCTCTCTCTCTCTCTCTCTCTCTCTCTCTCTCTCACTCACACACACACACACACACACACGCACACACATACACACACACATACATCTGTCATTAAACTATTTTCCTTTTTAAAAAATCTATATTATATTTTGTGTAGACTCTAACTTCATTCACAAGATCCTATTTTCCACCTCATGAAATATTTTTCTGTTGTAGTCACTGGATAACTTTTGGATTCTTTTTTCATAGATTCTGTTTTCAAAGTGACATCAAAATAGTTTTGATATAAGCTAAAATAAACCATTTCACCCTTTAAAAACAATAAACCTAAGAAAAAATTATAATAGAAGAAGTATCGCCTGGATCTTTCTTTCTTATTTAAGGCATCTTCTTGTACTACTCAAGACAGTCATAACTATAAATAAAAGAAGTACAATACAAACCAATTTAAGAAGGAAAATAAAGTTCATTATTCCCATATATGACAGTTGCTGATGGAATCCAGGACTCATATGTACTATCCATTCTGTTTTGCTCCCCCCAATCACCTGTCTTTCCATGCTTTTTGAAGTAATGGTGAGGAATGGCTTTTGTGCTTTGGCTCAGCATTCAGTATGTTATTTTAAATACACGAGTGTCCAGCTACCCATAGTTAGCAATAGGAGTATTAAAGCATGTTTTTATATTCTTACCTATGCTTCTCTTTAGCCATGTAACTTGTATGGCTTTTTTTTTTCTAAAAGAACAAATAATTTGTCCCCCGCCCGCCCGAGGAGAGGTGGAGAGGTGTTCGCTGGGGAGTCCCCAGGCCTGATCCAGCATCCAGCGCCTTTCCCCGCCTGAGGAGGGGTATCTGCCCAGCAGTCTCCAGGTCTGAACCAGAAGGTGAGCCATCTTGGTTCCAGTGCACTGCCAGGGAGAGGGCAGACTGGAGAAGAGTCACAGCTTCTG
>NC_034596.1:36835963-36839757 GCF_900095145.1 Mus pahari
GTGGGGGGCGGGGTATAGGAAACTTTCGGGATAGCATTTGAAATGTATATAAAGAAAATAATAAAAAAAATTAAAAAAGAAAAAAAAATTTAAAGATAAAGGTTCTGGGTAAGTTTTGTGTATTAGATGTACAATTTATATAATTTAAGGTAGGATTAGAAAGCATCTTGTTACTCTCCTTCTCATTGTCACATCTTGTAAGTATCTATGCCTCAATATCTCTCTAGGACGTTGCCTCCTGGGGCACTTGTCAATATCTAGAGCCATTTTGAGTTGCCTCAGTTGGGTTGCTAATAATACTGTCATCCAAATGCAAATTTGAATGAATGTACTAAATGGCATACAATACATAAAACAGCCCACAAAAAAAAAAAAGTACTGTCAGCAAATGTAGATTTCTTTGAAGCTTGAAGCTTTGCTCTCCACAATTGTTTTTCTCCCCACCCCCCATCCCTTCATATATTCATTTGACTCACAACACAGTGTCCCAGACAATCAGTACCAGTAGGGTCTGTACTTGGCATTTAGAATAAAATCTGGTTTCTCTGTAGAGATTCTTGGGAAAACAGCCATTATATTAGGCTTCACTCCTGTGGTTGCGACAGATGGAGACCCAATATCATCCAATATCCAACAGGACATGTCATAGCTGGAGTGAAGTAAAAATGTTAGGCTCTCCTATGTGGAATGAGGTGGACAGACTCTTTAGCCCATGTGACTGGAATAATATGGATAGGATGTTTAGCTTACTTGTCTTGGAAGATGGACACAACAGTGTTTATTTTATGTGATGTTTTAGGGAGGATATGGGGTGTTCAGCATGAATAATAGCTTCAATGAGGTGGTGCCTTAGGGTTTCCATTGCTGTCAAGATACCACGACCAAGGCAACTCGTATAAAGGCAACCATCTAATTAGGGGCTGGATTGCAATTTCAGAGATTTAATCCATTATCATCATGATGGGAAGGATAGCATCATCCAGGCAGACTTAGTGCTGGAGGAGTTGAGAATTTTACATATTGATCTGAAGACTCTCTTTCAGGCAGCTAGGAGAAGAATCTCAAGGCCCATCCCTTAAGTGACACCTATAAGAAGGTCACACCTACTCCAACAAGGTCATACTTCCTAATAGTGCTACTCCCTGGGCCAAGAATACTCAAACAACGATAGATGGATTCCTGTTCCCAGAGCTTCCTGGAGAAATCTGTGAGTCTGGCTTTTACAGAGCATTCTGCTCATTGAGCAATCATGAATGATGATTAAAAGTTGTGTATATAACAATGCCAAATCTCTGCCAAATCTTCCTTACAATTTAGAAGGAAGGTAGTTAAGAAAAAAAGTAACTCACTTTTTATAAAAATGATGAAATTTGCTATGTTAATGACTGACCATACTTTGTTTATTTTGTTTTGTTTTTCTAATGAAGAAAAGCTTGGAAATTTAAAAAGCCAATACACAGAAGAATCAATAGGTTAATCACCAATTAGGATGATCCGGCATAGATTTATACAAGGTCTAGCTAATTAGATGCTGTTAATTGTTTAATGCATGGATTAAAGCAATTTAGGGGAGGAAATATTTTCCCACTCTGTTACAATTATTCTCTCATCAAATATGCATTGGATGTAGACCATGTTTCTAAAACTCTGCTTTTGCTGGAGATATAGAATGAACATATTTTCTACATTGTTTTGTGAACTCATTATAGAACATCTATATGTTGCTCAAATTCCCTCTAATGGGAATCATTTCTTCTACTGCCAAGACTTTTACCCACTGGAGGTCTAAATCTCAGTCTCTTCCTAAGAACTGTCTCTGGCCTTCTGCTTACTTGTAGTCATAGCCTCTAGGGTAGCCTACCCTAAGGACTGGTAGACACTGATAGCCTGGCACCTGCCTCAATTGGCACTACACAATTGTTCCCACTATTCATGGTACACATGCCCCAACTAGGTGCCTGAAACTCCTGGTATTTATCTTCTGGTACCTGCTTTACTTAACTATTCATAAACATTAGCATTATTATCAAATAAAGAGCTCCATTAACAATCACCTTGACGACCCCGATATAGCGGCCTCTTGTGAGGCTATGCCAGAGCCTGGTAAACACCGAAATGGATAATCACAGCCAGCTATTGGATGGAACACAGGGTCCCCAATGGAGGAGCTAGAGAAAGTACCCAAGGACCTGAAGGGGGCTGCAACCCTGTAGCTGGAACAACAATATGAACTAACCAGTACCCCCTGAGCTTGTGTCTCTAGCTGCATATGTAGCAGAAGATGGCCTAATCAGCCATCACTGGGAAGAGAGGCCCCTTGGTCTTGCAAACTTTATATGACCCAGCACAAGGGAAGGCCTGGACCAAGTAGTGGGAGTGGGTGGGTAGGGGAGCAGGGGCGGGGTGGGGGGGTATAGGGAACTTTCAGGATAGCATTTGTAATGTAAATAAAGAAAATTAAAAAAACAAAAAAACAATCACCTTGACATGAAGAGAGTCAATCTGATAACAAAGGTCAATATTATAAGCAGGTAGCATATACAGTGTTGATGCACTAAAGAAAAGATGACTCCATCTCTGGTAGAAAAGATAAGGGTAATACAAAATTTCATCTTGTCAGTAAAAGAGCATGAAAGGTAAGGATGGTTGTTCTCTCCTTGAATTCCAGCACTCACAAAGCTGAGGCAGGGGAATCTCTATGAGTTGTATGTCAAGCTGGTCTACTTAGTAAGCTCCAGGACAGCCGAGGGTATATAGAGAGAGACTCTGTCTACAAACAAACAAACAAACAGCATGAAAAAACCATAGAATGGTGAATGCTTATATTCTCAGCACTCAGGAGAATTGGCCCATCAAGAATTCAAGGGGTGTGTAATCTTGTCTCAAAAACAAGAAAACAAAGAAACAAAGAAACAAAGAAACAAACAAGCTTCTTCAGAAAAGCAGTTTGTTATGACTGTGGCTGCAGTAAAGCTGAAGACAAGGAGTGGATCCTTGTCACCAAGCTGAGCCTCCTGGTCAAGGACACAAAGTTCAAGACCCTGGAAGAGATCTACCTATTCTCCTTGCCAGTTAAAGAATACAGGATTATTGACTTTGTAATGGGTGTATCCCTAAGGGATGAGTTTTTCTAAAGACCACGTCAGTACAAAAGCACACTGAGGATGGCCAGAAGACCATGTTTAAGACTTGTGTTGCTGTGGGGACTACAATGACCATGGAGGTCTTGGGATCAAGTGCTCCAAGGAAGTAGCCACTGACGTCCAAGGGGTGATCATCTTGCCTAAACTTCCATTGTCTGTGTTTGAAGATGTTCTTTGGGGGAACAAGATTGTTAAGCTCCACCCTGTTGCAGGCAAAGTGCCAGGCAACTGTGGTTCTGTGTTTGTGTATCTCATCCCTGACCCCAGAGGCACTGGCAACATTTCTGCTCCTGAGCCCAGGAAATTTCTGATGATGGCTCACATTCATCAGTCAGGGCCTACACAGCCACCCTGTACAACTTTTCCAAGGCCACCTTTGAAGTCATCTTCAAGAGCTACAGATACATGACTCTTAACTTCCCAACTCTGTTCATCAAGTCTCCTTATCAGGATTTCAGCAGCCATCTTGTGAAAACCTATACCAAAGCTTTTGTTTCGAAGACCCAGACTCCAATTGTACCTTCCACATAATAGTTTTTATATGGGGAAAAAAGTGAATTAAGTCTGTAGAATGGAAGAGAGGGGGGGGAGGGAGGGAGGGAGGAAGGAAGGAAGGAAGGAAGGAAGGAAGGAAGGAAGGAAGGAAGGAAG
>NC_034596.1:36839873-36861753 GCF_900095145.1 Mus pahari
GAAAGGAAGGAAGGAAGGGGAAAAGGAAAGAGAAATAAGCACAAACACTTAATCTAAAACATTATTAGTTCTTTTTTGTGAAATTTCTATTTAACATCTCCATACAACAGTAACTGAAGTTAGGGAAACTGAAAGAATGAGTTGCAAAACCACTTAGATGAGAGACTTCAATTTTCAAAATGTTATCTTCTAGAGCTTACTTCCTTTATCTACCTATAATTGATCTGCTATCTATCTATCTATCCATCTATCTATCTACCTATCATCTGTCTATTGGATTTCTGAGACAGAGTGTCACTCTGTAATCCCAACTGCTCTCAAACTTTCATGGAAGAAGAAGGATTTAATGTTAAGTATGTTTAGTGTTCAATCTTACTGTTTCTCAAGAAGAAAAAAATCACATTAAAATGCACTTCATACTGTACGCAGAATTTGAGAAAAATTACTCTGGCAAAAATGCACTGACCTCAGTGCAGATTCTTATGAACTCTTAGTGGCAATATTAATTGATGTAACCACTTTTTAAAGCATTTTTGCATTGTTGCATAAAATTAAAGGTACCAAATACATTAAAGCAAGTCCATTCCTGGGCTCCTGCTCTCTGAACCTTCCTATTGTGATACAAGAGACACATTGTTTATAGGAATTGTCTATAATAGAAAAGGCTAGACATTGTTGTCCATAAGTAAAACAGGCAAACAGTGACAACATGCTATAAAAGACTGCATAGTAGCAAAAATGAGCTAACTGAAGCCACACCAACAATATGGATGATCTTTAGTTACATTATGTTGACAGAAAAAAGAAACAGAACACATTATATGTTATTTTTCTAAAGCTTCAAAACAAGCAAAAGTAAACAACATATTGTTTAAGAACACATGCATCTGTGGTAAAAAAAAAAAATGTTTTTTAAAAAGAAGAAAGGAAAGCAAGTGAATACTAAGTACAAAGCCTGAATGGTGCTAACATTTCACACAAAGGCACAGGGATTGGACAGTAGACCACAGCAGAAAAGTAAACCACAAACCAGGGCATGACAATTCAGCCCTATAATCCTTATATTTATGATTTTAGGGCAGGCAGATTGCTCCATGTTCAAGGCTATAAAGCTAGAAAATGAGTTCTCTGTCATCCTGGGCAACATTGAGATGTTGTATCCACATCATCTTCCCATAAGCTGTTTTCTAGAGTGGAATAGCCACTGGAAAATGCCCATATTTCAGTAAATAACCTCAAACCCATACCTAAATCCAATGAATCACAGAAAAGAAAAGCAAGATGAAAATACTGAGGAATTAGTATGAAATAATGGGGGTTCAATATGAAAGGGGTGAGAGAGAAAGTGAAGAGGAGGGTACAAAATGACCAAAGTATATTACATGCATGTATACAATTTTCAAAAAGAAAATTTTAGAAAAGAAATTTTTAGAAGATTTTTCTCCTCCTCTCAAGGGGGAAAAACAGATGATTTGCCAGTGTTGATCAGTTTTGGCCCTTGATTTAGAATTATGGGTTCCAGTATTTCTTTATGATTGTGCTTCATGTCTTTTACATATGCTATATCTCCTGTGAGTAAACAAACACTACTCAATGGGCCTAGGCCCAGTGGGCCTTGACTGTGTAATTTGGACATTAAACCAGGGAAGCTAGAACTCTGAGTAGCATTTAATGATGTGACATGAGTATTAATAATGGCTTTGGTATGTATATCATTGTGGTCATGGTGTTTTGAACATTGCTTTTAAAGGCACCTACTAAAATGCTTACAGAGTAAATAGAAACATGACTAGATGAGGCCTCAATATAAATCAAAGGTTAAATAGGAAGAATTGGATCTCTAGTTAAATAAGACCAAGCCTCCTCAACTGATCATTTTAATAGTAGTAGTAGTCATAGGAGTCATTGTCATCATTGTCATGGTAGTAGTAGTAGTTGCTGCTGTTGTTGTAATAGAGATATTTATTTCCAAATAAAGTTTTCATTAAATGACTTTTAACTCTTCCATTGAGTGATTTATTATTTTTTGCACATGCAATTTTACTGTTTATTATAAATGAAAATACAGGTGTATGCAACTGAGATGGTTGTGCTTGCTTATTTTTACATAAAAATAAATCTTCTTTTATTGGTTTTTTTTTTTAAGTACCTCCTAGGAAAGGAGCTCACAAGCTCAAAAGGCTAGCTAAGGAGTTGTTAATAATTCTAGAGGTGGATATGTCAGCTTTAAAGGGGTGGTTCTGGTGGACTGATCATGATCAACTGAATGGCCCCACACCATGAATACATAGCTAGCACAAATTGAACTTTGGGGCAGGAGGTAATGATTAGGTCATGGAAATATATCTGGAAGGAGTTAGTGGAAGACATTCAGATGATCAATGAAACACTCAAAAGTTTAACAGAAATATTATATTTCATTAAAAAATGCTTCCTCTACAGAAATGACAGAAATATCGTTCCCTTTTGACTTCCCATTTTTTCCAATAATTCATCTGTTCTTCATCAGCTCAATCTAAGATTGCAAAAATATGTATTGTATAACCACATTTAATAAATCAGCCAAGCCTAGCCTATTACACGTCTTTTATCAAAATATATTTTACTTCTCTCAACTTTTTAAAATTTTTCCCTTTTCTTTTCTTTCTTTCTTTCTTTCTTTTTTTTTTTTTTTACAATCTATTTTTCTAGAATTTCCATGAATTTAGAAAACTCTATCACCTACAATCTGGACGCTTTCATTATTTAGAGGAAAGAAGATGAAAAGAAAGAAAGAAAGAAAGAAAGAAAGAAAGAAAGAAAGAAAGAAAGAAAGAAAGAAAGAAAGAAAGGAAGGAAGGAAGGAAGGAAGGATAAGGGGAGGGGAGGGGAAGGGAGGGAAGGGAAGGGAAGGGAAGGGAAGGGAAGGGAGGGGAAAGGAAAAGAAAAGAAAAGAAAAGAAAAGAAAAGAAAAGAAAAGAAAAGAAAAGAAAAGAAAAGAAAAGAAGAGAAGAGAAGAGAAGAGAAAAGAAGAGAAAAGAAAAGAAAAGAAGAGAAAAGAAAAAGAAAGAGAGAGAAAAAGGACAGAAGACCATGAACACCTTTGATTAGCCTTGATGGCCACCTCCAGTTGAGCATTTTGGGTTCTCTCAATATTTGTTTCACTATATTTTCAAACTGATCTGCCTCTAGAGATGGCTATGTGCATCTGCACAACACTTCCTCCTGCAAAACTGTGCTGTAGTTAATCTTCAATATTAACAGTTCTTTCTTGCTATGCTAAATTTATTCAACTTTCAAGATAACTTTTCTTCGAGTGACCTGTAACATCCTGCCTTGTCTTCTATAACCTCCTTTAGAAACATTCCCTGCTCCTTGGCATTTACAGTACAGCAGCCATGTATATTCTTCCTCTCTCCCTTCTTCCTTCCCTTACCACTCTCTCTCTCCCTCAGCGGCTTTTAATTTGAATCTCCAGGACTCTCTTATTTCTCATCCCTGGCAGCAGAGAATTATGCTACCCATTTCTACAATATTTTTGAACACCAATTGCTCTGAGAATTTCTATCTCTAGTCCTAATATTCTAATCACTCTTTTCGTCTTTTCTATATCTTAATCACATTCTATCGGTGTGAAAAATCAACATGACCAAGGCACCTTTTATAAACAATACTAAAACAAAACAAAACAAAACAAAACAAAACAAAAAAACAGCAATATTTAATTGGGCCTTGTTTAGAGTTCCAGAGATTTGTCTCTTATCATCATGGCAGGGAGCATCCAGGCATAGAGGCAACAGATAGAAGCAGTAACTAAGACCAACATCCTGATCTATAAGCTGAGAAAGAAAGGGACGTTGGGTCTGGCATGTGCTTTTAAACTCTAAAAGCCTACTGCCAGTGATACACTTCCTCCACCAAGGCCACACCTACTCCAAGAAGGCATGGCTCATACTTCTTCCAATCCAATAAGTGTTCCACTCCCTGATGACTAAGCATTCAAATATGTGGGTCTATGAGGGCCATTCTTATTCAAACCAACACACTTTGGAAATACAGAAATCAAAACTATTTGTTATTTTCCCTGTACTATTCAAGGGTTTGTTCAAGAAAACAGTAAGAATGCTAAATATTTCATTGAGGAAATAAGTCAGTTGAAGGAACTAAAGAGTTATATATCCCATGCCCAGCATTGTACTGGTCCCAAGTAGGGATGTGAAAGAACAAAACATAAAAGTTCCTGTTAATAACTGCATCCGCTTGCACTACTCAAGCTGCTGACCCTCACGGAACACAGAGTGGGTACTGGGCAAAGTCCCATGCCTGCCATTTCCTATGTCATTCAACTACACAAGATCAATGTCTTCTCCTTCTTGGCAAGCTTCAAAGTGTCATGCATAGTTGCTCATTGACAAATCCTAATGACAGAGCATCTGGGAAATAAAGATTCCACATTTTCAGCTACAGTAACCCAGAAAACAGTTGTAAAAGGAGGAGACATTTCTGAGAGTCATTATACAATATTTAGATACTAACAAGTTTCTTACATGCTGGTATCCTTTATGTGATAAATAGTATTGTTGGGTATCTAGCTGCTCAAGACAAATTGTATCATTATGTTCTGTATGTGCATGTTCATGTATGTGCCTGTGTGCATGGCACAGAGGCATGCATATGTGTAAAAGTCAGTGATCAATTTCAGATACCATTCCTCCAGCTGCACAGTATCCCATGAAACTCACATCATGGGTGACTGAATTCACATGCATGTACTCACATGAGATATACTCTATGCCCATAACTAAAAATTATTTTTTAATTTTTGGTTTGCTTTTGTTTGTTTGTTTGTTTTTAAGACAGGATCTTTCTATGTAGCCTTGGCTATCCTGGAACTCACTATGTAGACCACACTGGCCTTGGTCTTGGAAACATCAGAAATCTGCCTTTCTCTATCTTCTAGACCTGAAATTGAAGGTGTGAGCCACTGTGCTCAGCATAAATCTCTTTAAATGTAAATTAGGTCATATTGTTTCTCCATTTAAGCATTTTCTGTGAGCAGACTGGCACCATCTTGCCTAGTTTGTAACCCAAGATTGTCACAGTAGAGGTTGAGTTCTCAGTAAATGTTTAACCTGAATTTGGCAACAGCTAAAGTAAAGACATTCTCTAACTGTTAAAACCTAGGAAGAGAATGAAAACACATTCTAAAAACAATTTCGTGGTTTGAAGAAACTGAGATCACAAGAACCTTGTCTTGTTTATGTGTTTTTGTTGTTGTTTGTTGTTTTGGTTTGTTTTTTGGGTCTTATTTTTATGAGCATTCTCACAAGCACTCAGAATTCTCACGCCACCCCATTCTTGTATTGTCTTCTGAGAAATACCTTAGTACTTAAGCCAGTACTCTGTAACCATACTATTATATGTTTGCAAATTTATTTTGCAAATTACTACAGTACCCTGCATTGCTGTCCACAAACATCCATAACTAGTATTATTCATTCATGCCTAAACTTAATCCGCAAAAAGTAACTGCCTTTCCCAATGATAAACAGAACTTTGCATCCAATTTTAATTGTGCACATGACATTTTGCCATGATAATTTCTTTTATGGATTGTTTCTTATATCCCAATTCATATTTGACCCAGAGATTACTCTGTTTCTTGTGTTGTCTTCTGGAGTTTATTTTCTAGTACAGTATTTGAAGGAAAACATGGCTCAATAAATACAGAGAGAATGACTGGTCACCTTACTGTGCATTATGATAACTGTGATACTTCTTATAGCATTGTGCTGACTGAAAGCAGCAATTTTGATGCCATTATTTGCCCATGACTCTAATTAGTCATGCTTTGTTGCTGGACTACTCAATTGTAGTCCAGTTTATAGGAGCCATTATGCAATGTGTGAGACACTACTACTATTGTCACAGATGGTGTGATGGGAGTATGTCTGAAGTCAGCCAAGTCTTAGGCTGGCCAATTACCTCAGCTCTGGAATTGCTTGCTAAAGCAAATCTTATCTCATATAATTTCCATGTAAGAAGCAAAGAAAAGCAGACGGTGATGAGAATGGAAGCTGGAAGTCTGGGTAAGACAGAGGCAAGAGTGCAGGCTAGGGTGAAGAATGAGGAGATACACTGCACAGCCTACAGATTGGAGTGGCAGAAAGAGAAGCATAGGGCACACCTGACTCCTTAAGCGGATGGTTTGTTCTCAGTGCTACAGCCTCAGATGCTTACAGCCTTGGAGTTACAGTGGAGTGAATCTCAAAGTTCTCATTTTTTTTCTAATCCATGCACTCATAATGACCTCCTTACAACTGAAGTAAACGTAGCTGAGTTTCTTTTTCTGGCTAAAATGAATCTAACTTGACAGATCATTTCTAATTTCTAGTTCTGTGACCTGGCATGACTGACAAATAATTGTGTTAGCCATGCCACATCTTGAACAATGTCCTAGGTTGTAAAGTGGTGTAGATACGTACATGCAGACACTCACTCCCGTATAAAGGAAAAATCAGTAAGTCTTAAGTAAGAAGAGAGGGAGATAGAGAGATGGCTCAGTGGGTAGAAACACTTGTCCATCTTCCAGGGACCCAATTTAGTTCTAGGCATCTATGTCTGATAATTGACAACCACCTGTAAGTGGACCTTCAGTAGACTTGACATCCTCCTCTGAAATCCACAACACATTCACGTGTACGCACGCATGCGCACGTGCACACACACACACACACACACACACACACACACACACAATTTAAAGTAAAATTAAATCTTTAGAAACACAAGGAAAAGAAACAGGAGTGTCTGCATTATCTGAGGTCAAACTTATGTTTTACACTTGGGAAAGTATAGTGTAGTTAATGGACAGGTTCAATGTTTCACTTGACTCTGATTAAAAATGTAGGGGATGATCTGAACCCTCAGCCCCTCATTGTCTTGGAAAGCTGATCTGCTCACTTCACTTTGCTTCTACTACGTTCACATGCTTCCTTGTAAACCTAGGGGAATCAAGCAAGACTCCTCTAAACCTTTCAATAGATACTAGATTGGGAGGACGTTTCTGGTATACTACTATGGAGTGTAGTATCTACTGACAACAATACTCTGTGCTATATTTCTAAAAGCAAAAGTGGCCAGAATGACGGCTCTGAGGTTTAAAGCATGTGCTGGTCTTCCAGATGGCCTACATTCAGTTCCCAGTGCCCACATGGCATTCATTATACAACCATTGGTAACTACAGTCCCAGGAGGTCTGATGTTCTCTTTTGTTCTCTTTAGCTATCAGGCATGAAAGTAGGGTGCACATACATAAGCAATATATATATATATATATATATATATATATATATAATAAAATACTCTAGATGGGCAAATTTCTAATGTTTTTGACATAAAGAAATGAAAAGTTGTTTGAGAAGATAAATACATCTATTCTGATTTGACCACAGCAAATACTACAAGATACCCACTTATGTACAATTTCTATGTATCTATGAAGCAGTTAATATTAAAAATATATTTTTAAAAAATAGCTGTTTGTGGATCATCCTAGGACTCTGGAAATGAAGACAAGATCTTCCTTCCAAGTATTTATAGATTATGAGTTGATAAATTGTAGGATCTAGGACAGCATTTACATTAAAATGTGGAAAGCATGTTCCTAGGGCTAGGACTCTTATTCAGTGGTGAAACACTTACCTATTATGTTCTAGGCCCTAGGTTTGATGTCCAGGATCAAAAAGAAAAAAGAAAAAGAACACCTCTTATAATAAGTGTTAGATACTAGCATTTCAGATAGTGAAATCATTTTTACTGTACCTATACATGAGACAATGCTAATTTTGATGAATGCTGATTTTATTTCCAGTTGTGTTTCATATGCTGTTCAACGAAAGGAAAAGATAAATATAAACTACAAGGTCGTTTAATACATGTGCATTTAGTTTCATACCTTATAAATATATTTACTCTATTTTTAAATGCTTACTTATTTTTAGTTGAACCCCTCACAAATGCACCTTAAAGGAAAATCCCCATGGAGTACTGGAAAGGTATGAGAATACCTATTTTAGTAGATAGATTGTGGTTAGAGATGAATGGCATCTACTGCACCATAAATTTTTCAGGCAGGATTGATGGGTACCTTTTAAATATATCCTTATCATCCCTTCTCTTCTCCCCATGTTTCCCTTCTGCCCAGTAAGCTCAGGAAACATAAATACAAAAAAAAAAAAAATAGAAAACACATCACACACAAACCTTAACAGACACTCAAACCATGTCACAGGAAGCAAGGTATCTATGCTACATGATGAATACAAAGTCAACTTATTTCCTGACTCATTTTTAAAATGAGCTTGATGATTCCTTGAACTGTTGATCTACTTTATAAGCCTTATTTTTGCTAGTCTACATTTTTCTTTGATTTTCATACACCATCTGGTGATTCCAGAATTCCCCATCAAACACTTTGAGATACAGTAGTTAATGAAATGGCTACCCTGGCATTCAAAAAAATAAATAAATAAATAAAAATTTAAAAAAAAAAAAAAAAAAAAAACCCGTGGCGCTTTCAGATAGCTCAATGCACAAAGGCACTTAGTGATCAAGTCCAATCAGCTGAGTTTGATTTCTGGGATTCACCACGAAAAAAAAAAAAAAATCAAAAACAAAAATTTACAAAATTAAAAACTTGAAAAATAATGTCCCCCATAATTCTTTCAAGGTTAAGAAAGTGTAATATTCCCTTCTACTTTTTTTTCTAAATATAAAGACAATATTCTCAAACACAGGGATTAATACAGATAGCATATTCCACCTCCTTAAATCCAGTGCAAACTTCACGATTTTTCTTTAGACTTCTAAAATTCCACAGAGGCAAAGTTATCTAGGACATTTCTTAGCAAATGTGTCATGTAATACTGAGGTTAAAGTCAGACAGACTCTAATCACCCTGGAAGACTGCCTTGCATGGAACTTCAAAGCCACCATGAAATCTCGCTATCTGTCCTTGGGCGGGTCCATGTCCAGACAGCAGAAACTCTGTTCTAGGACTCATAAAGCTTTCCTTTCTTTTCTTCAGTTTTTGGACACAGACAATCCATATGTATCTCAGACTTATCTTGAGCTCACAATTCTTTAGAGATATGTAGCATCATGCCTAGCTCTTTCTTTTCTCTCACAGCAGCAGTATTCAGGACAGTCACATTGTACCTTAGTCACAGAGAGTTGTTTTCCCTTATAATGTGATTTATATTTCTTTCAGTAATGCATATCTAAACTGATCTGTTTAAATTTTGTTTCCAGCTGCTGAAATAAAATATTATGACAAAGGCAGCTTGAAGAAGAAAGGATTTATTTGGCTCATAGTTTCTGGTTACAGCTCATCATGGCAAGGAGACTGAGGAAGCTGGGCACACTGCATGTGTGGTCAAAAGAAAAATTCAGGGCCTACATGCAGGCTCACTGGGTAAAATGTTTGCTGCAAAACCTTTTACCTGGAATCTAGCCCTGGAACCCAAATAAAGGTGGTAGGAGAAAAG
The DNA here is from genome assembly GCF_900095145.1 of Mus pahari. NCBI lineage: Eukaryota > Metazoa > Chordata > Mammalia > Rodentia > Muridae > Mus > Mus pahari. The sequence goes on from NC_034596.1 coordinate 36,849,401, forward strand.
TTATCTTCTTACCTCTGCATGTATACCATGGCACACACACAAGAACATACACCCACAATAAGACATTGTTTTTCAATGGAAAAAGAAGAGGAGGAGGAGGAGGTAATGGAAGAAAAGGAAGAATAAGATAAGGGGGAAAAAGAGCACAATGAGTGTGTATGCTCAGTTCCTCACTCCTTCTCACTCAGTCCAGCATTCAGCATGCAAAGTGGTCCTCTCCAAAATTAACATGGGTCTTCCCAAAGCAAATCAACATAATCAAGGCATCCATCCTCACAGACATACCCCAAACCCATCTTCCACATGAGTCGAGGTCCTATCACAGTAAACATTAACTTAAATCAAACATAACAAATTTCTTACAGTATTAGTTTTATAGTGTTCAGGACACCTATTCCTTCAAAACTCCATTTTGTCTTGTCCTTTAAATTGCCTTAAAAAGATAGATCTTAGCCAAAACACAACTGATCTCGCAGTTGAGAACTCCTGTGGAAGCCCCTGTTCTACCAGAGGCCACACCTTCACCAAGAATACCAAGTAATCCCTATGCCCATGGATCCAAACACACCATCAGGGTCTGCCCATCCTACTCCCAACCTCTGTCCCCTATCATCACTACATCCTAGCTCACAATTACTGTGGGAACCCTCCTTCCCCTCCAGACTCTACACTAGTCAACAAAACCCCAGTAGACTTCTTGCCCATGAACTGCTCCTACTTTTTCTATTCCTGGCCACTCAATCCCAAGCATTCTTTCTCACAGTATTCAGTCTGCCAGCTCCAGTGAACACCCTCTGCTTGACCAGAGGCTACACTGGCCACCAAATCCACAACAGCACAAGTAACCTGGTCACCCTAACACAATCCCTGCTCAGTACATTCCCAGGCAACCCCTCACTCACCATATCTGGGTCCTCAACCAACTCCTGCAAAGGACTCCCAGCTGAACCAGACAGAGGCCACAGCAGTCAATGGAACTTAAGTCTCAAACTAGGGCTGAAACCCCACACCTACACTAGACTAGAAGTTACCCCAGTTACCAATACTAGTGGATACTTTCCATTACACCACAGGCCACCCATTCCAGAAAACCAGAGAGGAAACAGACACCAAAGAAAAAATACCCACCCACTCAACAAAAACTCAGAAATAGGCACTGGACTTGTAATTACCAAGAACCCATTTACCAAGACACCAGCATTAGAACACAACCAACAACAGGCAGGGTGATAAGTTACTACCAGCCCAGCTCTCCTATGACAGCAATCCTTGAATATCTTAGCTGAAACATAAGAAAAGGACCTTAAAACAAACTTTATAAAGACGATAGAGGTTCTTAAAATGAAATGAATAGATCCCTTTAAAAAAAAATCAAGGAAAAGACAAACAAAAACTTTCAAAGAAATGAATAGATGCCTTAAAGAAAGCCAAGAGAAAACCAAGAGTTAAAGGAATGAATAAAACTCTTTAAGATCTCAAAATGCTAATAGACACAATAAAGAAAGCAGGACCTAGGGAAGTCTGGTAGTGGGAAATCAAGGTAAGTGAACAAGAATTACCTGTGTAAGAATCACCAACAGAATATAAAAGATGGAAGAGAGAATCTAAGTTAGAAGATGCAACTGTAGAAATAGATACATCAATCAAAAGAAGAAATGTTACACTTAAAAAATTCCAGACACAAAACATCCAAGAAATCTGGAACGCTGTGGAAAGACCAAAGCTAAGAATAATAAAAGTAGAATAACAGGTCCCGTAAGACATTTTTACAAAATCATAGAAGAAAATTTTCCTAACCTAAAGCCAATGGCTGAAAAGGTACAAGAGACTTACAGAATAACAAATAGATTAGATCAGAAAAGAAAGTCCCTATTCAACATAACAATCAAAACACTAAACGTACAGAACAAAGTAAGAATATTAAAAGCTACAAAGGAAAATGTCGAGTAATATATATAAGCAAACCTATTAGAATTATACCCAACTTCTCAATGGAAACTCTAAAAGCCAGACGGGCCTGGACACATGTCCTGCTGACTCTAATAGACCACAGATGCCGTCAAAAACTGCTCTACCCAGTAAAATTTTAGTTACCATAGAGGGAGAAAATAACACACTTCATGATAAAGTTCAGTTTAAACAATCTATGCACAAATTCAGCCTTACATAAGAAACAAAAAGAAAAACTCCAATTGAAGGAGTTCAACATACATGCAAAAACATATAGGAAATAAATAAATGCACACCAACAAAAACAAAAGAAGGGAAATACACACAGACTATTATCAACAACAACATAAAAATAATAGGAATAAATGATTATTAATCGTTAATATCTATTAGTATCAATGAACCCAGTTCTCCAGTAAAAAGATCAAGGCAGTCCAGGAAATGGAAAACCTAGGAAAGAGAACTGGAACTATAGATGTTAGCATCATAACTAGAGGACAGATGATGAAAGAGAGAACCTCAGAATACACAATAGATATATAGAATAAATCAATATATCAGTCAAAGAAAGTGCAAAATCTGAAAAGTTCATAACATCTAAGAAGTCCAGGAAATTTGGGACTATATGAAAATCCAACAAAACAAAGAATAATAGGCATAGACAAAGGAGAAAATACCTAGTTCAAAGGCCCAGAACATATCTTCAACAAAATCATAGAAGAAAAATTTCCTAACCTAAAGAAATAGATGCCTATAAACAAATAATAAGCTTATGCACCAAGAAGGTGAGAGAGAGAGAGAGAGAGAGAGAGAGAGAGAGAGAGAGAGAGAACCCTAGAAAATAATCAAAACATTAAATATACAGAACAAAGAACAAATTTTAAAAGCTCCAAGGGAAGAAGGCCAAGTAACATATAAAAGCAGACCTATCAGAATGACACTCAGATTTTCCACTGAAGCTTTAGAGGCTAGCAGGGCCTGGACAGATGTCTTGTACATCCTAAGAGGCCACAGATATCAGCACAGAGTACAATACTCATCAAATCTTTGAATCACCATAGATGGAGAAGCCAAGATATTCCATGAAAAAAAAATTTACAAATTTAAACAATACCTTTGATTAAACCAACCCCACAGAGGATACTAGAAAGAAAACTCCACTACAATAAGGGTAATTATACTCGAGAAAACACAAGAAATAAATAATTTCACACCATTAAAACCAATAGAAGAAGCACACACATAAACACACACGCACATACCCTTAAAATAACAGGAATTTACAATCATTGGTCATTAATACCTCTCAACATCAATGGACTCATTTCTCCAGTAAACAGGCAGAGGCTAAAAGAATGGATGCTTAAACAGAATCCATCATTCTGCTGTACACAACAAGAAACATATCTCACCAAGAAAGATATCACAATATAAAGGGATGGATAAAGTTTTTCCAAGCAAACATACCCAAGAAATACCCAAGCTGGGATAAACATTCTAATATCTAATAATACAGACTTTCAACCAAAAATAATCAAATAGACAGGGAAGATACTTTATACTCATTAAAGAAAAAAAAAATCTAACAAGAGGACATCTCAATTTTGAACATCTATGCCCTGAATGCAAGGGCACACATATTTATAAAAGAAATATTATTAAAGCTTAAATCACACATTGAACCCCACAAACTAATAGTGGGAGACTTCAAAACCCTACTCTCATCAGTGGACATCATTGATGATGACATCACCAAAAGTCATCATTTGGCAGTCAAGACAGAAAATAAACAGAAAAATACTAAAACTAACATAGGTTATGATTCAACAGACATCAATAGAACATTTACCCAAACACAAAAGAATATATCCTCTTCTCAGCACTACATGTAATCTACTCCAAAATTGACAATATAACCATTCACAAATCAAGCCTCAACAGATACAAGAAAACTGAAATTACCCCACATATCTTATCAGATCACCATGGACTTCAACAACAACAGAAACAACAGAAAACCTACACACTCATGGAAACTGAACAATTCTCTATTCAATGATCACTGGGTCAGGGAAGAAATGAAAAAGAAATTAAAAACTTTCCAGACTTCAATGAAAATAAGGGCACAACATATTCCAATATATAGGACACTATGAAGACAGTGCTAAAGTTCATGGCGTTAAGTGCAATCATAAAGAAATTGTAAAGTTCTCATGAAAAGTTAATTAAAAATACACCTGAAGGCTCTAGAAAATAAGGAATCAAGCACAACTAGGAGGAGTAGACAGTGGGAAATAATCAAAGTCAAGGATGAAATCGATACATTAGACACAAAGAAAACAATACAGTGAATCAACAAAACCAGGGAGCTTGTTCTTTGATAAAATCAACAAAATAGACAAACCTTTAGCAAAGCTGACTAAAAGGCAGAGAGACAACTCCCAAATTAACAAAATCAGAAACAATGCAGACATAAAAACAGACACTGAGTAACTTCACGGAATTATTAGGTCTTACATCAGAAACCTGCACTCCACAAAACTGGAAAATTTAAATGAAATGGATGGCTTTCTAGACAGATGCATTACCAAAACTGAATCAAGATCAAGTGAACTATCTGACGAGTCCTATAACCCCTAAGGAAATAGATGCACTCAATAAAAGTCTCCCAACTAAACAGAGGTGTGGGGGGAGGGGTGCGGGGAGGGGTCCGGGCCAGATGAATTTAGAGCAGAATTCTACCAGATTTTCAAAGAAGAGCTAATACCAACACTCCTCAAACTATTCCTCAAAATAGAAGCAGAAAGTACATTGGAAAACTTATTCCATAAATCCCCAGTCACCCTGATACCTAAATCATATAAAAACTCAACAAAAACAGAATTTCAGAACAATTTCTGTAATTTCCCTTAAGAACATTGATACAATCATCCCCAATAAAATTCTACCAAGCGTTCCTGCTAAGGGTCTTGGAAAGATCAGAGATAAAATGCACATACATAAACATAAAAAATGCAACATATAGCAAGCCAATAGCCAACACCAAATTAAATGGAGAAATATTTAAAGCAACTTCACTAAAATCAGGGCCAAGACAAGGCCATCCAATGTCTTCCTATCTCTTCAATATAGTACTTGAAATTCTGGCTAGAACAATTTAAAAAACAAAAAACAAAACAAAAAGAAAAAACTAAAGGAGATCAAGTGGATACAGATTGGAAAGAAAGAAATCAAAGTAACGTTAGTCACAGATGGTACGGTAGTGTACATTAGCGTCTCTAAAAATTCTACCAAAGAACTCCTACAGCTGGTAAACACCTTCAGCAGAGTGTCTACAGACTAAATTAACTCAAAGAAGTCAGTATTCCTCTATACAAGTGATAAATGGGCTGAGAAAGAAGTTAGAGAGACAATACCCTTCACAATAGCCACAAATAATTTAAATTAATATAAATAATAAATAATAATATATAATATGTTGGTATAAATCTAACTAAGCAAGACCTGTATGACAAGAATTTCAAGTCCCTGAAGAAGGAAATTGAAATCAGACCGTGGAAGAACTCCCATGCTCATGGGTCAGTAGAATTAACATAGCAAAAAATGGCCATCTTACAAAAAGCAATCTACAGATTCAATACAGCCCCCATCAAAATTCCAACATGATTTTTTCCATATCTAGAAAGATAATTCTTGACTTCATATGAAAAAACAAAAACAAACAAAAAAAAAAACCAATTCTAACAATAAAACCATCCTGAACAATAAAAGCATTCCTGAAGGTATCATCGTCCCTAACATAAAGCTGTTCTCCACAGAAATAATAATAACTCCATGGTGTTTGTATAGAAACAGGTTGATCAATGGAATCAAATCAAAGACCCAGAAATAAAACCACATGCATCTCTAAGATAAAAAAACTCAAGGGACAGCACATGCTGTCAAGATTGTCAAGCAAGGGGGAACACTCCTCCACTCCTGGTGGGAGTGCAAACTTGTACAAACAGCCTGGAAATTAATTTAGTGGTTTCTCAGAAAAATGGGAATCAGCGTGAGTGGGTACTGGGAGGAGAGGGAGGCTGATATTGGGATGCAAAGTGAATAAATAAATTAATAATTTAATTTTAAAAGAGGTCACATGTTAACAGAATATATGTGAAAACAGAATTCATCATATTCCTGCATCCAAGAAATACTTTTCAACATCAAAGATAGACATTACACAAGAGTAAAACGTTAGAAAAAAATTTTCCAAGAGAATGAACCCAAGAAACAAGTTAGGGTAGCCACTGGAACATCTAACAAAATAGACTTATAACTAAAATTAATCAAAAAAGATAGAGAAGGATACTTCATACTCATCAGAGGAAAAATTCACCAATAAAACATCTCAATTCTTAACATCTATGCCACAAAAACCAAGGGTTACAACATTTGTAAAAGAGGCATTACTAAATCTTAAATCACATATTGAACCTCAAACATTAATAGTGGTAGAATTTAGTACCCCAATCTTACTAATTGATAGGTCATCCAGACAGAAACTAAACAAAAAAATAAAGCTAACAGCTGTTATGAACTAAATGAATCTAACAGATACCTATAGAACATTTTACCCAAGCACAAAAGAGTACTTACTCCTCTCAACACTCCTCAGAGATCTTTATCTAAACCTGACCATAAACTTTGTCACAAAGCAAATCTCAACAGATCCAAGAAAATTGAAGTAACCCCATATATCTTATCAGACCATGATGCATTACAGCTAGACTTCAACAGAAACACACCCCGTCTTGCAAAATTAAAGCCTACAAACTCATAGAAACTGAACAATTCTCTACTGAATGTCTAAGGAGTCAAGACAGAAATAAAGAAAGAAATGAAAGACTTCCTAGAATTTGAAAATGAAAACATAATATACTCAGTCTCATGGAACACAATGAAAGCAGTGTTAAGAGAAGAATGTTCATAGCATTCAGTGCCTTCATGCAGAAATTGGAGAGATGTCATATTAGCTACCTAACGGCACATCTTAAACCTCTAAAAGAAAGAGATGCAAGCACACCCAAGAAGAGTAGAGGGTAGAAGATAATGAAACTGTGGAATGAAATCAAAAATAGAAACAAAAGGAACAAAAAAAAAATCCAATGAAACAAAGAGCTGTGGTTTTTTGGTTTTTTGTTTGGTTTTTGTTTGTTCATTTTTGGGAAAAATCACAAGAATTGCCAACCCTTATCTAAACTAACTAAGGACAGAGGAAGAATAGCCAAATTAACAAAACCAGAAAAGAAAAGTAATAATAGACACTGAAGAAATCCAAAGAATTATTAGTTCATACTTCAAAACTCTATAATCCACAAAACTGGAAAACCTAAAAGAAATGCATAATTTTTTCAATAAATACTACTTTCCAAAGTTATATCGACCTATCACCCCTAAGGGAATGAATAGAAGCAGTCATTAAAAAGCCCATTCTAAAAAAAAGGAAGACCAGATGGTTTGACCTTAGAATTTTACCAGACTTTCAAAGAGCTAAAGCTCTTGAAACAGATTTTATTGTATGTGGCTAACAGTTAACCTGATAGCCAAATGGCACAAAGATAAAAAAAAAAAAAAAAAGATAATTACCAATATCCTTCATGAACATCAATGTGAAAATCCTCAATAAAATACTTCCAAACTAAATTAATGATCACATCGAAAAGGTCATCCATCATGATCAAGTAGGCTTTATCCCAAAGATGCAAGGGAACATATGAAAATCAATATAATCCAACATATCAACAAACTGAAAGAAAATAAACCCCATATTATCTCATTAGATACCAAAAATCCTTTGACAAAATGCATCACACCTTCATGATAAAATTCTTGAAGCGATCAAAGATAGAAAGGATGTACCAAAACATATTAAAGGCAATTTACAGGAAGCCTATAGCCAATATCAAATTAAATGGAGAGAAACTCAAAAGTAATCCCACTAGAATCACGAACAAGAAAGTGCTGTCTACCCTCTCCACAGGAGCAATTCAACAAATGAAGGATATCAAGGGGATATAAATTAGAAAGGGAGAATTCAAAGTATCTGTAAAGTATTATTTACAGATGATATGACAGTATACATAGGTGACACCCCCTCACCCCCAAATCCCACATCCCAGCAGAAAGTTCCTACAGCTAATAATTAGAACTAGGGAAAAAAGCACCTTGAGTGAAGGAACCCAAACCAAGAATGACAAACATGGTATGTGCTCACTTATAGGTAGACGTTAACTATCAAGCAAAGGAAAATTATGCTACAGTCCACAGTCCTAGGCTAACTAGAAGAGCTCAAGGAAGGAGACATGGATTTCCCCAGGAAGTGAAAATAGAACAGATTTTGCTTGTGTGCTGTGAGGAGGTAGGGATGGAAATGGGGGGAAGGGGAGATGTGGAGGGGGTGAATAGAGGAAGAGAATACTGGGAGAGACTTCTAGAATTCAGGGATGTTTGGGGGCAATTTAGGAACATAGTGCATTAGAAACTCCCTGGAATCTATGAGTGACCCTAGAGATGACCCATAGTAATGGGGAACAAGAAGCTTAAATGAGCCTTTGTCTTTGACCAAACAAGGTTCCCAGGAGTGGAACTGGGACATCAACCCATCCAGAAAACAGATTTATAATCTGTCCATCTGTAAGATGTGCTGGGGTAATTAGGTAGAGCAGAATTTGTGGGCTTGGCCAACCAATCAATAATAAGCCTAGCTTGAGACCCACACCATGGGAAGGAGCCCACACCTGACAGATTTGCAGGCCAAAAATGGTTAAAGAAATTACTAATAAGATTCTGCTATACCTATCTATTTGTGACTATCGCAACTGTCATCAATGAACTGTCATCTAACAACTGATGAGAGCACATGCAGAGACCCACAGCTAAATTCAGATGAAGTCAAAGTATTCCTGCAGAAGATGGGGAGGAAGAACTATGAGAACCAGAGAGGTCAAGGACAACACAAGAACACTGCCCACAGAATCAATTAAGCAGGTCCCATAGGGGCTCACGGGACTAAATCAAGAAACACAGACCGATATGAGTCTGAACTGGGTCCTGTGCAAATACTTTATGGTTGCATAGCTTAGTGTTCTTTTTGGACTCCTAACGGGGGGGGGGGATCTTTCTGACTCTTTTCCCTGCTTTTGGGACACCTGTCTGGAAATGCTGAGAGGCCTTCTATGTGAGATAAGACTTGCAGCTCTTTAGAGAAAGGCCTGCTCCATTGCTCCAGCACAAAGGATCCTAATGAGAAGAGGCAGTTCATGGTTTTAAGGCATTGTTTTTCAATTTTTATTAGGTATTTACTTCATTTTCATTTCAAATGCTATCCCCAAAGTCTCCTATACCTCCCCCCAGCTGCCCTACCCACCCATTCCTCCTTCTTCAGGGCGAACTGAACTTGTGGTTAAATACTTTTTGCAGGGAGGAGTGTCTGGGAAGGGGAGCTAAGAGGGTAGTGGAGACAGAGAAAGGAAGAGAAAGTGAGAGATTAGAGAAGTAGTGGCCAGCCATGGCCTCATGGAGAGAGCGGAAGGGACTGCAGAGAGGTGGGCAATAGGGTGAGAGAGAGAAGCAGGAGTAAGAGAGTAAGAGTAAGAAAGGGGGGGCAAAACAGCCCCTTTTATAGTGGGCCAGGCCTACCAGGCTGTTGCCAGGTAACTGTGGGCATGGAGTCCAGACAGAATACCAGGAGCTTGGTATGTTGCCCTATGTGACTGATAGCCACACACCTCTCTGCAGGGGAGGGGAGGTTGTGGAAAGCTGTAACTGCTACCAGAGCCAGGGGCCCAAGGGGCGTGGCAGAACACCTGCTGTTCCTTGCAGGGAATCTGCTGGGTCACCTGAGTTCAGAGCCTGAGCTTGACAGGGAACCAGGCTGCCTATCACAGCTCATGGCCCCACAGGTGAGGAAGCACATGGCCTGGAGGAAACACAAGTTCTAAGGGGTCTCATAGATGTGGAAGATGGTAGTGTAGTGGTCGATCTGCCCAATCTAGGCACACAGCATGTATTCATATCAACTGAGTTGTGTTTTCATTGCCGAGGCATATTTGGGATGGACATTTACCGCAACAAACAAGGCTACAATATCGCCTGCCAAGGCACATACCCAACAGATTAACTTCCTTCCACTAGCTCTTTCTCAAACCACTCCACCTCTCCCCTGTACTACTCTCACTGTAGGGTAATCAAGCCATGAAGGGGAGGACCTTTGGGGGAGGGCTTTGAATCCTGCCCCAAATAGAGTTGTTATTTGAAGCATACTCTATTTACTCATTTGGGTGTTTTGTTTGTTTTGTTTTTGTTTTGTTGGTTTGGGTTTTTGGGGGGAGTTCTTCTGTAGTGAATGCAGCTTTGATCCTTTTCTTTCTTCATTTCTTTACCTAGTAGTATACTTAATTCAAATATAGAAATCTCCAAATATTAGTAGCTTGGAAATGTAGATAGGAATAAAAAAAATAATAAACTCTCTCCTACACTTCTCTCTCTATCTCTCTGTTTCTCAGTCTCTCTCTCTCTCTCTCTCTCTCTCTCTCTCTCTCTCTCTCTCTCTCTGTCTCTCTATCTCTCTGTTTCTCAGTCTCTCTCTCTCTCTCTCTCTCTCTCTCTCTCTCTCCATTATACATGGCATAAAGGGGTACAATTTAAGTAAACATATCTTGGACTCCCTAATGTGCACAATCTTTGTGTATACACCATTTTATTGTAGGAACGTCTACAACTGGTCTTTATGTGCTGTAGGATTCACATTTGTAGACAGGGCTGAGTCCTCACCTGCAAGTATGAATAAGACCTTGCCTTTAGAAAAGATGGATAAGGTTCTCCACTTCATGTATTGTATGAGCTGCTTTGAAGACAGTAATAAGAAAGCTAAGAGTTTAAGTCATTTTGAACTTAATGACAATTATTATGCAGTTAAATCTCAATGTGATTTTTCTGAAATTCATCTTAGGGACTATTACATTCAATCATATTATATAAAAGATTTTCTAAAATATTTCCCAAGATAAAGACTTTAATGAAATTGTGCATTTTTCTTTCCTGACAAGTTATCACTATTTGTCATCAATATGGTATAAAAAAAAAAACAGTTTGATGTGATTTGCATTCCATTTTTATAAGTTATAATGGTCCACAAAGACTCTAATTTGTTTTATAGTTATGTACAACTTGTGTACTATGACGCTTTTTAAATGATATGCAGCGCTTTTACACTTTTTTACTTTAAGTGTTTAAAGGAGCTCAAAATAAAAGACTCTTTCCAGTACAGACCTAAACTTGTTTCTTTAGAAACAAGTAAATTATAGCACTAAAAAAAAAAAAAAAGGAAAAGCCAACATAAACAGAAAGGAGCCGAATAAAATCATTTAAATTCTGACAAATAAGCTGAGAGGTATTGGCACACTCTTGAGGCAGAGGCAGGGGGATGTCGGAGTTCACGGTTGATCTACCATGAACTCTTCCAGGCTGCTCTCTGCTCCTTTCCCTCTGCTTCATCTGATCTTCTTCTAAGGGACTGAACCTGTTCACAGGTCTGCTGTGCAGCTTGCCCTGACTGAGAGCTGGGAGCTCAGCTCTTATTTTTTCTCAGAGTCTTCTTTGCATGTTGCCTTGTCTGGAAGTGTCTTTCAGCTTTCTCTGTTGTTTACATAATCTTGTCCAGGGAGGCTCCTAGAGAATCTGTCACTTTCAGGGACTTCCTGAAGCTACTTTGAGTTGTTTACTTCCTATCTCAATGAGCTTCCCTAAAAGAAAGGGAGCTTTAACTCTTTGATAACATCTGGCCGTTTCAGCTTCCTATAAACACCTTATCTTAAAATATTCTGTTTTTTATTTTATTTTATTTTACTTTATTTTTTCCTTCCTTGCATATTCTGTTTTAAAAAGTTATAAACTAACCAGTGACCCCAGAGATCCCTGGGACTAAACCACCAACCAAATGATGATACTTGGGCTAGGTTCCAGTTTATGCATATAGCAGAATATTATTAGGAGTCATTTCATTGACTTCTGTTCCGTTTTGTTTTGCTTTGGCCAATCATGTTCGGTTGTACCGTAGGTCTCTGGGCCATACCGTTCTTAGTTCCATGATGGCCAGAAGGTTTCAGGCATGAACTACCTCTCCTGGCATAAATCACATGTTGGATCAGTCATCGATGAAGCCGGTGAGATGCCACTTGGTGTTAAGTTGAACAACCTGTGTGAGATCCCTGTTACCCACATGATGGGAAAGCAAAATGAAGTTCTCCAACTTTTCTTCTGTCCTCAATACTTGTGAAATGGCATGCACCTACACGTATACATGCAAATGTAAGTACACACAAACACAAACACACACACACACACACACACACACACACACA
>NC_034596.1:36862453-36871283 GCF_900095145.1 Mus pahari
ACACACACACACAAACACACAGATACAGAGAGAGAGAGAGAGAGAGAGAGGGAGAGAGAGAGAGAGAGAGAGAGAGAGTCATACCGAGACAGAGAGATTTATAGTGATACAAAAACAAAGATCAAATATAAATCCTGTCACATATTGAATCCTAGACTTTGAATAGCTTACAGAAGCTGTTGAGTGCTTACTAATGTCTTCAATGGTTTCAATTTATTGGTAAAGATACAGATCACTATGGAAGAAAATTGATGGAATTATTTTTCTATAGGAAACACCAAAATATTCAAGGCTATATTTTCTTTATATTGTAGAGAAAATTGTTTTACAAAAAGTTTATTTTAGCCTACTCATTTTCACTGGAAACTTGTATGATTCAGAAAATGTGGAAATTAATTTACTTTTCAATTTGTAAAAATTAAAATTAATTCAGGTCAGTGGCATTTATAAAACTGTCTCATACCCTCAGAACCAAAATTTTAAGACAACATACTTCAATTGAATTCTTTTCATAGCAATATTTACCCTTACTATAGAAATATAGTTAGTCTTTTTATAAAGTACATTTAGAATCTCATCTCAAAATAAATACAGTAGCTATATACTGTGAGGAAAAAGCAGATTACAGTGCTTGGGGAGTGGATAAGAGTTTATAGGTGGCTACAGCTGGCTGATTCTTTATAGAACACAAAGGTGGGAGAGGGACACATTCACTTACTTGCTGGTGATGATGTATGCTCAGATCAATAATATAACGCAAGAATATTAGGCAATTTTACTTCATAATAGGTTGTGGAAAGTGACCACACTTTTGCATTTCCTGACTTTGTGGTGCTTTGGGGCTTTCAGTGGTTCCATCAACATAAAGAAAATGAGAGTCGAGTGATCTTTACTTTTGCATCACAGTAAAAATACTTGGAAGATCTGATGACCAGGAGGAAGCAGACAGATCTATAGGGCAGTTCAACTTTCAACCCAATCCCCATTTCCACATATACTTTCATGCTATTTCAAAGTTCTAAGCAGTTCAAGCCAAACTATCAGCACTCGAGTGTATTATGTCTTAACAATCAATGATGTGGTGCTGTCTCTGAGCAGAGGGAATGTTCTTCAGAACTCTGATTGTTAAGTTTCTGAATCTCATTGTTTTACTGGTGATCATTTACTATCACTGAGCTAGCCTTATTTATTGGGTGAAATGAAGTTCAGAATTAAGACTCTTGGGGTGTCAACTTATCCTTCTGAAAAATTAAATTGATGAAGTCAGAATATAACAGATTGTTTAGTATGTTAATAATCTAACATTCTGACAAAATCAAAAGAGCTGCCAAGACATGACATTATGATAGATGTATTTGAGGCTATCCTGGTCTGAGTACCAAATACTAGGCTGGTCACAGATACGCATAAGGCCCTGACTTAAAAATATGAGTAAATGTATATTACATATTTAGCATTTAAGGCTGGACAATTAAGATAGTAGTAAAGGAATGAAACATATATTGTTAAGACTGTCAACATGCTGACAAGACAAAGTAAGAAAATTAAGACTTGATCTCCATCTTACTGATAATGTTGCTGACAAAAGGCATCCTGGACTCCACTAGAAGAAGAAGAAGAAAAGTGAGTGAAGTATGTACGCAGAGCTTAGAGAAAGGGGCAGGAGGTAGGACCATGTCAAACCACTTGTGATGATTTTATTTAAAAAGTCTGAGTCTGAGAACATACTGGAGTCCTAGCTTTTTGTACCTAAGGAAATAATTAAAGCTTCCTTTCCTGACTATTTATTTGGTTGGTTATTCTTCATCTGGGTAAATGTCTCAAGGGATACATAACCTAGCTAACATACAATTCTTTTATTTCCTAGTGCTGCATGTTATGGTGATGATATAAATGTTCAGATATGCATTCCACAAGTGGGATATGCATTCCGTATTGAAATTTAACATGGTCCTTTCTGAACTTTATACAAGACTTTTGCTCTACACAGACCATAAACAGTGAAAGCAGTCTATTACAATCTATTTTAATTTATTTCATGATTTCATCACAGAAAAATTAAAAGACAGTTATATGCCTGATGTACAAAACCCTACATTATTTTAACTAACATGTTGGCAATTTTGCAAAAATGTTTGGTTTTAATTACCAAAAAAGAACCAATCCATATTAAAAATTAAATACTTGTATTTAGAAAGACAGAAAAAGAAAGAAAGAAAGAAAGAAAGAAAGAAAGAAAGAAAGAAAGAAAGAAAGGAAGGAAGGAAGGAAGGAAAAAAAGGCTTTAGCTGTTTATTAAGTTGGAGTTAGCCATAAAAACATTTTTGGCTCCTCTACAGCAACAGAAAGATTTATCTAAGCTACAACATTAAAAAAATCCATTTGGGCTGTCAACAACTCTGTCAAATATCAACCTGATATGATTTAAAGATTCAAAGCCATAAAAGAGAAATAATCATCAGATTCCTGTAGAATTTACATAGTTTCAAAGAACTGAGGAGAGTGACAAGCTGGGACTAGGGCTAATGAAGACAGAGCGGCTGGGCTAAGAGAGCTGAGCTTAGCCGGTGCTCAGGTAGGTGGTCATGGTGCTCACCTGTGCCTGCTTCCTGGTCCAGTCACAGCGTGACTTTGCTCCCCCATGTCTCAGGGACACATTTCTTCTCAGGTGCTGCCAGCTCACCTTTGCAATCACAGGTTTACTGCTCCTGTTTCAAGTGTAGTTTGCATTGCAATCCTACCCACCCCACCCCACAAACACACCAGGGAGTTTTACATCCATCAAAGGTTTTGGGCATTGATCATTTATCACACCTTTTTAAGGATGAAAGTGATGATAACTCCATTGTAGTCCTTGGGAGCTCATAACATAACAATCATCTGGAAAAGCCACTGAGGGGAAACTAGACTATGACTAAACTCTCATGATGTCATGTTCTTCAATTTTATTTTATTCCTAAACTCAAAATACTTAATCTTAATAGTCTTCCTTTTATAGGTCAAAATGATTAGAATCATAAACACATAGCAACATAACATGCCCTGGTTTTCAACCTACTATTATATCCCCTAAATAGCTATAGTATTATGTATATGAGTGGATTTTCTAACAAATGACATTTATAACATCTGAGAGAACCTAATGGTTCACTTTATGTCTTTTAAACTGCATTCCAATGTACTTTGAAGAGACACATTTATATTATGGTGACCTCAAGAGCAAAGCAGACCAACAGAATTTATTAAATTAGGGTGAGTGACACTAATAAGTGAAATTTTATAGCAGATAATTTATTAATCAACCAATAAACTGTTATTATCCAGAAATACACTGAGACCTCAAGGAACTCAATAGCAAAATAAATAACCCAAATAAAATTAGGCCAATGACCTTAAACATATGTATAAATAAAGATATAAAAATGGGTAGGTAGTAGGCATCTGAAAAAGGCTTAACATCAAAAATCAACAGGAAGATGAAAAGCAAAACTACAAGGGGCTAGTATCTTATAGATAACTCATAGGTGTTCACTAGCTAAACTCAAAAGGCAGCAGGATATAAATAGAACATAAAACAATATGGGGGTTCCTCGAAAAATGCACACAACTGACATTTGATTGAGCTATGGGGTAGATATAGCCAAAGAACGTGAAATCAGTGTGTTAGGAGTCACCCACAAGCCTATGTTTGTCTCATCACTATTCACATTAGACAAGAAATCTACAAAAGCACCCAGATGAAAGGAAAAAGTGTGGTATGTGCATGCAGTAGAGTGCTCTTCATTCCTGAGGAAGGAAGAAAGAAACAAATGCTGCCTTTTCTGTGCTGTGTATGAACCTAGAGCGCACACTGCAAAGGGAAGTCAACCAGGCATCGAACTTCAAATGCCACAAGGTTCCACTGACATGTGGAACTGAGAGAAGCTAAACTCTGAAGCAAAGAATACAATAGGGAACAAGAAATAAATATACGAGTGGGGAGGAATGGAGACTGACTCAACATCTTTTATTTTAATTTGACAATGAGCAGAGAGGATTAACACAGAGCAACTCTAGTTACTTTTGCTCACTGAGAAGCAATGGGCTTAGCAAGATCTTCCCCCATGGCTACACGTTCGCACAGTAGCCCTATTCTTTAGAGGTACAGGACATTATCATCTGTGCAGCCACCTAACTGAGCAGGACTGTCAGATCTCAGCTGAGCTGGGAGTCTTGAGTTGTCTCAGCTGGGCCACTGGAGGACAGGACCCTAAAGTCACACCTCAAAAGATGCCACTGTGCCTGGTTCTGGACCAAATCTCCTTGTTAAACAACTTATAGATAACACTATCCCTGGCTTTCTCGCCTACGGACTTGGTCCTGGGAAATGACTTCGTTTTCAAAGATGTTCCTCTTAAATCAACAATATAGTGACTCCATGAGAATACCAGGCACTTCACAAGATAGAGCCGAAATTCAATCAAACACAAACTGGGATGTGACAAGCTAGAATCATAAGGATGGGCAGCAGGAAGGCACCCTAAACCTCTATCCTAGCACAGCTCAAGACTCCCTCTAAGGCAACAGATAGGAAGGGAAGAAACAGCTTGCTTTGAACAATTTGATAATACTGTGGGGGTCCCCAGGACTGCTAGCCTCTACAGCACCCCTACTTCCCAGACTGCTCATACAGTTTGGGCAATTCATCCCACTGTGTCTGCTAACACGTGCCCGCCACCAGGGCTCCTAGGTGATACTTCTGGCAGAAGGCTGTGTCACCGTGAACGTGCCACAGCCATCTCCAGACCTGTTGCTGAGGATGGGTTCATGACAGCTCAGTGGCTTGTTCTGTTCACACACCAGCCAGATGTTGCGGTGGAGGTCACTGGGAGGCCCAGAGCCCGCAGAATCTGAGAGGACCGTGCCACTGCTAATGCCATTGCCCGTCATGTTGACCACCAGAAAATGGTGCCACTTCCTGAATTTGGAGTCCTTCCTGCTGGGAGCATCTGGGACTGTGAGGAGCAGGCTGTAGTTTCTCTGGATCGAGGCCATCCCATGAAATGCTCCTGGGACTATTCTTTACCTGGAAGGGCGACAGTACTTTTCTCAGTTTGTCCACCTCCATCCACTCATAGGAGACCCACAGTACATGCCGGAGCCACTGTTCCACCTCCTACAGGCTGGCTCAGTGGCCAGGCCCAAGGGCTCATGTGGGTGGATATAGTGACGGCTAGAACAGGACATACTCGTACTGAGTCCCAAGTGCCCGAGTAAAAATTCTACTGGGGACCTATTTGATCCTATGTTCTACTGTTTGTACTTAACTCTTTTGTTGAACCGGATTACCTGTGGTCTGTTTGACTGCGTTTGAAAGTGCCTTCATAAAAATTAATCTTCAGTTGTCAGTCGTGATTTTTATTCTCCTTGTAGACCCCTGTCTACTAAACTTAGCCTACAAAGTTCTTGTTTTTCTGCCAGCTGGGAAACATTCATAGAAATGTAGCTGTTTCTTTATCAGGAACTTTTATCATTATCAGACTTGAGTTAGCCCCAGGTAAAAGCTAAATAGGGAGGGAGGTACACAAAGAGTCCCCGGAGAATGATCTACCTTGGTTATTGGGCCGAGATTTTGTCTTTATCCTGCCGCTAATGTGTAGTTGGATTAGGTAATGCCGCATTCGCCTGGTTGCTTAGTCATATTTCTCTCTGAAGTGCCTGAATATACAGTCAGTTAAAAATGCAGGAGGCTGGAAGTAACCGTAGATTTTTAAACCCGCAGCTGTAGTAATTTATCCTCTCAGGAAAGATATACTAGTTAGGATGCTATTATAGATGGAAAACTCAGAGGGGAGGGAGTGATTGAGCCTGAATAACTCTGGCCAAGTAATAACTTCACAAATAGGAATTTCAGGTGAAAAAGATTTATGAATCAGAGAAGAGAGAGGTAAAGTGGGTTTGCCTAATGTTGAACATTTTCCATGCAGAGGAAAATGCTGAGGGGGGTCCATGCTAAATCAGTGATCCTGGGTTTCTCTCCCTTGCTCTGGTGACCCTTTGTTGGACTCAGCCTCTTATCCTTTCCTGGTGTCTCAGATCCCTCTGAGCTTCTGAGCTTCCTGACCTTTATTCTGTTCTCATTATAAGCTAACAGTTGAGGTGAGTCCTTTATTCCCAGGCCGTCCCAAACATGGTACTGGATCCTTGCCCCTGGCTTACACTCTCCAACAATTGTAAAGACACATGGAGATTCCAGATTGGAAGGCATAATACAACCCCTACAGCCTAAACTCCTTCCATATTTATATCCTTTCAAAATACCCACAGCAAATGTGCTCCAACACATACCTAATGCCTCCTAGGACTGGAAATCTCACAAATTATTTTAAAGACTTCCTCCTTATGTTGGGTATAATTCAACTCTTTAAACTCTTAAAAGTCTTCTTCATAAATTTCATTTGGCTTATAGGGTCCTGAAATTAGAAATGTAATGTCATTGCACACCATATCAGTTCAAATGTTCAAAACAAGTATCTATCATGACTCTATTTCCATGGTTTACAAATGAATCAAGCCTTTTCAATCAAACACTCTTCTTGTGATATAATTTGGGGGTAGAGAAACAGTTGTCTATAGTCACATTCTCTCATTCTTTATGTATATGTATTTATAGCTTGCTCCAAGAACAGGGGAATAATAGCTCAGTGATGTTTGACAGTTTTGAATCTGGGTTGGTCTTGTGGCTTGCCTGACTAGGGGGTCACTTCAGAAGTGATTTTTATAGGTGCCTTAAACATAAGCTTGGAATGACATTGTCACTCTCTTAAAACAGAAAAAGCCTCACCATGGTGGATAGAACTCACCTGCCAGTCACCACTCATCTCCAGACACTGAGAGGAGGCACCCAGCCCTAGTCTGACTAGCTGACTGCAGATGCTTGAATGAATTCAAATAAGACTGGGAAAACATCTCAGTTGACCAAAACCCAAACTGAGGGTCCCCCAAGATGGTGACTCGGGGGAAAGAAGAGGGTAAGAGAGTAGAGAGGCGTGAATGTGATGAGAATATATTATATACATATTTAAAAATTACCAAATAATTCATTATAAAAATAACTCAGGGTTCTGTAACCCATTGACTTACGAGGTAGCAGCTACCCAGTATTAAGTTACTAAATCACTTTCTCCCTGCCTTTTTAAAAGTTCCTCAATTGTTTGCTCTCTGGATTCTGTCCTTAGCACCTATCAACTTTCCCACTTGCTAGTGTAAGAGAGTCTCTTAAAAAAAAATCCTGTGAGAGAAGGTCAGCCTGGCATATATGAAGCTTTGTCCTTCTACTGAGGCCCCATCTGACTTGTATATCTGATTTATTTTTGCTGAGGGTGGGCCTTTTCACCCACTGACTTTAAGCAGGGCCACTTGTGTGGGCATAAGATGAAAACAGTAGCTTCCTCTCCTCCAGCAGCCCAAGACGACTATGATTTCCCAAGTGCCCTGTGAGTGTCTACTCCAGTCCATAACTGAATGTTTATTGGTCCTGCCTCATACAGCCCCTATGGAGGTAAGAGCAGCTGCTCTGAGTTCATGAGTGTCACGGATCTGTCTTGCCCATAAAACTGTCTGATGCCTTCCCACCCTATGGTCCATTCTTCCATTCTTTTTTTCCCTCTCCCATGATGTTCCCTAAGCCTTTGAGAAGCTGATATAGGTGTCCCTTTAACACTGATTGCTCGGCAAGGGGAGTGTATAGCTTTTAACCCACTGGGTTTAATCAGGGCCACTTGTGTGGGCATAGGATGCGTGAAGCTACTGAAGGCATGCTTTTTTCATGGCTTTTCCTGCCGTTTATTCAGATGTAGTTACATGGTCGTACTGTTTATGGAGAGTCTGTTAAGATGTTGATAGTTCCAAGGAAGTACGGATCTAGTTGGAGAAAGAATGATGATGCCCATAAAGTGTGTGCTTTAAGTGACTATCCCCCTTGCCCTTGAATACTTTCATCCACACTTCTCTTTTTAACTGGTGCCTTTGCTTTCTGAGTCTCTCCAAAGTTTTGTAGGCTGCAGCATGTGCTGGACCTCTTCTATAGAGCTTCAAGTGCAGCCTTCTGCAGTGATCTGACTTCCACTGGTGTTGCTGTCCACCTTCCATGGATGTAGAGAATCCTCTTATCTAGGTTTCTCTTCTTCTGATCTCCACAGCCTTGTGACTCTACATGCATTTTACTGGGAATTTCAAGGGAAAGGGTTAAGCACTTTGTACTGGCTGGTTTTGTATATCCACTTGACATTAGCTAGAGTCATCAGAAAGTAAGGAGCCTCCATAAGATTCAGCTGTAAGACATGTTTCCAATTAGTGATCAATGGGTGAGGGCCCAGGCCACAGTGGGTGCTGTCATCCCTAGGCTGATGTCCCTGAGTTCTAGAAGGAAGCAGGCTGAGCAAGCCATATGAAGCAAGCCACAAAGCAAAAACCTCTGGGCCTCTGCATCAGCTCCTGTCTCCAGGTTCCTGTACTGCTTAAATCCCTGTCCTGACTTCCTTTAGTGATAAACAGAGATGTGGAAGTGGAAGCAGAAGAAACCCTTTCCTCTCCAACTGCTTTTAGGTCATGTTCTTTTCTTGTAGCAATAGAAACCCTAAGACAACATTGAAGGATTTTAAAGACTTGCGTACATTTCAAAAAAAGATTTGATATATACTAATTAAATCCTATATTCCTAAATCTCTGTCTCCTAATAAAAATGATGCCAATTATAATACTGAAAAATTTTTAAAAAGAAAAAGAGAGAGAGAGAAGAAAAGAAAAGGAAAGGAAAGAAGAAAAGGAAAGGAAAGGAAAGGAAAGGAAA
>NC_034596.1:36871338-36876382 GCF_900095145.1 Mus pahari
AAAGGAAAAGAAAGGAAAGGAAAGGAAAGGAAAGGAAAGGAAAGGAAAGGAAAGGAAAGGAAAGGAAAGGAAAGGAAAGGAAAGGAAAGGAAAGGAAGAGAAGAGAAGAGAAGTGTAAGACAAGATAAAGATATGTTGCCAAATTGGGAAGTGTACTTAAAACTGTGACTTCAGACATGGTTGGTGAATTTTATTTTAAAACTAGATAACTGCTAAACTGAAGCATCGCTACACACATCCAGATACTAATCCTTCATTCTACTGTCACAGTGCTTTATGTCAAGGTCAGGGCTCCCATGGACCTACTCTCTGTTTTTATAGAGTTTTACTCTCTGTTTTTATAAAGGTGTTTATAGCCACTTCTATGTTTTTGTATGCAATTGCTATAGCTGCTTTGATACTGTAAACATAAACCAAAAGTCACACCAGAAGTGATTTAGAAGTGAGTAGTTTCAACACTATGAACTATCTGATACTTTACAGAAAACAAAACAAAACAAAACACAAAACAAACAAAAAAAAACATTTCGTTGGTCCTGATTACGGTGGCATTTTAGGAATTAAATCAAATTTAACCTTGTTATTAAATAAGAAACAACTCAAGTAAGGTAGAGAATCAGAGGTAACTAGAAAGGAGTGAGATTTTCTAGTATCCTGAACTAAGAATGTTTTTAGAATCTTATTATTCAAGTGTAAAGGTGAATGAGAAAAACATCTCTAGGATGGATTATATTTAAAACACATTAAACAAGTCTCTTGCAATAAGACACTTTGTGCGATTTTTTTTTTAACTGCATAAAGGAGCAATGGATGTGGAAATTTGATATAATTTCTTCAAAACAACCTCAGTAGACATAGCAGTATATAAGGAAAAACAGACACTTGGAGCTGTTTCTTGTCTTTATAGTTTACAAACCCCATAGCCTCGGACTAATCCTAGACCTTCTAGATTTCCATTCCCTGATGCACGGAGACAGTGGATTAAAGTGCGCAGTGTGGCACTGACTACAATTCTGTAAGGTTACAAAGCAGCAGGTACCAGCGTCTTCCCTTATGGGTGAGGTGATCCGGTGTTCTACTCATTTTAATATTCAAAAGAAAAGCATCAAACACTAAACTGAGGAATACTGAAACTGAGGATGTGTGATGTGCTTATTCTTTATTTGGATTGCCTTAGAAAAATCATTTATGCAATTCCATGCTCCAGTTTCCTTCCTCCTAAAGCAGCAATAATAGTGTTTGTGTCTTTAGTGTATCAAGATATACTATACTTTTGGCAATGCTATTTGGAGTGATTTGGATCAAAAGAGATGCATAAATACTAAATTCTTACTTCAAAATTAATTTTAGATTATTACAATTCAAAATTACTTAACCTTGCCCTTCAGAATTCTATATAGAGAATGCAAATTAAATGCTAAGTTCTACACAATCCTTACTCATGTGTGAAAAAATTAGATATTCTGCATCGTAGACAACTCTTCTGAAATAATGTCACCATGTAATATCACTGTTAGCTTTCCCAGCTGAGAAATGCTGTTTCCATGAATAGTGATAAGAAAGGAATTTGAATGGAATTTTACATTCTCATGCCTTGTTATATAAAATTGTCACCCAGGACTATAAATTTTATCCCTTTTATACCAAATATAAACTATCAATTTCAAATGTGTAGTACACATTTAAATGCATTCCTTTCCATTTAATTTTTAAATGTCAGGTAAACAAAGTTGAATAAAAAGAACATACGATATGATTAGCTAGCATTAGATATATTAAATAAAACCATGACCTCTACCTATTAATATATTAAAATCCTTGCTATTTCTGTAATGCATAGCAATTGGGACTGTTTGCCTCAATAATCCAACTTACAGTAACATTTTTAATAAAAAAAATTTAAAGGTCTGGACCTTTAAAAATGGGATAAAATTGCTTCTTTTTAAATATTCATCCTTAACATTTGATACTTATGTTGTTAATTAAAGTACTCAGAAATTATGTTGATATTTCATCAGAAAATGTGATTACCTATAATATGAGCTATGCCTGTTTTGTGAGAGATTGTAAATTAATTTTAAAAAGTACTTTAAATAAACATACTACTAAATCAATTTTTTTGAATGCATCTATCTGTATATAATGTCATGATCGGGAAAGTGTAGGGCTTTGGTTGAAGATCCTGTCATTGTTTGCTGAGTTGAAATTGATTATTTAATATTTATGAAGCATCTATGAAGTTCGCTGGAACCCATAATGCCTGATCTTTGTCTAAAGGAGTGTGTGCTAACATAAGCAACCTTTAAAAGGGCTTGCTAATGAAACAGCAGAGAGAACAAATACCTTATCAAAACAGAATTCTGACAACATTTTTCTCCTTTAGACCTCAACTTCTATTGATATTCTATCAAAATAAACTATTATTCACTATTTTCATGTAACCATTCAGAGCCATATCTTTGGTTTTGCTTCTGCAATAATGGTGTATTGTATCTGCAACCTTTCAAATTCACTTGGGAACATCATTTGTAAAGTATCTATGTATTTGTTTCTTTATTTACTTTGTTTTCTCAGACGTAATCTCATGTTCCCCAGGCTAACTTCCAATTTACTGTATGGCTGTTGAACTCCTGAGTCTCATCCCAAATATAGAGATTACAACTATGCACTACTGCATGACAGCCTTTTGTAAAGTATCCCCCAGCTGTGTGCAGTCCTTGTTCCAAATTCCTACAAAGTTTCAGTCGGAGAGCCGGGCGTGGTGGCGCATGCCTTTAATCTCAGCACTCAGGAGGCAGAGGCAGGTGGATTTCTGAGTACGAGGCCAGCCTGGTCTACAAAGTGAGTTCCAGGACAGCCAGGGCTACACAGAGAAACCCTGTCTCAAAAAAACCAAAACAAAAAACAAAAAAAAAGTTTCAGTCGGGTAACTTTTGCATCACTCTGTTTTCCTCCTTTAAAAAAATGCTTAACTATGTATTTTATACATTCTATCTGAATTTACCATTTAATGTTTGTACATTGTTTCTCCTTTAATCAATCTAGCACTACAGCCACCAGGACATTTTATCTTAAGCAATGAATAACTCCTCGGACAACTGGAATAACTGCCCCCCTGTTAATACAATTATAACTTGACCAGTGCATTCGATACCTCAAAGAGAGCACTCCTGATGACTCCTCAAGCCTTTGCCCTTGTCCACAGTGGTAAAGATTCATATTAATGTGATAAAATAACTGACTCTAAGAAACCCAGCTTCACACATATTACTGACTTCAGGTCAATGAACTGTTGTGAAGCTCCCATGAAGCCACTACCATCTACTTACTTCAGATAATTTGTGAGCATTTAGCTGTGACTTTTCAAGTAATTACACAAGTTTAGCCCCAGTGCCAAGGCAAACCACGACTCATACGTGGAAAAACAAAGAAGCCAGTGTAATGGAAGCCCAGTGATCAAGTGGTAAATGACAAGGGATAAAGTCAGATATGTAATGGGAAAGGGAGGGATTTGTGATGAGTGCTTTTACTATGGCTCTTGATGTTTCCCATCCCCTGGTCTCAGTGTTTTAATTGAACACAAACTCGAGTTATGTTGATGGTCTGTACTCAGAGAATTAATTGCTCCAAGTAAAAGTTACTTTTCAAATTAGTTTGTAAAAAACAAAACAAAACAGAACAAGTTTCCTTTGTTTACCTTCTCTTCCCTTACCCTTTTTCTGACTCTTTATGACAGATGCCATCTGCCACATTGTGGGTGGACCTACAGAGATATCCATGAGAAGAATTGAGTCCTCCATTGAATAACCAGTAGGCAACTAGAGACTTCCAACCACCACATTAGATATTTTGGAAAGATCATCCAAAACTGGATGCTTCATATCAGACCAGTTAACACCTTGCACAAAAACATAAGTCGGAGAAGTGAGTTAGTGTACACTTGGATTCTAATCCAGAAAAAAATAAGAAAATAAAAAGGTGTTACACAAAAGTTTCTTGTCTGAAATTATGAGGTTATCACGTACATTTTAAAGAAACATGTTGATATAGGTGTTTCCATTTATGACATCATACAGTCCTTCAGATTTTGTATTGACCTGTAATGTTTTTCATTCATCATGCTTGGTGAAATATAAACCATGGGATGGTTTGGGGAATGGAAGTTATGAGTTTTGCAAAATGATCATGAGGCATGGTAGTACACATGTGTCACACTAACATTCAACAGGCTGAGGTAAGAAGATCATGAGTTCAGGTTTAACCTGGACTTCATAGAATCTGTATACAAAGAGGGAGGGAGATTACTGGGCACAACTATGGAGGAAGAAAGGGAAAAGAATCAAGAGACATTAGGAAGCCATTGCCCTATTTCAAGTGAGATTCAGGACTAAAGTGGGCCAGATTCTGTGTTCATGAGAAACTCTCAGAATCTAATGCATTTGCAGAAAAAGCCAAGTGCAATTGGTAATGAAATATAGTATGGCATGAGATTGAAGGAAAAACTCAAGATATCAAAAGAGACTGCACTCTCTGAGATGGTGAAAGGTATGCTAGAAGTATGAGCACTGCTCCATTTAATATCTACAGTAGATATCCTTTGTGAAGTTCCAAGTGGTTAATTCAATGTATAAATCATGTGCTCCAGCAGAGCTCCCAGGGACTAAACCACCAACCAAAGAGTTCACATGGAGTGACCCATGACTCTAGCCACATGTGTAGCAGAGGATGGCCTCAATGGGATGTCAGGCATCAATGGGAAAACCGGGAAAGGGAATAACATTTGAAATGTAAATAAAGAAAATATCCAATAAAAGAAAGAAAATGGAATAAAAATAATAACATCAGTTGTACAAACTGAATCATGAGGATTAATGTTGTTTTTTAAGTAAGCATTAAACAAAACATTTTTGATAGATTTTTGAAATAATAGAAGGAGGGAGGTAAGGATGGAGGAAGAAGAAAAGAAGGTGGATGGGAGGGATATAGGGTTAAGAATAAAGAGCTTCTCTCTCTCTCTCTCTCTCTCTCTCTCTCTCTCTCTCTC
>NC_034596.1:36876457-36889378 GCF_900095145.1 Mus pahari
TTTTTTTCCAGGCAGGGTTTCTCTGTGTAGCCCTGGATGTCCTGGAATTCACACTGTAGACCAGGTTGCCCTCAATCTCAGTGACCATTGGCCGATGCCTCCTGAGTGCAGAACTGTTCTTGTCTCTACCACTCTATGTTCTGGAGGCTACACGCATGCCAGCTTCCTGAGGATTCTCCAGTCTCTGCCTCCCATTTTAATACAGGAGCACCGAGATTACAGGTGCTTGCCACAACAGTCAGCTCTTTCACATGGGTTCCAGGGACCACACTTGAATGGTCAGCCATGCATGCAAACATTTGTTGGCCTGATAGATGGTTTTTGTTGCTGTTGTTTTGATTCTGAATTTGTTTTTTTTTTTTTTTTGTTGTTGTTGTTGTTTGTTTTATTCGAGGCCAAGGGATTTGAAGTTTAGTGTGAAGGCCCCCTGAGGTCAGTGAGAAGAGGATTTTGTATTGGACTCAGCTTAGAGTAGATATTGTTTTACAATAATAGTATTAATAGGGTTACACAGGATCTTTGTTTCTCTCTAATTTGGAGTTAGTCAGCTACTTAAAGCTACAAAAGGGTACACACTACAAAGAATATACAGATGGGAAGAAAAAGCAAATTAGTGGCCAAAGCAGTGGTCCACTTGTTGAGATGTAGGTGATTCTGATTAGTGTTCAACCAAAAACTTATTTCCAATAGTCTGGGGAAACTAATACTTTGACAAACCATCACTTACCATTTAGTCTGAAATTAAAAGTAAGTTTCTCTAAGTAACTTCTCTAGTAGAAGGAAAATGTTGCTCCATGAAAGAAGACTGTGTATAAGAAATCAAATCAAGGCTTTTCAGTTGAAACTGAAAGCATGCTGCCACCATGTTTTTCTCAGCCATCATCTTTAAACACAAACCCAATCACGATGGTGATGGTTACTTACTATGCTTTTAAAGAAAAGGGAAGAAAGAAACTGCAACTAATGGCAGATATCAACAACTCCTAAGCCAACATATAAAATTGCTTTATTTTATTGGAAGTCTTATGAGGAAAATATCTATTACTATCTGTCCCTTGGAACTCTAGCTCAAGCTGTCCTTCAGTTTGCTAGGCTAAGAATGACCTTGAGTGACCATCTCTCTTTATTTAGGGATTCGTGGTGTAATAGACACCATGCCTGGTTGATATGGTGTAGGCTTGACCAGAACTCTTCCGACTGAGTCCTGTCAATGGTTTGATTATTACCTTGTTAAGCCAGTGCCTCCATATGCACACACTTAGTATACATAGTAGGTTCACTGAACTTTGAGTATAACCCATAGCATATGTTTTGTCATTCTTTTTTATCAAGTATAAGTTACCTCTGCTTCTAGTGTTATAGGAAATGGAGGTGTCCTGTCCCTGTGAAACAATACAGCAGTGTGGGGTCAAAAGATAGTTGAAAAGAAGGAAGCTAAATCTGACAATGATTATGTTTTATTACAAACCATTCCTTTAGGCAATTAGTGCTTAGGCTTCAAGATCATGAATTTATTTTGAGATGTCAATTTTGAGACAGAGTGGGAAAAAAAAAGTGTTCAAGGCAATGATAATGTCCCACTTTAAAGTTCTTATGTTTTTGCTTAAATGGTTATAATAACACATGCTGTGGAAGTTTTCTATATTTATTTTGGAATTACTGCTATGTGCATATGTATTATTCTTGGTAGGATGGGCATCTTCATATCTAGGGCATCCCACTATGATGGCTGATTATGTTCCAGCTGGTCTTTCTCTACTTAGGAATGAAATTTTTTACTGGAGTAAATTTAATCAGGCAATCTTGTTAAATGTGGCACTGGTCCCAATCAGTTGAAACTTTTGAAAAGAGGAAGACAAGAGGAAAAGACAAAAGCTACAGCTTTTAATATCCTGGTTTTCTCCAGGACAGTCAGATGATTCTGAAGTCAGATCATCTTGGTTCATTCCCTGATTGTGCCCTACACAAACATTGTAATACTTAATCTCTCCACATTAGGTTCTCTAGGAAAATGATACCAATACCTCATCTTATGGTATTGGAGGAAGCAGATGGATGTATGCTTGTACAGTATTAGGTAAATGGGAAGTAGGGAGTGGATGTTTCCTTTTATTGTTACTGTTCTGATCCCCAATCAGGGTCAAAAATATAATTTATAAATCATCAGCTTCTTTATCTCAAAATATATGTGTTAAATGATAGCTTTCTGGATATGTGTCTAACAATTAGTCTTTTAAATCCCCTAATGTTGAATCCCAGAAAGCTGGAGTTTTCATAAGAACTCCAGGTGATTTTTATTCACATTAAAGTTTTATGGCCCAAATACCCACACTGTACTCTTAAAATACTCTCTTATAATCTCACAGAACTAGGGAGCTTCTCTTTTTATTTCTGCATCATGTTCCATTATTGAAAATCTGTCTCGTAGGAGGAAATAGCTGACATTGCTAGGGTCTACTCCATCTGAGCTCAGGGCCTTGTAGAAATGTCTTCATCCTAGATGCTCCTAATTCTGAATGTTATTCCCTCATTACAGCGAACATTACCAGTGGCTCCTCTCTAAAACATTCTTTAGGAACACTTCAGAATCTTGCAGGAATCTTGTGAATATTCCACAGAAGTAGAAAATTTCTCTCCCACTTTAGATAAGTAGTTTTGTCCCACTTCTATGCCTTCCTGCAGTCACCAAATGCTCAACAACAGAGATCTTTTAAGTGGAATGAGAGCTCTGTAGACTGCGTTTTAAGATTATGATCTCCAAATGTGCACATCAGGAAATACTCTTGGGAGAAGGCAGCATTGGAGCTATATCTTAGTGGACATGATTTCAATAGAAAAACAGTGAAGAGCATCCCCAGTTCCCATATTTTTGAGACAGCCTCCATTTGTAGCCCAGACAGGCCTTTAATTGAGACCCTCCTGTCTCATCCTCCCCAGTACTGGCATATACAACACCACACCAAGAGAGACCTAAATTAGGTGTGTGTTGGTCTGTGGACCAAACTAAACAGGTGACAATTCCCTGTGACTTGATTTTTATTCCTTGATCTGAAGCAAACTGAAACAAAAAAACAAGTAAAAATAAATTAAACTCACATGGACCTTTTGTCTGAATTTTGAAAATTTAATGAGATAATTTGGTCAAGTACATCATTTCTGTGTTTAGAGTGAAACCCTAGGTCACATGACCAGGTTTAGTGAAGCACAGGAAGAGTTAAAGACCTGAGAACAGTGATGAACATCCCTCAAAGGTTCTATAGCACCTCAATATTCTGCAGGCAATTATACTTGATATGTAAAACAAATATGATAACTCAAAAATAATTTTTGAATGTGAAATTATATATATATATATATTTCTTATAGTTTACATACAACCTGTATAAAAATAAGCAAAATCAATCACATAGATATTTTCTGCTGACCTACTATGAAATAAAAGCATAATTCAGATTTAGCTCCATACCTTCATACTTAAAACCTGTCTATATTTCTGCTTATACAGGTCATGTCTCATTTCTCAGTTCTATTAGTTCCTTCATTATACTGGTGTGAAAAAAATTCTAAAAATTTCACTCTTATAGTAATTTAATTGAATCAAGCTGATATTTAAAAATATCAATGTATTTGTTTTATTTTCTACTTGCACTAAACAGAAGAATAAAACATACATATTTAGTCACCCGTGATAAGATTAATTAAAATATTGTTTACCACTTGCATGTTTAAGACTTATCTTGGTTGACTCCGGTTTATGGTACCCAAGATGACAAGTTTCTTAAACCAAACTTTAAATAAAACATATGTGGTGTGTGTATATAAATATATTGAAACATGTCTCATACATTTAAAGTGATCTCTATGTTAAAATTATATCAAGTTTACAAAATACCAGCATTTAATATTTTCACCAAAATATATCTCCCTGGAAAACTGCCTACGTTCTAAGCAAAAGTATGTTGTGGTGGTTTGAATAGAAATGTGGACTCGTCTATTTGAATGCTTCGCCCATAAGAAGTGGTAATATTAGAAACAGTGGCCTTGTTGGAGAAACTGTGTCACTGTGGAGGCTGACTTTGAGAGCTCATATGCTCACGCTAGGCCTACTGTGGCACACAGACACTTCTGCCTGCAGATCCAGATGCAGAACTCCCACCTCATCTCCAGTATCTTGTCTGCCTGCATGCTGCCATGCTTCTCACCATGATGATAATGGACTAAACCTCTAAAACTTCCAAAACTGGGAGCCAGCCTCAAATAAACGTTTTCCTTTATAAGGGTTGCCAGGTCATGGTGTTGCTTCACAGCACTAACACTCTAACTAAAATGTATATATTTTGGCAGAGTTTATGAGTAATATTGAAATAGCCAAATCCTTAAGTTTCTTCCAAATTTCTTTTATAAAAATGGGGTAGAGAGGTAAACAAAGAATTCTCAACTGAGGAATATCGAATGGCTGAGAAGCACCTAAAGAAATGTTCATCATTCTTAGTCATCAGGGAAACAAATCAAAACAATCTCACACCAGTCAGAATGGCTAGGATCAAAAATTCATGTGACACCAGATGCTGGCAAGGATGTGGAGAAAGAGGAACACTCCTCCATTGTTGGTGGAATTGCAAGCTGGTACAACCACTCTGGAAATCAGTCTGGTAGTTCTCAGAAAATTGGACATAGTATCACCTGAGCTATACCACTCCTGGGCATATACCCAAAAGATGATCCAACATATAACAAGGATATATGCTCCACTATGTTGAAAGNAGCCTTATTTATAATAGCCAGAAGCTGGAAAGAACCCAGATGTCCTTCAACAGAGGAATGGATACAGAAAATGTGCAACATTTGGAGTACTACACAGCTATTAAAAACAAGGACTTTCTGAACTATGAAATTCTTAGGTAAATGAATGGAACTTGAAAATATCATCCTGAGTGAGGTAACCCAATAACAAAAAATAGTATGCACTCACTGATAAATGGATATTAGCCCAAAAGCTCAGAATACCGAAAATAAAATTCTCAGACCACATGAAGCTCAAGAAGAAAGACCAAAGTGTAGGTGCTTCAGTTATTCTTAGAAGGGAGAACAAAATACTCAAGGAAGCAAATACGGAGACATTGTGGATCCAGAGACTGCCCCACCTGGGGACCCATCCCATATACAATCACCAAACTCAGACACTATTGTGGATGCCAACAAGTGCTTGCTGACAGGAACCTGTCTCCTGGGAGGCTCTGCCAGAGCCTGACAAATACAGAGTCAGATGCTCCCAGCCAACCATTGGACTGAACACTGGGTCCCCAATGGAGGAGTTAGAGAAAGGATTGTAAGGAGCTGAAGGGGTTTGCAATCCATAAGAAGAACAACAATATCAACCAACCAGACCTCCATCCTCCAGAGCTGCTAGGGATTAAACCACCAACCAAAGAATATACATGGATTGACCCATGGCTCCAGCCACATATGTAGCAGAGGATGGCCTTGTTGGGCATCAATAGAAGGAGAGGCCCTTGGTCCTGTGAAGGTTCGGTGCCCCAGTGTATGCCTCAGTGTAGGGGAAGGACATGGCAGGGAGGTGGGAGTGGGTGGGTGGGTGGAGGAGATAGAAGCAGGGGAACGGGTGTGTGTGTGATAGGGGGTTTCGGGGTGGGGCAGAAAGGGGGTGAGAGAGAGAGAGAGAGAGAGAGAGAGAGAGAGAGAGAGAGAGAGAGAGAGAGAGAGAGAAATCCAATAAAAAAGAGAAAAAGCATAAAATAATGCTAAAACCCTTGAGTTAATAAGAAGAATTAAACATTGCTTTCATTTTAACTCTTTTCGTTCCTCATCTTGACTAATCACTGTTATGTAACTGAAACCTGGAGTTTAAGAGCGATTTATAGTTTATTACTCATGGGAACTGGCAAAGATGGTGGGTGGAGCAAGGTGGGAAATGCCTTTAATCTCAGGATTCAGGAAGCTACAGGCAGGTGGATCTCTGTGAGCTGAAGTCAGCCTGGCACACAGAGAAATCTGCAAGCCAGCCTACGCTGACATAGTGAGAGCCTGTCTTTAAAATAAAATAAAATTGAACGTAAGTTAGGCTTAAAGGGTATTAATACAAGAGTTAAATTACAATGGAGGACAGGAGGGAAAGGTTGAGCAACTATGGGGAGGGGAAAATAATATTAAAGACGTTTTGAAAAAGTTATATGGAATCCTATCTTCTCCTATAGAAGCTTCCTAAAATATAGTGTGGACACATATTTAAAAATATTCCAAGACTATATGAACAACACAAATTGGAATTTATGGCTTATAAAAAGAGTGGGCCAAGTGTTTGGTGATTAGAGAAGAAGGTATTGTATCTGGGAGGAGTGAAGAGGCATAATTATGATCAAAGCATGTTGTACAAAGTTCTCAAAAACTAATTAAATAAAGGTGTGTGTGTGTGTGTGTGTGTGTGTGTGTGTGTGTGTGTGTGTGTAGCTCTACCACCATAATCTCTTGCAAAATAAATAAATAGCTGCAATCGTTGACTAAGGCAAGAAAAGTAATATTGAAAGAATAATGGGAGAAGGAATAATTTTTTCATAAGGAAAACAAACAAATATGTAGTTTTACATACTTGTTAACATATGTTATATGTGTGCATATATACATGTAGCATATATGACATGAAAGAAGAAATAAGGAATAGGAGCAGCCTGAGAGGGAGATTGGAAATGAGGTATCAGGCAAAACTGAGCAAAGTAAAGGAAGATGTGTGCACGAAATTGCCATGATAAAACTCATTATGTTTTACCCTAAGTAGCAATACTAATTAAAAATAGACTGTATTAGTGTAACAACATTTAAGGTTTAAATACTAAGCTCTCTCTAAATCTCGCTTCATATGCTTGATTGCTATTAAAACCCTTAACCCAGTTTTATAATAAATGCCGTGACAAACAGGCTTAGCGCTTCCTTTCTCTTACCACAGTTTAGCGAGAGCGGGTTCTGCCTTTTCTTCAGAAGTTGTGAAGGTGATTCGCAAAATTGCCTTGTAATAAATAAGGGCTGGTGGGCGTGACGCTGGCCTTCTCTGCACCTGGTGAGAAGATGCTGTGGCCTGCTCTGTGTCTGAGCTAGGCGTCTCCCATTTGCTTGGTTATATAGGGTTCTTTTGTGTGGTTTAAGACACTCTCTCTTGATCCAAAACTGGCCTCAAGTTCATGGCAATCCTCTGCCTTTTAGTCTCCTAAGTACTGTTGGAACTGTAGATGAGAAGCAGATACCCACCTCTCACTAACGCTGCATCATATCTATTGTCACCCGTAGGGTTAAGTATTAGCTTAAATATTTCTCCACCCTAATTTTAATAATGGTTCCTAGGTGCGTTTACCTCCCTTCTAGTCCACCACCCATCAGAGGTAGCGGAAAAGCAAAGTTATTAAGATTTGGGGAAAGTACACCTGTTTAGAAATTGTTCTTTTTCGCAAATCTCATCTGCATTGTAAGGAAATCAGCAGGGGGAGTTTGATCCATTCGCAAACACTTCGCTAATATACCAGCATTCGAGTTCCGTAGTGTAGGAAGGGCACACATGAATCAGCAGCACTGGTACAACCCAGCAGAAACAGCCAGGCCTCCCCTGAATCTGCCCAGAACCGACAGGAATGTCAGGAGAAGGTCTCTGAGGTTCCAGAAGATGTGAGACCAACAAAGTGTTGCAAAGCTAGCTATGCAAGCAAGCCTCCGGCACTGTCAATTGAGTCCTATTTATACTCCCTCCAAATATCATATGTCATCCACAGGTCTTGACTCACCATGTGTCTTTCTTCAGCATTCAGTCTGTACCAGCTGACATCACTCTGCTTGTCTGCCAGAGTCCATGGAAGCAGCAACAAGCTTTACAGAGGACATGGGTTTGGTTCTCAGCACCTACAGGAGATGGCGTGTAAATCCCTGTAACTCTAGCTCCAGGGTTTTCGAAAGTCTTTGCCCTATGTGGATACCTGCAGTCACGTGCATATACCTCCACAAATACATACTCATTTCCAAAAAAAGAAGTATGCAACATGTTATGTGGAAACACCTATGAAATTTTCATCTCTAACCAACAAAAGAATTGTATCTTTTGTTTCTTCTTGAACATAAGCCAGGTTGTCAAACTCTAATAAATTTTTTATGACTGCAAATGTGCCATGAATATATTTCCTCTTTCCTCTTTATACAT
Source organism: Mus pahari (assembly GCF_900095145.1). Lineage (NCBI taxonomy): Eukaryota > Metazoa > Chordata > Mammalia > Rodentia > Muridae > Mus > Mus pahari. Next base: position 36,884,655 of record NC_034596.1, read on the forward strand.
AAAAGATATATGTGTGTATGTGCATAGAAAATTCTCAATTCTTTCCTTTATAAACCCAGAAACTGAAGACTAACACTGATAACATTTATAATATACATAAATATATACATATTATGTTAGTGTGTAATATACGTAATATATATAACATATGTATATAATATACAGATATGTATATTTTTCAATCAGAAATATAATTCATAATAGTGTATTAAGCCACCTCGTGGTAATATTAGCAAATATTCCTTAAATTCTATAAACTGTACATTCTACAAAACATGAAATGTACATTATTCTTCTTTGTGATTTGCCCATTAAAGACATGCCATATTTTTTTAACCAGAGCCAGCTATCATGAGATTATGCCTACAAAATAGAGGCCCACACAATCCACCAAAAGTGCGGGAGCATAGAATTGAATAGGAGAGACTGATGATGCATTTAAGCACATAGGTTCCAATCAGTAAGACCAAGCGCTCTCCCTAATTCCACATGCTGCTCACAGAGGAACACAACCACAATGTCTTTATGCCTTTGGTCTATTTATTTTCAGTAATGGAGGTGTTTTCAATTCGCGCAGACACTAGGTAATTCGGGAGCTTGAAACACTATTGAATAAATTATAAAGGAGGGAATAGTGGTGACCACAGGGTTGTGTGGGGTGATGGGGTGAGAGGCATGGACAGAAAGAAGTACAACTTCTGTTCGGGAAAAGCACAGGAGAGTGGAGCACCTGGGTAGAAGGAGCAAGCCCCAGTTCCCCAAGAGAGACTATCCAGACAGTAGGCTTCTTTGTACCTGTTGAGCTCCAGCCCTCCAGTCTCCAGCTGCGGCCCTGGTAGACTGTAGACATCTAGGAATACTGGAAGGGAAGCTCTGGGTGAGAAGGGAGGACGAGAAGCCTTGTTCCTACTGCTTGAGAAGCTACAGGGGAGATTTGCTCTCCTGGGAGAAGCAGACTTTGCTCCGAAACCAGCTTCTGCTCTGTGTATGCTGCTGTTTCTGGGTCCTCTGGCCTTTGGCTCCAAGTCTGGAGACAAAAGCTTATGCCGTGCTGTTCAATTTAGTTTAAATCACGGTTTGCTGTTGTTGTTATGTAGAAATAGAGTCTATAGCCTTCACTTGCACTTTTGTCTTGGGTCAGAGAGATACTAAGGATTGGCTTGCTTTAAATGTCATTTCAGCTATCTCTGATGTTTGTCACTCGTGTGAAACTTCTTTAAAGCCAACAGTGTATAGCCAGAAAAGATAATTGAAAGTTAAGCCTAACATCTTTCTCACATCCTCATTTTTATACTTTTATTCTTGTTTTCTTTTTTTTTTCTTTTCTGTTTTTTTGTAATGATGAAATTCACAATAATATGCATTCTTTGAATGTAACCGAGTCTTCCCTGGCTTTGGCGAGCTGAACTTGGGGTGTTAGTGGGCTGAACATCAAGTAGAAAAGACCCCAAGCCAATGGCTTCCTGGTTTGTTTTCTGACACTCAAGAATAAGAAAGAAAGCTTCAGGGATGGCTCAAATACTGAGAAAGAAAGCTTCAGGGATGGCTCAAATACTGAGAAAGAAAGCTTCAGGGATGGCTTAAATACTGAGAACACTTGCTGCTCTTGGCAGAGGACCTGCATAGGACAGCCCACCACCCTCTGACTACAGTCCCAGGAGATTCAATCCTCTCTAGCTTCCGTGGAAACTGCATGCACAGAGTGAGTATACAGACAAGCAGGAATACGGTTATACACAAGGGTACAAATAAGAGTTTTTTAAAAGAATGAAATAAGGCTAAGGAGTGACCAGAAAGAACAGTAATTAAGGAAAAGTAAGAACTCTTGCAAGTGTGATAGCCTTCAAAGGAGGAAAGCCATTGTGCAGCCCCGCCCACTGGCCTTTGATGGGTCTGAAGCTTTTACAGGTTTTATGGAAACTGGAAACACAGCTGAGATGTTTTCATCCTTTTTTTTTGGTATGTATGTTTGTTGGTTGGTTGGTTTGTTGCAAGAAAGAAAGAGATTGCTAAAATAAACTATGAATAAAATGTTTCAATGAGACAGAGACAGAGACAGTGACAGAGACACAGAGAGAGGCTCATGTTAGGCTGACACAACAAGGAGTCTATATGTCCTGTGCTTGCTCCCTCTGACCAGTTAGAAAATTGACAAAAATTAATTTTCCAATCGTAGTGGTCCCATGCTATTAGAGTAGCTGATAATCTATCATGCTCTTACCCTTGAGGCCTCAGGAGATTTCTTTCCCGTTTCATGTCTAGGATCATAATTTATAGAAATAAGTGAGAAAACAGGAATTTTTCTAATGATAAAAGTTTCAGGGGATCATAGTGATACTTGCCCATAAGCTCATCACTCAGGAGGCGAAAATCAGAGGATGCATGAGTTTTAGGTATCCTGGTTTGTACTTTGAGTACTGGGGCATCCCGGTCTACACGATGAGTGCTAGATCATCCAGGTCTACACTGTGGGCCATCCTGGTCTACACTGTGAGTGCTAGGCAATTCTGCTCTACACTGAAGGTCACACACTGGACCTTCCTGGTATATATACTGTGAGTTCTAGTCCACCCTGATCTACACTGTGAGTTATGGGTCATCCTGGTTTGCATAGTAGTTTCTAGGTCATCTAAGAACTTCAGGGAAAAAAACTAAAACAAACAAACAAACAAACAAAAAACTCCTCTTGTCTCATGAAAGCTTCATTTGTATTTTTAAATTGCCTTTGTTTTCAAGTTTCCTAGTTTCTCACACACTTTGGAGACTGGAACAGGAGGCCTTTCATACTCTTGAGCCATGGCACTCAAAAAAGCAGTCTTCTTGTTCTTAAGCCCTGTGTCAGTCTCCTCCCTATAGGAAAAGTCCAAGCTTTCTTAAACCAATTGTGCAAATAATTACCCTGATATATTATCTTCCTGTTGTTTAGTAACTTCCCCACCTGCCAATAATGATACTCCATCGTCCATACTTGAAGTATGATTCTTTTATTTAGGATCTGTGCAATTACTGGGGATTATACATAATCTATTTCTCTAATGCTAAACTAGCTACTTCCCCAACTGTGTTCCCCAAATTCTGGTGTTTGAATCTTCCTGGGTTATTTTGGCTCCAGCAGCCTGGCACCCTAGAGAGGCACTTCATGCTGGTACATGCTGCTGGTCCATCATGACTAATGGAGACCTCCTCTTCTCTCTGCTTTCTGCTCCAAGTTCCTTCTCTCTCTCCTTTTTCCTTCTCCCTCTTGGTCCCTACTTGCAAAACCTAGACTGGTAACTCAAACTCCACCTGTCTGTATCCTCCCAGTAATTGGTTGTAGGCATTTTTATTTAACTAATGGTTTTAAACTGAGGAGTAAGGATTGCACAGTAAAGGTACATAGGAATTTGCTCCTCTTGGGGCAACCAGATCTTTGGATACAGAATTTAGAGTATAAATACAAGCAGCACCAAACCAACCCCCAACATTAGATGACCAGGCAGAAGTGTCTATAGACCGTGTCTATAGACTTTAGTCCTATCCATCTTCAACCACACCTTTACAGTCATGCCCACCTCCGAGAGCTGCTGCTCTCTGTCTTCACCCCAGCAGCTACTTCTGAGATCTGAGTCACAGAATGTTAGTTCTGATAATGCCAGAGGGATTTTAGTTTTGTTTTAAATTCATCTGTATCCAACTCATTTCTTAAATCTTCCGTTTTTTTTCTTCCATTTATTCCCCAGATAACTTTCTAATCATTTCTAACTCTAGCACAGTCAGATCCACACACATATGTGTAATATAAAATAATAAAGTAAAGGTTTGTTTGTTTGTTTTTATTTGTTAAAGAAAGAAAATGTGTCAGGTAGTGACTGTGCACTGCTTTAGTCTTAGCACTTGGGAGGAAGAGGAGGAAGGCAGATCTCTGAGTTTGAGGCCAGCCTGGTCTACAGAACTCCAGGGCAGCCGGGGCTACATAGGAAACCCTTTCTTGACACCTCCCCCAACAGCATCACCAACAGCAGGAAGAAAGCAATTTTACATGCATATAAGCACTGGCATTGACAGAACAAGTTTCACAGGGGAAAGGTATTGTACTGAATGTGAGTATGAACTACAGAAGGTGGTCAAGCTGACATGTATTAAATAAAGAGTGTGCTGTGTGTGTTGGTGTTTGCATATGCATACGTATGTTTTTGGTAGCTTCTGAAGTTACATGGTTCGAAGATTTATGGATTCTCTTCAGTGGTAAGTGGGATGCCATGATGGTCCCTGGACTGCACTGAACATCACGGCAGGCTGATAAGGTAAAGTTGTAGGTCATAAGGGCTGCATAAAAGGGTTAAGTACAGTTTTACTGTGAGCAAAGTTGATCGTTTTGTTTGGGAGATTCCCAGAAAACTTCAGGGTCTGTTCTTAAAGATCATGTACACTTAGGTATCAAAGCTTGTTTGGTTTCTATCTTAACATTTTTATTTGAAATATCACTATGCATATGGAGTGTTGATTCTGTTTACACAACTTCTAGAAAGTTTTAATTGTGCTGGATTTTTTTCTTCAAGTTTTTATTTACTTTTTTATTTTATTTTTTATTAGATATTTTCTTCATTTACATTTCAAATGCTGCCCCCTTTTCTAGTTTCCTCTCTGAAAGTCCTCTATACCCTCCTCCTGCCCTGCTCCCCAACCTACCAACTCCAGCTTCTTGGCCCGGGCATTCCCCTGTACTGGGACATATAATCTTCACA
>NC_034596.1:36891845-36937830 GCF_900095145.1 Mus pahari
ATATATATATATATATATATATATATATATATATATATATATACAGTATAAATGTACAGGAGGATTATAAGATTGCAAGTTTGTTTGGAAACTATGATTTGAGCTCCTGTTCTGTATATCTTTAGACTGGGGACAGGGGGTGGTGTCTCTTACTGGTCTGAGCTCTCTAAGCAGTCTAAGGGGGATAGTCAATAATTCCCAAGGTCCTTCCTGTCTGTCTTTCTGAAGCACTGTAATTACAAGTGTGCACTATAATATTTAGTGTTGTTTAGCATGGGTTCTGGTCATTAAAGTTGGCTTCTTCAGCTTGAATAGCAAGCATTTTACCAACTGAGCTACCTCCCAAAACTTGCACATTGTCAATGAGTGTTAAATAGTGAACTTAGTATGAGGAAGTAATTTTAAACTAGAGTTGAAGATTTTTACTACACAAATCTTTAACCTACAATGTTAAATCCCTAAGTGATACTATATCTTGAAGTTCTATACTTCCTTTACCTGAACAACTTAAAACATTATCTGCCATGGTAGTGCACGCCTGTAATTCCAGGACTCAGGAGATGAAGACAGAAAGGTTGGAGTTCAAGGCCAACCTAGGCTATATAGCAAATGTGAGAGTAGTTTGAGCTTTATGAGATCCTGCCTCGAAATAAACAAAAATGAATTTATTAACAACTCTAACAGTCATTTAATGTTTCTATTAGGATGTTGCTCGAGAGTGATTGAATTATAATCTGAGTATGATGAAATCTTGGACCTGGAATCTTATCTCTAATAGCAGGAAAAGAATTCAATCTAGAATGTATTATATTTCACACACTGAAAAGAAAAGGTTCTTTTGTCAGTTTGTGTTACTAGGAAAATCAGAGTCCCTTCTTAGGGTTCTTAGTCATGTTAATTAAAGACAAAAACTGAGAATAGAATCAGAAAAACAAAACAAAACTCCAGGACAACTTTATTAGCGTTTAAAAGAAAAACTTTAGGGCAGGCAAGCTATAAATCTTGACAGGGAAATGGAGATAAGGGAAATGGAGAAGGGGGAAGAAAACATGCTATTTAGAAGTATCTACATGATGAACAGGCAGCTAAGGGCTAGGGACGAGGGTCTCAGAGAAAGTGACACCACGAATCTATAAATGACCTCTAGTGTTTCCAGATTCCTTTGACAACCCAACATTCTCAACCACTTAACTCAGTTTAAGAGAAGCAGGATCCAGAGAGAAAGAAGGAACACATTCCAGCTTGCCTAGAAAATGCTAAGATCTCTAGTGACTGACTTGGCTGATTGATGTGACAGAGTGTCTGAGTTAGAAGTGGGCAGAATTCCACCAATTTAGGTATGAAACATTCAATTAGCTAGCTTTTCATTTACTATTATGAACTGGACGACATCCATTCCCCTAGGTGGAAAAGGACATCAATGTGTCGAAACCCATGGAATACTTTTAGAAGCAGGAAAAAAAAAGTAGTAATAATAAATTTGGTGCCACTGATAAATGATTGGTCACTTTTCCTCTTATTATTCTTTATTATTATCTTCAATGAATTATTTTATTTATTTGAATTCCAAATGTTGCTTCCCTCCTATTCCCTCCTCCCAAAGTTCTTTACCCCATCCTCCCTCCGTTTCACTTCTGAGAGGAGGCTCCATAGTCCCACAGCATTCCCTTCCCTGGAGCATCAAGTCTCTCCAGGAGCAGGTGCATCTTCTCCCAATGAGACCAGTCAAGATAGTCCTCTGATACATATGTGCCAGGGGCTTGGGACCCACCCGGTTGATGGCTTCATCTCAGGGGGCTCCCAGGGGTCCAGGTTAGTTGACACTTTTGGTTTTCCTATGATGTTGCCATCCCCTTCAGCTCCTTCAATCCTTCCCCTAACTCTTCTGTAGGGGACTCCGACCTCAGTCCAATAGCTGATTCTATCTGCATTTACCTGTCTGTCTCAGTCAACTGCTGGTAGAGCCTCTCAGAGAACATCCTTGCTAGGCAAGCATGGTATAGCATTGGTAATAATGTCAAGGTTTAGTGCTTCCCCCAACCCCCATGGGATGGATCCCCAGTTGGGCCAGTCACTGGACCGCCTTTCCTTTATCTCCGCTCCATTTTTGTCCCTACATTTCTTTTAGACTGGAACAATTCTAGGTGAAAAAAATTTGACTGCGGGTTGGTGACCCTATCCTTCCACTGAGGGCCCTGTCTAGCTCCTAGAGGTGGTTTCTTCAAGTTCCATCTCCCTACTGTTGGGAATTTCACCAAAAGTCACCCTCACTGACTTCTGGGAGCCTTTCTTAGTCACTTTTCTTATGAGAACAATAAAGACTTCCGCTGTAGTGGTGATCTGGCTATCTTTTTCTAGTAAGCTTACATCTTACAACAAACAGCTTGGGCTCTGGTGAAGTGATGTTGGGTTTCATCACAAATGAGCCCCACTGCCTTTTAGGTCTGTTGTCTGTTCCTCAACAGGGAAATCTGACCGAGCTCAGGAAGCCCCTCTGAGAGGTCTTTTTCGGTTTTATGTCTCTTTTCTTCCTTTAGGATCCTGTTTGGTGGTATATACCACAGTAAGTAATGTAGACACCAGAAGGTGCTTCAGGATTCTGAGTCAAAGAAATGTGGTGACAATGAATAGAGACTGGTTTAAGTGTCTACAGTTCGCGCTAATTTAGAACTCAAGAGTACATACATGCCTTTCAAGTACAGACAATTTGAGAATTAATAACTTAAATTATTTTTGACCAGGGATTCAGTTCTGAATGGACAGGCTATTACTAAGTGAGGATCAATGTGTTAAAAGATGTGAGAATATTCATTGCATTGATAATGCTGATAACAAACAAGCTGAGTGAATTACATTTCTTTGTTTTGTAAGATTGACATGTAAGAAATATGCCACATTACTTCAGGAAAGAACAAGAGCTATTCATAGATACTTAATAAATGTTGTGGCTTTTCCCTCCAATTTAACTGATAACACTATTAGTTTAACACTCACACAGGGTATGGTGGTGTATGACCATTATCTCAGCACTCATGAGGTGGAAGCAGAAGTTCAAGGCCAGCTTCTACTACATAAAGATTTCAGTATAAGTTTGGACTAAATCATGAAAGTCCCTTTCACAAAATAAAATGAATAAGAAAGATGGTGAAAGAGAAAGACAGAGACAGGATTGGAGGGGGGAGGGGGGACAGGGAGACAAGGAAGGGGAGGGAGAGGGAGGTAGAAATGACTAGATGTCAATATGAATGGTTTGATGCTGCAAGCATGCTCAGAAAAATACCTATGTTTTTAACTTGCAATGCAAATACCTGAAGCAATGAGATGCTTGCGTGAAGACCTTTCTGATAATATTGCCTTCCTTTATTAGTGCAAAAGGTGTCACAAGTGTCACATGTAAATTTTCCCTAGGAAAGATAAGAATCCATTCATAAACAACCTTTTTCTAGGTAAAAGATGTTGCTCCCAATTATATATGATAAACCAATGAACACTGATATTTGATATCATCATGGCAAAGAGGAAAAGACCCTGAGTTTTATTTAGAGTGTGTCACACAGATACAAGGAAGATTTGTAGCTTCCTTTGATGTGCTCACATGAAATGCCTATAGTCAAACGGCTATTTTTAAGCTTGAGAAGAAACTCAGGACAAAAGGAACATTTTAAATATAAAAGGGAATTCAGGAAGATCACAAAGAAGTAAAATCACTATTACAAAGTTCAAAGCCACATTGTTCTTCAAATATCAAGACGCTGACTTAAATATCATTGGTGACCCTTATTCAAGGGAGACTTTCTAGGGGTTTAAGGAAGTGATGGACACATGGCCACTCTTTGGCCCCTTTTAGAAACTGCTTGGTTTTGGAACACTATTATGTTTTACTTTCTTGCAACCAAGTCTCCTGTTGTGTCAGACTTTTGAACTCAGAAAGGAGATCTGAACTGCAAGATAATGGGTAGGCTGTGACAGGCATCAAGTCAGCTGAGACAGGGAGAGGACTCTGAAGTGTCAGTCCTCTGTCTGAGCAGCAGACAATCCCTTGTCAGCTTTAGAGACCAAGGGTTGGCCCCTGGATGGATGGGAGCCAGAACTTTGCTATAATTCTGAGAGGAAGTCAGGGTGCTTCTTGTGTCAGGGATAGACAGATCTTAATGAAACTTGCCCAGAGAAGAGATCTCTAAATGTACACGGATGCAAACTTGTGCTGCGTAGTCCTGTTCTGCTAAGCCATTCAGTTTGTTGGTTTATTTCCTCCTAGCAGAAACTTCAGAAAATAATATGTATATGCAATATGTGAATGTGGAAATTGACTCTCAGAGAGAAACAATGTGGCCTATGTTGGGATGCTGGGCTACACTTCCTTCCAATCTATTCTTTCTGAATTCTGTTTTTCTGGTACCTGGTGTAGTGTGCTTGTGCATGTGTGTGTGTGTGTGTGTGTGTGTGTGTGTGTGTGTGTGTGTGTGCTTATGCATGTGTGACTTTCTTTTTCCTCCACATCTGATGTGCTCAGCAAAGTCCTTTTTAGGAATAAAAAAAAAATCACTGGACCGCTTTTATGAGATTTCAAAAAAGTCTATTACAAGCCTTTCATTTAATAAATAAGAAATCAAAAGAGGCACTAGCTCACCTGGGATTCCCAGTCATCTTCAGACACTTTCTTGTTACACACGTCAACATCACATGCCTAGAAGTCACGGAGAATGTGTGTTTCTGTGCCAGAAAAAGAAGATCAACTGGTACATTTTAAAAATAGTTTGACTTCTGTGTCACTTTTAAGTCATCATTTAAAATTATTAGAGCAAAATTTTATTTCCCAAGTTTTATTGAAGCAAAATTTAAAAAAAATACAAAAAGATGTGTTTAATGTCCATCATGAATTTGACTTCCAATGTTACAGTTGAAACATATGTATTACTCAAAGGCCTCCTACTAAGACATGTTCCCAACCAGAGTACCCTCCTCATCTCTTCCTCCTCCCTCTTCCTCTTCTCCACTTTTTATTTTATTATATTTTTTTCTTCTATATAGCCCTGATTATCATGAAACTTCTTCACATTCCCATTTTGAGTTCCTGCCCTGACTTCCTTTATATTGGACTGTGATCTGTGGCAGGAAGACATAAGACAAATAAATGCTTTCCTCCTCAAGCTGCTTCTACAACATTTGTTTGCTTGAACTTATTTACCTTTATCAGTGTTTTTGTCTGCATTCCAGTGCTTCAACCACCCCCATGCTTAGTGCCCCCAGGCATTGGATTCCCTGGAAATAGGGTTACAGACAGCTGTGACTTGCCAAGTGGGTTAGAGAATGAAACAGACTACTAGGCCTCAGCAAAAGCAACAATGAGCTATCCCTCTAGTCCCTACCCCTACCTCCCAAAACACACCAAGTTGCTTTAGGTCATCGTCTTTATCCCAACAATAAAGAGCAAAGTAGTAGAGGCTGATCTATTTTGGAGGAAGCCATTCAGAAACATGCCATCTATTTATCAACTCATTCACCTGACAATGTTTACAAAACCATTGATTATGTCTGTCACTAAGAACATTAGAGCTCTGAAGAGTTGTCAGTGGGTAGATGGTGACCAACTTTAACACAGAGCACAGAGCTCAGAGAAATACCCCTTAGAAAACAAATAGTGTGGATCTCCCTAGTGTTCCCATGGTATTCAGAACAAGACCTAGAAAAAAATATCTGGGAATATGTGTACTGTACATAGCTACATCTGTCTTTACTCACACTCTCTTCATTGTCAAAAACAAAATATAAAGTGCCATAGACTGTGTTTCCTGGTTTGTTTAGTTTGCTCCTTCTTTAAAAGTAAGTCACAAAGACAAGAGCAAATAGAGACATGCACAGACAGAGAGAAATTCATGGGTGGCACATCAAAGTCAGTACAGAAGTATGGGCAACGATGGAAACAAGAGAAATAGAAACTGAAAAAAAAAAAAATGCACAGGAGCAAATCTGAGAGCCCATGTCCCTACACAAGGAATGAGAGCCCCTTTTAACAACACTTCCTGCTGGCAATTGTCTTCCCAAACTAGGTCTTCTCTGTAGGAAGACAACAGGATTTGCCCTATGGGAGTTTAGCCAAGTGTTACCAGATTCTCCCATTTTTGTAGGTATACAGGTATGGGTTATTGGGTGTAATTTGAATTGTAAGTGTTTTCTGTGAATGTCCCATGAAAGTCAATGTGTAGGCCAAACAAAACATATCTGACTAACACACTGAGAACATCCCCTTACACTCTTCGAAGAAATTAGCCCAAGGTTCAGATCCCTGCACCCTCGCTCAAACCCACAGGGCCCAAGACTATGGACACATTTAGGAGCCTGAATTTTTAATGACTTTATTATGTAATTTCATTTGAGAACCAGGAAAATCACATACTGGGGGAGGGAGAGATGCATAATCACATTTGAATTTCAAAGCATTATACTTCATTAAATCCACCGCTTTGTGGATGGGATTATATTACATCCAGAGTTTTTTGACTTACGTGTACCACTGTGGCTTTTGTGGAATTTTTCAGGTCAGGATTATTGGCTCCAACTTTATGGTTTAATAGATAGTTCATAGTTTAAGGACCAGGGGATAATGAGCACTTACCTTTAAAATGTTCCACTAAGTACCAGCTTAAGGTGCAGTATATGTGACTTCCTTCGCACTATCCAATTTCTGGACATTAGAAACTATTTTCTGACTTAGTGGCTGACAGCCTTTCAGTAGGTGACAGCAGAGGATGCAGAAGGAGGACGTCTTCTCCTGCATCTTTCTCTGACAATCTTAATCCTCACCTCTCATCCCCAAGCCCCTTGTCAAGGAGAACCTCATGAGGTTATCAGTTATCCTTCAGCATGCAGAGGGGAGGCTGTGTTTTCCCTTCTGTGATTTTCACATTGCCTACTATCCTGTATAATGGTGTATCTTATCCCGATCTATTTGATGTGGTCCCATGTTAAAACTAGCCCATTAATAATTCACTTATATAGTCTTTTGGTAAAATGAATTTGAAGAACTGCTAGTTTACTTAATAATAATAATACAATTTTGAGAAAATTTCATTTTACTTTAATCATATTTGTAATTTTATTTCACTTATTATTTTTCTGCCTCAGATGTGTGTGTGTGTGTGTGTGTGTGTGTGTGTGTGTCTGTGTGTCTGTGTGTCTGTGTGCCTGTGTGTGTGTTTCTGTATACTTGGCTGGAACTTGCTGCATAGACTAGTCTAGCCTCAAACTTGCAGCCATTCTCCTGCCTTTGCCTCCTAAGTTCTGAAATTAAGGCGTAGGCACCTTGCCTGCGATTTTTTTTCTATTTTAATTTACCTGAAATTTTATTAGAATACAAGTCTTATTTAGGCATAAAAATAATTTTAATTGATTATTTTATTTATACTCCAAATGTTGCCCGCCTTCCTGATCCCCCTTCCAGAGTTCTTCATCTCATTCCCCCTACCCTTCACCTCTGAGAGGGTGCTCCTCCTTCCCCCTCTCTCTCTACCCTTCCCAGTATTTCCCTTCCCTGTGTGCCTCAAGCTTTGCCTGCTATATTAAGCACTTTTTTAAAAAGTAGAACCTTGATAGTTTGTATTTTTTCTCAAACCACTTTTAGAAATCCAATTACTTAACATGCATTTCCAATGCCATAAGTCAACTGCAGACAAACCACTCATGTATATTATTTTACTTCATAAAATAGTTGCAAAGGAACCATAAAGCTTTAAATAGTTTTATATGCAAGATAAAAAAAAAAAAACTTTCCAAACTTCAAAATCAACAACAAAAAAGGGACTGGTGTGTGTGTGTGTGTGTGTGTGTGTGTGTGTGTGTGTGTGTGTGTGTGTTGTTCTCTCAAGACTCAAGGCTCTTATTTCAAAACCCAGATGGGATTTCAAAATACAAGTAAATAAATGTCAAAGCCTCTTGGCCTCTGCACTGTCATTCTATGTCTGAAATCTTGCCAAAATGAAATTTTCCATTCAAGAAGGACTGGAATGTACTAAACTGATTTAAAAGACATTCTTAAAACGTGGTGGAAACTTTGTGCAACTTCTGCGCACCTCTTCTTGCGCATGCAGCTGCTTGAGTGGACGGACCTTTCAATGGAGCGTAACACATCTGAAAATTAAATTCTCAACGCTTTCCTTACCTTCTGCTACTGTATTGTTCTTTTCCTCAGTGCCAACGTTAGACCATAACTAGGCATTAGGCTAGAAGCTAGTATTTTACTAAGGAGACAGGAGCAGAGCAAGGATGAGTGAAAATATCTCCCTGTGAGAGCAGAGAGAGAGAACATGAGCAGAGAGAAGGGGCATGGTTCAAAAGTCCGGTTGCGAAAGGCTCATACTTCGCTCAACGTTTTAGACTTCTAGAAGACTTGTAGACAAAGGGTGCTTAGTCACATAAGAACTTAATTTTCAATTACTGTGGGAGTCAAAGAGTTAACAGGTAGGGGTCCATCTGAAGAACTGCAAAGGACAAATGTGGAGAGTCTGCAGCATGATAGACCATCCTAAAAGATGAGGCCTGTCTAGAGATGATGGACTTCGGGACCTAGAAATTGGCAGTGTGTGAAAACTAAGCACTAAGAGAAGCTGGGGAGAAAATGACATTGGGATAAATCCAAAGTAGAAATGAGAGCTACCGAGAGAATGCTGAATAGTTTCTACACACGAGACAGCTTGCACATTTACACAGCCACGTGCTGAAGAGCAAGGAAAAGTTAGTAGTCCTTTCTCAGCTTTCTTTCCACTCTCAATTCCCCCCTTTTCAGGATTTCTTCTTAGTCAGGGCACCCCGGAGTTATACAGTGTTTGAGTTCCTTTAGCCTAGACTTCCTCTCACTCTCTCTACTGCTCTATGATAGAAAGGTACTTCCCCTCCTCTATGGTTATTGGTACCAAGTATGCATAGGAATAAAGCCAGGACAGAAACACACACAGACACCTGCGCGCACCTGCAAAACAACAACAACTACAACAACAAAAAACTTTTGTGGTTTGAGGAACTTGGGCCTTTGTTATATATTTTCTTTTCCCCTTGTCCCGCCACGCCCCCAGCCACGTGACCCAGAGAGATTGGGATTTTGTGAATGGAGCCGAAAGGTGGATGGGGGGGGCATGGGCAACGCCCCCTGCTCGAAAGCATCCAATCCGCTGGCGGAGCGCTGCGGGGTCAGCAATAAACAACAATGGACTGGAAATCCACGGTTCCTCATTGGCTTCAGGGACAGGCTCCCGGGGCCTTTCGAGAAGCTCCGCCCTCTCCCGGTTGCTCTGGATACCTGTCCCGCCTTGGCCTCACTGAAAGGCTTTGCAAACTGTTACCGCCTTGTCTGGGGCTTGCAGCCTGGCGGGTTACCGACGCTGTGGTCCCCTCTTCGGGTTGCACCCTCACAAAGTCTTGCAGCGTTCGAACGCACCCTTCGCCCGGGCTCTGATACTGTCCTCTCTCAAAGAGGACGCGCGCGGTGCCCTGACTAGTCTCGGGGCAAGCATTGTGTGTGCCCTGGAAGACTACACTTTTCCAAAGATGAAGCGCAGAGTGGTTTTGTCATAAACCACGCTCTTTCTCGGCGGGTCCGGGGTGCCAGGAGCGCACGCTCCCATTTAGATGTTTCCACCATGTTCCATTTAAGGGAAAAAAAACTTTCAAATAGAAATAGAGAACTGCAGCACATTGCTCAACGGGGCTAAAACAGCTGGAAAAGTCCTTTAGTCCCCAGCTCTGGTCCCCGCCAGGGTCTCAAGTGACTTTTAGCACCATAAAGCCCCCGCCCCACTCCTCCCTGGCCTCCAGTGCTTGGCAGGGCAGCGGCTGCAAAAGGGACACTTTAGAACTAAGCTCTGTGGGCAGGCAGCTTCTGAGACATGCTCGCTTCCAAAGGTCCCATCATTGTCCTTGTAACCCGAGCCCTCCCTGCTCTCCCCCCACTTCTTGGTGGAGGAAGTGAAATCTTCAAGTACAGTAAGTGACACCCTCCGTCTCTCTGTATACATAACAAAAGCTCCGGAAACGACGGGGACGGGGCGGGGGACGCTAGGGGGGGGGTATCTGAACTACCAAGTCCTCCCCCACCCCTCTGTGGCCACTGGAGGTTTCTTTCCTCTCAGCACTCTCCAGGGTGAATCTGATTTTTAGACTTTCCTCACCCACAGTGCTACGTACTCCTCCGGATCCTCTCTTCCAGCGCCACCTCTCCTTAGACTAAAGCAGCTTCTCTCGCTTGCTTTTCTTACAATATTTTCATGTCCAACGGACGAAAGGAGATCATTTTTGTTGAAGATGTATTTAAAAAAAAATCTTATAAGCCCCATTACAGTGGTGATTTAGTGTTGAAAATGGAGAAAAAAATAGCTTGGACCGAAAGCTTCTGAGGAGCAAGGCTGGAGCGTGTGGTGGGTGGACTCACTCCAGGCCAAAGGTAGAGAAAAGGGATTGTGGACACTCAATCTGTACCCGAACCTCTACAACAGTGCTTTAAGGACATAATAATGGACCAAACAACGCTAGGAATGAGAACTGGTTGACTCGGTACACTAGGTTTCAGTATCCCTCCGGTCTTAACAAAAACAGCGAGTTAGGAAGGAAGTAGGTTTCCTCGGTGGCTTTTCCTGGGTGCGGACCCCGCGACTTCTCCCAGAGTGGTCGCATAGGCTTAGGGGCGCAGGAGACCCAAGGGAAGGGGCCGAAAGCTCCTGATTGACAGCCCGAAATCTGATCTTGTGAAAGAGACGTGGAGCCAATGGGAGGCAGCGATCCATCAGTTTGGATTGGAGGCCCCTGGAGGAGAAGTAGAGGAAAAACCACCGAATTCAGCTCTGTCAGAGGCGCTTTCGGCTTCCAGGGGGAAGTGCTGGGCAATAATTAATGTTTTTATTAAATTTGGAGGGAATTTTTTGCAGCCGTTCGCCTAACGTGGCCTTCAGGTGGGTATTTCCAACAACTTTTTATGTCTCTGCAGATAATTGCATGGTTGTGGGTTGCAAAAACTATTCTTATGAAAGAGGTAGCTCCGTCTCTTTAGTCCCGTTAGGTGAAAAGCAAGTCTCGTTGATCGCCATTGCTAGTTTTGCCCACGTTTGCGAATCAGAGCCGCCTGGGGTACACTGACCGAGCAGGGAGCATCCAGAGTGTAAATAAATACATTGCCTCTTGTTAGGATTTTTTGATACGACCGAAAGTATGTAAATTGTGAACTCTCTTGGCTCTCTTTGGATCCAGGTGAAGAAGGCGGCGTAGGGGAGGGTTATTTTTGTGAATGGGGCTGTCGAGGGTAATTAGCTATGCAAATGCAAGAGCTTCATTCATGATTTTTTTAAAGCCTAAAAGCCATCTTGTTCCCCTCTAGGTTGATAGAAGTCCAGATCCCGAGGAAATCTCCAGCTAAATGCTCAAAATATAAAACACTGAGCTAATATTTGCGAAGAGGAGCAGAATGGATGGATTTTATGACCAGCAAGTGCCTTACGTGGTCACCAACGTGAGTGATCAGTTCGAAAGTTGCTGTTTATAAACTTGACTCGGACGGGGGTGGGGAGAGCAAGAGATGCGAAGGGAGGGGGCAGGGGGTTGGGACTGCAGACACTTTATCTGCTTTGTTGCCACTGTAGGGCGACTCTGCTTCTAGAAGCCCTATCTACAAAATGAGCTTACCTTTGAGTGATTCGGATAAGGCATAGTTTTGTTTTAAGACCCCTTCTTCTGGTTAATGTGTCCACGATGAGTGCAAGAGGAGACGGAGGGCAGCAACAGCTGCACTCAAAGTTTGTGGCTGGGTTTATCTGCCACATTGAAAAGAACGAAGTTGAGACAAATGCTGACAATTTTGTGTTTACATGGGGTGTCTTAGAGGGTTTTCTTCCCCCTCCCCTCTCATTTTCTCACTTTTCCCAGTTTTCCTTTGGCTTCTCTTATTGCGGGTGGGGGTGCTGTCTGAGAGATTGGAATTCACTGTTTTAATCTGGAGCTGATTCAGAAAAAAAAAAAAAAGAAAGAAAAGAAAAACATTAAGCGTTTTAGCTTAATGTTTTGATGCTGAGATTACTACGTGTAACTAGGATGAGGATAAGCAGGAGTGTTAGGACATGCTCTGGGAAGCAACTCTCCCTCCTCACTGCTGAACTCTCAGCCTGAGCCTTCACTGTCAAAGTCAGACAATATGTGTTGGAGTTCTCCTATGAACTTTTTTCTTTTCTACTCAGAGAGAGGATCCAGTAGGCTTAAGTTATGTATGCATGTTTTTTTGCTTTTTTTTTTAACGTGTGACATCTGAGATTTATATTCTTTTAAAGGATTTTATCTTTCCCTTTGTAGAGTCAGCGTGGGAGAAACTGTACTGAGAAACCAACAAATGTCAGGAAAAGAAAATTCATTAACAGAGATCTGGCTCATGACTCAGAAGGTGAGGTTTGGTTCTGAGCTGAACGCCTCTTTTTCACTGACACTCTCTCCCCTCCAAACGGGGTACATCTCAATCTCATCGAAAAAATAGTAGACATTGAAACATGGACTAAAACATGCAACCACTCACACAGTGAGTTTGCCTTGGAAACTATTTTGTGGTCTTGTCACAAAAGTAATGAGAGGTAAATAAACACGCAGCAGTGACCTTCTTATTTTAAACAGTATTTTGTGTTCCTTCTTGTCCATTTGGCAGGTAATTCCTTGTACTGAGATAACAATTTCAAACTGCAACACCCTGGGATAAAGTATGCAGCCATGCCCGCTGCTTATGTTTTTCTTTCAACTTTATTACAAGTTGAACAATATAAATGAAGCCATATACTATTGTTGAAATTTTATGAGTGAGTTTGATGACTGCATTTTGAAGACATAACATTTGTTGATAGGCCTTAATATGTTCACTAGATCAAACTTAAGGCTTATTGAATACTTATTATTTAGTAAGTTGGGCTGTAGATTCTTCTTATAAACTGTTGGTAGGAGATCAATATATTATGAATTATTTCAGCCCAAGTGGGGCCACTCATTATGATTTGAAGAAACTTAGACTTAATTACTAAAGTTCACATTGAATTTAAAATTAATTAGACTGAATTGTAAAACATCATGAAATTTTCATTCTCA
Organism: Mus pahari; assembly: GCF_900095145.1. NCBI lineage: Eukaryota > Metazoa > Chordata > Mammalia > Rodentia > Muridae > Mus > Mus pahari. Next base: position 36,904,944 of record NC_034596.1, read on the forward strand.
TTAGATACTTTTCTTCCTACCCCTACCCTCCAACAAATGGCAGAATATAATTTGGAATTAATAATAAACCAAAGCAGGACACTAATGTCTTTGATTTTTACAGATCTGCTAAAGTAGAATTTTTTTTCTTGAAATGCTTGTATTTGAAGTTGCACCCTGTGTTAGTGTTGAGCTATTTGGCTGGAAAATGTAATTTGGGAATTAACTCAAGTTCTGTTGGTATTTTGTACATAAAATTAAAATGTAAATGTTCTGTCTTTCTAATATCTACCCTACCTCTATTTTAGCAAGAGTTAAACATTCTTAGGAAGGGTTTCTGTACTTAGACCATCTTAGTGAATTTCAGTTTTTTTTTCTTTTCCTGAGCTTATTTCTTAATTATTTTGAAAAAGAAAAAAAAAAAAGATAAAAGAAGGTAATTTGATTTAGTTGCCTAAATATAATATTATTTAGTTGCCTAAAGAAATCTCTTAAGTGTCCCTTAATTGATGTCATAAGTAAGCAGGATTATTGAGATACTTGAGATATGAATCCTATGTTCAGTTGACGCTCCCTAAATTAAAATCATTGAATGACAGTGTCATGACAAACATTTTCATTTGATGAAGCCTGCAGATCGTCGTGTCTCATGTTGGTGTGTCTGACTTGCTTTTTAGAACTCTTTCAAGATCTGAGTCAGTTACAAGAAACATGGCTTGCTGAAGGTAAGAGGCAAAACTGTCTTTAAGGGGGGGGGGGGGAAAGCAATTCTAGAAGGGGGTGGAGAGAGTCCTGAACTTGCTGTCTTAAATGTTCAACCCAATTAATTGAGCTCTAAAAGAGCCACCTCATGTGTCATGCATACATTAGAGCCTCTGATGAGTTTGTCTTTGGGGACTCTGGGGCTGCACTACCCAGTGTCATCACAAATTACCAGGAGAAATTGCTTGCAGCTCACAATCACATCTGCTTTTGGCAAGAACTAATGCACCAAGACTTCAGGTTCTAAGCCTCTGCTCAGATTTTAATTGCAATTGATCAGGTTTATATTATTGTACCTCGAGAGACCTCAAGCCAGAACTGGCTGGCTTGCTGTTTCCCTTAGAGCAGCGCATGTTTGGTGCTCTGCTGAAGGACTTTTCTGATGGCAGAAATTAGTTTCTCTCGGCTCATCAGGACGGGATGCTTCAAGATTTAAGTGCAGGTGTCTTCCTTCCTCCTTGTTCACAACACAGAACCTTAGGTGTGTATGTCTCAGTTAAGAAATCTGTGGGTTTAAAATAAATCTTTCATGAGGATTTGAAGGTTTTTAAAAATGTTTCATGTGTCATGATGCATGTAATGCTTGGTGAAGTTTGACTTTTGATGTCTTGTGACTTCTATTAGGATTTGATATGGAGACATTTAATAACATTTTGGGTTTTAAGAAATTTTATGCTGCAACCTCTTGTATCTTTTATTGTGTGCAACTTTGTTTATAGGAACAATGAGATGAGGTTTCAGTAAAGCGTGACCCATTCAGATATGCTTAAGGTGTTTATTGGCTATTTACTATTTAAAATTTTCCTTTTGGATATTTGTGAAATATTTTATAAGCTATGTGGGGTGTGTGTGTGTGTGTGTGTGTGTGTGTGTGTGTGTGTGTGTGTAGGGGGAATGAGAAAGTTGCTGATATTTAAATATTTAGTATGTTTTGTTATTTGAGTACTTACTGTGGTGACTCTAATTCTGGTAATAGATTTTGAAGATGGATCAAAGGAGAGGGAGGGTCTCCAAATGGAATTCTGAGCTTCTCTTGGTGCTGAGGTAGACTGAGGAGTTTTTAGTCTGGATCTTGTACTCAGTTGCTCAAGTTGCTGTTAGCATGTAAACAAGTTTCTTTGTCTTGCTGATAATTCTAGTTCTTCAGAAGGCTTTTACAACCTTAAAGGATTCAAAATCATTTAAGTTAAATAGCTTTTAATTATCCTTTGAAAGGGGTTGCATTTATATGTTAATGAATGGTAAGTATTAGTGAAAGTTTTATTTAAATTTAAGGTAATTTTTGCTTGTCTCTAAATGAATAGATCACTTAGTATTAATATAAACTATATCTGAATATAGTTTATATTGTATAGCTATATATTCAGATAACTTTCTATAAAAATTTGCAGAGGTTCTTATGTTAAATTTTATCTATCTTTGTTTTGGTTTGGTTTGGTTTTTTGGGGTTTTTTGTTTGTTTGGTTTTGGTTTTTGTTTTGTTTTTTTTTTTTTTTTGCCAAGTTGAAGGCTATGTGGCATTTTGTTTATTCAAGAACTTACTCGCTTAACCAAAATAAGTTACTATACTCACCTAATTGCTGTGGAAGGCTTACTGGTTCTTAAAGATGTTTAAATTTGAAAACTGAATCCAAGTGAGTGCACTGGTTGGCAGATTTTGGATGTGCATAACAGCTGTTTCTGGAATTTTAAAATGTGGATCTGTGGCAGACTTTTATCATTTTAGTACATTTTCTATTTTTTTTTTTTTTTTTTTTACTTTGCACTTGACTTACTTGTGTCTTATGACTCAGATAGGAGAGTTAGATAATTTATCCGAATTTGAGCTTATCATTTAAAACAGTATGGAATATTCTTATCTCTTCATTACCTGCAAATCAACGCTGAAGGCTTATCTTTATATAAAGTAAACCTAGATAAGGACTAATGTATTTGAAAGAACATGCTTTTACTTAGAAAAGAATTCATAAGCTTAATTAAATACAGGAATTAATCTTGAGAGTTTTCTTTACTGAATACCAGGTGTACTATTTACAAACTGCATTTTAGGTTAATATAAACATTTTCAAAACAGCTGCATGAATTTATATAGTTATGGTGTAAGCAAAATTTATTAATGCAATTTTTAAAATCTAATAGTAAGAAGGGCTTTTTAAATGTTAGTGGACTAGACATTTGGTCCTTAGCAATTAAATATAATTATTGTGTATATATATTCTAATTTGGCTTATCTTCTGACTTGACTAATATTAGCTAAGAGATTGCAAAAATTGGTTAATTTGTCACTAGTTTTGTTCATTTGTGTTCTTCTGGACAGGCAGAGATTAATAGATTACTAAGCCAGCAGAGGATAAACTGTTACATATTTCTCTTCTTAATGCTCCATAGCCAAGAAAGCATGGAATTTTAAGACATTTTGATCTTTTACAAAATAGATCACTGACAATTAACCAAGTTTCTCCCTTGAGTTAGAATCCCTCTAGGAAGCCAACAGGTCCAAAGATGTATTTAGACACAAGAATCAAGTTTGCTACAGTGTGTCATATGATAATCACATTGAAAATATTTCCCAAAGTCCCTAAATAGAAATGATGCTTCTTAGAATTCTTAATGGTTTGGTTTTTTTTTGTTTGTTTGTTTGTTTGGTTTTTTGTTTTTGTTTTTTGTTTTTTTTTTTTGCTTGCAAGAATTTTTTTTATAAGCTATACCCAGTAAAACACATTGATTACTTATGAGTAAATGGCTGTGTCTCCTGAAATGTATTTTATTTCCAAATGGTAGTTGAGGTTGACCAGGCAGGACTGTTGGAGTGTAAGGATAGAGTTGGTATAGTCTTTTCTAAAAATATAATTGCATTTTTCCCTGCAACTTTATCTCTATACAGAGATCTAAAACATGTCTGTAAAATGTAACTTCACATTAGAAGCACTTTCCAAGCAATAATGCTGCAATTTTCAGGCTTGTAACAAATATACCACAACTTAAAATAATCACTTCCTGAGGGAAATTATAAAGCTCATGTTTTCAATGACCACAATACCAGATAAAAGGAATAGAGACTATGCTTATTTTAAATGTTACCATAGCTACTTCATATTGAAATTCTCTATAGACAATTCTTCATCGATTCTCAGTCCTTTCACTTAGATCTCTACTGACAGGCCATTGAAATTATTTGATCCCTTGAAATAACTCGTTCAAATGTCACTTCTATTAGCATTGTAGCAATTTTGTGTTCTTAACTTGTTTTGAAAGCTATAGTAAGTAAGTGGTGTCTAAAACTTGTGTGTATGTGTGTGTGTGTGTGTGTCGGGGGTGGGGTGGGTACAGAAATAGAAACTAAGTCAAGAAACCATGGCACTTTTCTAAACATACCCAATTGATGCTTACCTAATAATACAACATAGGAAAATAATATGTGGCAGTATATATCACATGTGAACCAGAACTACTTTTGTCTTATTTTGTTTTGGTCTGGGTGTCCTGAGGTCCTCTGTTATGAATGAGATTGAGGAGAAAGTCCCCAGTGGTGATTCAGTGGCGTTCAGTGACACCTTGAAGCCAAATTGCAGGGTGCAGCCACAGCTATGTATACTGTTGGAGTTTTAATATCAAGAACAAGGTTCTACATCAAATGTCACTATTATCTCCTACAAAGATTGCCTTTTGGTTTTATGAATTCGTCAAATGATACTCATGTTGGTCTAGAGATAGAGACATATCAGTTTGCTTCTGATACAGCATTTACACCCAAGCTATGTTGTTATGATAGTTACTGGGGAGGTGAGCTGTTTTTATTCTTTAAGTGTGGCCTCCACTGCACACAGTGCTCATGAGACTAGTTTTTATTGTTCAAATACCCTACTTTAAAAGGAAAATAGACAACAGCACTGGCCTTAGATTTGCTTTTCTTTCTTTTACTTATTTGGCTCACTACTTATAGGTCCTTGGAACTGGGTAGTAGATGATTCTTCTGTGTGTGTGTGTGTGTGTGTGTGTGTGTGTGTGTGTGTGTTTCTGTGTGCTTGCGTGTGTGTGTGCAGGTATGTGTGTGTGCCTGTGTGTGGTGATGGTGTGGTATGCTGTAAGGAATTGTAGCTGCTACCATCCTTTTTGATTTTTTCTTTGTTGTACTGGTAATCTCTGTAAGATGTGAAAGAACTCTCATGTTTTAGTAATGGTAGGTCAAACAAATGGAACAAATGTGTTTTATGGCTAAATATCAGTTGGAAAAATGTAAATGTGGCTCATCTACGATCTACTTACAAAAGAAAATAGAAACATCGGATTGAGTGGGGTATAGTGCCATTTTCTTTTTTTTTCAGAAAGCGCTGACCTGTGTTGGTGAAATGTTGCTGAACTTTTCCATTTGAGTTACAAAGACTGTGTAATATCTTGCACGTTAGACTGCAACTTTCTTTGAATTGTGTACAACTTTGTTAAGTAAAAATAATAAAAATAATGATAGAGGCAGACCTTTGTAGCACTAAGGGAAAAAGTCTGGCTGCAAACTGCGGCTGGCTGGCTCTCTGGGCTTCCTTTTTAAGTTTTCAAGGCACTGCAGGTCAGTCAGCCTAGCTCGAAACTGAAGCAGTTTTGAGGCCTTCTCTTCTTCCTGCGTTGAGTGCACATGCAGCGTGTGTCAAGCATTAAAGGACTCTCTGTCTAGGGAAGTCCCCCTTCCCTTTCTGCTTAAATATGTTTATGTTTCTGCACTAATTAATGCTTTTACTTTGCAACCATTTTAACGTGAAAACCGGATGTGGTCTATAAAACCAGGCTTAGTGGACTCATGATTATTTTGTTCCATGGACTGAAGCCTCATTTTAGGATTAGAAGAGGGTACCACAGCGCAAATGTCGAGTTTTCTTCTTGATTTACTTAAAATAAATCATAAATTCCTTCAGGTAAATTCGTTCCTAAACTTTGATCCAAAACACTATGAACCTCAACAATGATCGCTTACATTCTTATGGCTCAAAATTTGAATGATAGGCAAGGAGGAAAGGCCATTTTTTTTATTTGATTACTCGTATTTATTTTCCTCCACGGAATCAGGGCTTCCCACGTGCTCATCAAGGGCTCTGTACTTCAGTGCCCCTTTCTTCTTCCCCCTTTCTTTCCCCTCCCCCCTGCTTGCTCTTCTTTCTCCCTTCCTGTTCACCTTTCCTTCTTTTTCTCGCACTTTCCTAAGTTTTGTACATCCCATGTTTTTTGGAACAAGGTGCCCCGTAAACTCTGATGGATTTAATATGTGTGTATCCATCTTTTTGCTTCTCTCCCTCCCACACTCCTCTATGTATACGCGTGTGTCATCTATTTGAACGTGTTTCTCAGTGGATCTGTTTGAGAAAGAGCAGTAAACTTGGCGTGTTTATCCTGCAAGTTCAGCCTCCTTGCTTCAGTTCTCTGGAAGGGTGTGACATGAAAAGATTGCGGTTGGGCCACATGGTTCATGCTGGACTGTGTTTTTGTGAATGGAGGCAGAAATCCAGTTCTGCCTGCTAGTCTTGAGGAAATGCTGAGGAGATCAGCTGTCTCATTCACGGGCAGAAAGTATGAGTCATACATCTTCCGCCTTGTTTGGCTCCAGGTCATTGTTACAGTGGATAGAACTGGTTTTAATTAAATATTAACCCCTTTAATACTTGACATTTGTTTCATTTGTAATTTTCCCACTCCTCCCCCGCTTGGCTTTGAAAGAAAACTCAACAGACAGCTAGCTTGCAAGAAGAAGAGGGTTTTTATTTGCCTGCAGCTAAATTGGAAATTTTTTTTTAAATGTTCCCCATTTCTTAAATGGCGAACACTATTTTATTTAAACGTTGAAAATCGGCGTAAAGCAGAAGCAAGCTGTATGTAAAACTGCTCTTCCCTAAGGCTGCGGTGCTTAAGAACACATATTAAAGTTGAAAAATGGGGCATCGATTCTGTGACATTTTGGTTGCGATTGATACTTTTATGAATTTCTTTCCCAGAGTGCAGCTATGTCGCATCAGGCAAAGCATTAGAGAGCAGTTTTGGAGAGGAAGCTAGATAAAGCCAATAGCCTAGAGTTCGTACAGTGTCCTTTTAAAGCAAGGCTTTGGGGACGCAATGGCAACTGGCCTATTAATGTGCAATGAACTGATCGAGCTGCTTCCGCCATTACCAATAAAATCGACATGCTCTCTCTTCATGAAAGTCTTTTATCGGTCCTTGGTCCATATTTTCTCCCCTTCCCCGTTCTTCCTCTTTCTCCTCTCTCATTACATTGTGTACAGAAACATTTTCACTCCCCAAAGACGATCACGGGCAGCATAGTTTGGAGTAGTAGACGGTAATGCAATAAAAACATTTAGAAATTTTTAGATTGGCTTCTATTACTAATTTTTAACTTTGGGCTTGGTATGGCTTGCAATAATATTTCAGGCAGCTTAATTTACTTCTTCATAGAATTCTTGTGAATTAAAGAAAAAAAAAGTAGGATACAAGTGTGGGGGATCTGTGTCATATTTTCCGTGCCCAAATCCAACTTGTGTTTTGAGTTAAATGGTTTCCTTCTCCTCCAGCTTCAAGTTCGAGGTAGACTTGAGCCTTTGTCGATTTAAATAGAGCACTGCTTCGCTCAGTCTATTCAGTTTCTTAAGATTAGCTTCTGTGAAAATGTGAGTCATATGTTTTTTGTTAAGATTCTGTAATATGTTCAAGCATAAGTGTGAAGTACTTATTCAGTATGTTAAGGAGTTAGAACAGAAATAGCAATTTTCGTCCTTACTCCTTTTACAAATTGTTAGTAGGGAGCTATTTTCTCCGTACTGATGAGGTATACCTTCTAGATTCCTCTGCCCCTTAGATGTTTTCCCTCACCCCACCTATATGCCAACGCCCAACACATGTCCCACACCCACGGGGGCCTTTCTTGCCGTTACTCCTGTGACGATGTGTTCTATGAAGCTGCAACTCTGGCTTACGAGACTGAGGAAAAGTCTTACCAACAGCTTATCTATACTGGCATATTAAGTTGCAAATAACTATTTTTAGCCATTTGTATAAACAAGCATTATATTATCATTAGATTACTTAAATGATGTTTTATTATTTTATTGCATTTGTCCGCTTTGTGCTACCACACTGGAAGGAAAGTTCATTTTAAATATAAAATTATCTTACTATTTTGTATGTATAGCTACTTAGGCTGGATATTTTTGTGTGAACCATGGGTATGCCTAATTCCCTCAAATATCGGATGCCCTGGAACTAGATTTAGAGATCATGTCAGCCAGCATGTGGGGTGCCGGGAATTGAACCTGGGTCCTCTGGAAGAACAGCCAGGACTCTTCCATTGAGCCATCTCTCCAGCCCCAAATGTTGACTTTTCAAAAGTATATTTTGCACCTCAATATTTATATCTGTTTCGCTCTTTTCTTTTTGTTTTTGTTTTGTTTGTTGTTGTTACTCTGTGTAGATCCTAGATGTCCTGGAATTCCCTCTGTAGACAAAGATGGCCCCAAACTCAGAAACCCACCTGCCTCTGCCTCTCAAGTGTTGGAACAAAAGTTTATGCCATCAAACCGGCCCTGTATCTCTTCAGATTTTAATTTAGAAGGAAAACTACAAGAAGGACATATATTTTTAAAGTTCACAATTTAATTATTTACTTGCTAATATTAAATATGTATTAAACACCTAATTATTTTAGGTATATAAGCATATAATGTAAAGTACATTTCTTCTGTGTGTAACATCATTCTGAGCAGAAAGTCAAGCCTACCCCAATGTCCAAACTACGTTGTCAGTAGCAAAAATACAATGTAAACAACTAAGAGGATGCTAGTACACCTACCTTTTCTGACTCCAGGCATGTGTGTGTTTGTTTGCTTGCTTGTTTTTGAGACAGGGTTTCTCTGTGTAGCCCTGGCTGTTATGAAACTGGCTTTGTAGACCAGGCTGGCCTCGAACTCAGAGATCCATCTGTTTCTGTCTCCTGATTGCTAGGGTTAAAGGTGTGTGCCACTACAACCTGCGTTTTATCAAGCCATGTTTGTTAGAAGTGAAAACAAACAAAAAACAAACAAACCACAAAACAAAACCAAAAGCCTGGCCTCACAAATGCACGGCATTTGTGAATGTGACTTTTCATGAGACGGTGTGGTAGAAGATTGGAAAGAAGAAAGGGTCTAAGATCAAAGTATTTGAATCATGCTTAAAGTACTCAATTTATTGGTTTCAAAAATCCCCTATTGCATTAAGGTGGGTGGGTAGTGGTAGAAGCACTTAAAGAAATTATAGAACTTGCCTATAGGTGGCAAGTCATGAGTCTTTGAGGTGAAATTTATCCAACTTGAAAGTTAATAAACATAGCATCAGCTACTGGTTGAATAAGAAGAAAAACTTGCTTCCTACACAGGTTAATAGAGCAGGTACTAGTTATGATGGGAAGTTATTGCTGGTTGAATTTTATTTGGTGGTATGGAATGGTGTGTGTTCAATAAAGTTAAGTACTGGTATGAGGTAAAAGTGTTAGAGAGGAACTGTGTGATATATACATTTTAATACTAGGCAAGACTATCCTGACACAGTCATACTCTTGTCTAAGATAACATATACTTTATTCATCAAAAAGTTGCATTTGTAAAGGATACTATGAGATAAACATAGGAAAAAAACTATTGAAACTGTCTTTCTTTTTTCTTCATATGACATAAAACTATGTCATATGCAATTCTGATATTGTGTGGATTTTTTTCTTAACTCACTTATCATTAACATTTCATCAGAGAGTGATCATTGTTTTTGTTGTTGTTGGTATGAATTAGACAGAGTCTCAAATTGTAGCCTAGGCTGGCTTGGACCTCACTTTGTACCTCATGCTAGATCTGTATCTAAGAATATTGCTGAGCCTCGGCCTTCCATATGGTAGAATTACATGCCTGGTTAAGACTGATTATTTTAATTGACATTCCCCACACAGAATAAGTTTATTCATTCATTCATTCAAAAACAACTGTCATCTGCCTTTATATGACTTTATGGGATCAAAATTTACAGTATTATACACTAGTAGTAAAGTAATACTATCTAATGAGGTCTCGTTGAAAGTAGATAAGATGACCATTCATTTCATGCTCAGAAAGTTTCTGTTCTGTGTAGTTTATACAAAAGATAGGCATATCTTTGTACTTGGAAACTCAACAATACCCTACAAGATAGGCTATTTCAATGTCCACAGAAAAGGTGATAAACATTTCAAGGTGCAGGAATGGACTTGTGCCTTAATTGCCCCGAATGTATTAAGTCCTCCATATCAGTACCTTTTCCTTTAGTAAAGCAGGAAGTCATTTGACCTTAGGGCCAGCGAAAAGGTGAGATTCTTTTCCTTAGTACAGACTGGGAGCCAGGAAAAGATTTTGCCTGAAAGGAGGCTGTTTTTATTATTATGAAGACATTTGTTAAAATGCATTGTTTTGTTGCATGTGGCCCCAGTCATTGGCAGTCCTTGTATTTTTTTTTTTTTTTTTAAACTTTCCATCTTGCTTTGAACAAGTTTAGGGCAAATGTTTTTAATAATGGTAGTCTGATTTGCAGGAGGTGGAACCTAGCAAGAGAAATCAATTCTATAAATGAGGAGGAATTCATGGGAATTCAAATGAAGTGGGATATCACTTGTAAAAATCCTTGTAGGTCACTGAGATGGTCCACTTAAGCATAGCCCTGGGTAGATTGAAATGCCTTTAGTACAACTCCTGCGAAATGCATCTGTGTACGATGTAGAAATCCTGCACCTTGAATTTTCCATCTCCTCAGTTTCCTTCTAGGAGGTGAAATTCAGAGGGACCACACTTGCTGCCGTGATATTTCGGACACACTCAAGTTTTCTAGTTCTATCAATGGGCCTTTCTTTTCTCTCTCCTATGTCTTGATCTTTTACATAGCAGGCTATATTGGCAAATAAGCATAGGTCATCTAAACAGGCCTTGCTTGACACATCTGACTCGATTCCTTATGTCTTGGCAGTTCCACTCTTAATTTTGTTTTTTAAATTTTCTTTTTCTTCTTCAGCTCAGGTACCTGACAATGATGAGCAGTTTGTGCCAGACTATCAGGCTGAAAGTTGTAAGTACGGCATGACTCATGTCTTGTGTTTCATTTGTCTGTCTTTTTTTTTTTTTTTTATCATTCTTTCTCTTTGGTTGGTTCCACTTCTAGTGTCTGCCTTTGCATTGTCCCAGAGTTGTATTGGGATTGCAATCATGAAGTGTTTTGACTTGTCAGGTTGTGACATCAGCAGGATCCCTGCATGATCTGGGCAAAGTTTCCAGTGGTGGGACAAGGAAAGCAGACTTGTTAAAACACTGGCTCTGTTCTCCATATCTAGTGCATTTTCTTGGAGAGGAAACAGGGTGTGCTGCAACTGTTTATTCCAACTTTGCCAGTGCATTCACAAGGGAAAGTCTGGGTACTGATGGGAGGCAGAGTCATGTAAAATTACTTATCCTGTAAGTTGTAAAAAGATCTTGGTTCGGACATTCACTGGCTAATTGCATTTCTCTATATTCACAAACTGTCACCTGCTTTGATTTAATATTTAGCCTGACGTTTTCAGCTTCCAGGTTGCAGGAGCACATCTGGAAGCAGCCTTTGGCTTCCTACAGCATCCCTTTTGTGTTCCTATCCCTGAGCCTTGCTCCAGGGCCTGTCAGAATGCAGGAAGAGTGATTCATAGACACTTGCCCTCCCTTAATTGCAGAGTGAGCATTTTGCCTGCACAAACATAGTTGCCCCAGGGTTTACTGCTGATATTTATACTTTGCAATTCTAGCATTAACCGAGGCTACTGACCCATGAAGTAAATCCAAAGGAGAGGCATGGTTACTCCTTGTCCCCTGGGGACCTGTTCCGATATAGTTGGTGGATTCACATCTCCGTGGACAGTCTTGGACCTAGTATTCTAGAGGCTCATTTTTCATTGTACATACACTTCTATGATAAAGCTTAATTTATAAATTAGTAAGAAACTAAGAGTGGTAGCAATGAACTAGAATGATCATAACAAAAATGCATCATTAAAGCTATTTAAAATTATAAGTTCTTTCTAAAACTTTCCTTTTCATATTGGCCTTTGGCTGGAGAAAGCTAAGCCTGCAGAAAGTGAAACTGTCTATGGGTAGAGGCCATGAGGCCATGTTGTGAGAGCTGTCCGATATATTATTTACTTTCACTGCCATTTGAATCGCTAACCTGTTTTGTGTGTTCAGACTGTTGGCAGTATCAGATGAGTCCATGTCAACAGCTACAGGAAAGTCTTACTAGCCTACACCTCATGGAAGTCATATTGTAGACCTTGGGCTCTCAAGCTCCTATATTAATACACTCAAGTAACAGATGTTTGCTTCCAGTGTTTGTTATCTTGAGCTTCCCAGGCATAGAAGGTCCTTAGAGGCTTCTTAAGAATAAAAGTCAGCTAAGAGGTCAAAGAAGAAAAGGTATTAAAAACGTGACTTCCAGGTAGGTTGTTTTGTCCTGACAGCTGGTTTGATGCTGGAGTTCTCCACATGTGAAGTGACTCAGTGAAGCTTCATTCATCCAGCAGATGACAGGTTTATAATCAAGTTCCTCATATTATAGTTTGATTTTTAAACTCATTGTAGTAAAATGTAGACAAAACAAACTCCATCATTTTAACCAGTAGATTTAAGTGTTGAGTTCAGTGGCATTAAGTACATTCTGATTTCTGGACTATCACCAAGACAGTTTAGAATTTTCAATTATGCCCAAACCCTATACCCATAATGCACTAGCTTCTGACCCCCTCAGCACCTGCAAACATTGCTTTGTCTTCTTTTTATTTGTACTGAAAAGAGAATCTGATGCACTGTTTGATATCTGGGTACAAGTATTCCATATATCTCTCATGAAACATATTCCTGAGATTTCAACCTTAAGAACTAGAAACCTTCTGTAGAGTCCCCATACTCTCCTGGTCCCTCAGTCTTTCTCCCAACTCTCCTGTAAGACTCCCTGAGGTCCATCTAATGTTTGGGTATTGGCTGCTGAGTGGAGCCTCCCAGAGAACAGTTAAGCTAGGTTCCTGTCTTGCAAGCATAATGGGGTATCATTAATAGTGTCAGGGATTGGTTCTTGCCCATCTAACCTAGAACCCTGGGAGTTGGCAGAGACTGAATAAGCAAAGACCATGTACAAGCTGGATCCAGGCATGCACATATGTAGCAGATGAGCAGCTTGGTCTTCATGTGGGTCTCCCAAACAACTGGAGCAGGGGCTGTCTCTGAGCTTGTTGCTTGCCTTTCTGCCAGTGGATTTCAGGCCCTTAAAGGGACAACCTTGTCTGGCCTCAATGGAAGAGGGTGTGCCTAGTCCCACAGTGACTTGATATTGTATGGGGTGAGGGATGGGAAATTTAACACCAAGAAGGAAGCTTCCCATTCTCAAATGAGGTGAATGTGGGATGGGGGGAGGTATTATTTTCTATCCTGACAGCTGCACTTCTGGAATCCTTTCCAATTATATTGATATGAAATGACTCAATGAGATGTCATTCATTCACTCGGAGGACAAGTTGAACTTGCAGGAACAACAACAAAAAAAAAAAATCAGGAAAGGAAATGGTAGAAAGATGACCTTTCTCTTCCCACAATTCAATCAGGAAGAGTGGGCCTTGCATAGATACCTTTAGCTATTGTTCTTATGAGAATTTTGGAGGTCTCTAGTTCTTTCTATTCTATTTTCCTTTTATTTTTAATTAAATTTATTTAATTATTCTCTTCACAACCCAATATCAGCCTATTGGCGGACTTCATATTCTTCTTTGCCCTTCTTGGCATCCTCTTGCTGCCTTTGTCTTACAGAGTTAGTGTACATCATCTTATGTCTCCTATCTATTGTATTAGAGAATTATAGTTTTGTTTATTTTGTTTTGTTTGGTTTTGTTTTGTTTGGTTTGGTTTTAAAGAAATCTGGTATCACTATACAGCTTTGGGCTAGCCAGGAACTCAGAATGTAGACCTGGCTATCCTTAAACTCAGAGAGATCTGTCTGCCTCTGCATTGATCATGCTGGCATTAAAAGTGTGAACACCTTTAATGAGATTGTGAATTTTAGGATGTTCATCTTAAGAGTCAGGGGCATGTCATGTTACAGATCATCATAAATAAGACAGTTATCCCAATCATCTCAATTTTACTTTGACCAGCAAATATTGACAGCTTAATGAGACCTAGAAATTTAAAAATAAAATATATTTATACAAGAAACCTATGAACAAAGAGTGAATATAAATCTAAAATGGCCTAATACAAATCAAGGTAAGGCATAGTTTATTTTAGGTTTTAACTGACAAAACAAACTTTCATTCAGCTGATGCTGTCCAGCTAATTTGAGTTGGTACTAAGGAGAGAATAAAAGGAGAGAATAAGGGAATGATTTGAAGAGAGGAATAAAGTATTTGGGCTTAGAGTGAAGAGAGGACTTCTAGACTTCTTCATAATTAAGTTGTCAGATAGCAGAATGGAGAGGTTGGACAGTCTCAGAAGTGCTTTTGTAGATGCTTGATTCTTTTCTTCTGGGGATGCTTAGAGGGTCAGAAAGAATAGAGAAAAACTGGTCCCTCCCCCATGTGGCCTATCATATCTACATTGACCTAGGATGAACATAGATAATTGAATTTTCTTACATACCTCTATGAAACAAGATATTTTTTCTTAATTTGTCTTCATTGCTTTAGTCCTTTGATAGAGGAAGGTTGGCCAAATTAAAAGCAAAAGTTTATTCAAGACTTTAGTCACACTGTAGAACACCCATGGGTCTATGTCATATTTAAATACAAATAGGTGACAGAAGAGAAGTTTCGAAAACTTCGGCCAGAGATAAAATGATAACATTTGGGACTTTCTAAAAATATTTTCTGGCTTGTCTTATTTTTATTGACAACGTATTTGAATTACAAATCTGGAGCCCAATGTTACACTGTGGCTGGCTAATTTCTGAGAAATTTTAAAATTTGAAGCATAGGCACTAAAACAAGTAAAAAAAAAAAAAAACAAACAAATAAATGAATTCATTCCAAGAAACAAATGATTTGAACACATACTTTGTTTTGTACCATACACGTTTCATTAACTTAGAATTGTTTGGAAACTATATAACCACTTTAGTATATACTTTACCTTTAGTCAGAAACTAAATTTTCAAAAGAGGGACTTAAAGCATAAATGTATGGCTAGCGAGATGTCTTGGTGAATGAAGATACTTTTTTGCCAGGTCTTATGACCTAGAATTCCCCAGATACACAGGGTGGGAGGAGAGAGCTGACTCTTTCTCAAAAGACCTCTACATGTACTGTACATGCAGGTACACACACACACACACACACACACACACACGCGCGCGCGCACACACACACGCACATCACAAACACGTGTGCGCATGCATGCACGTACAGGTATGTGTATGCACACACACAAACAGAGGGATAAAACACAGAGAGAATCACTTGAAAAATTATTTATCTTTTCAAAGTATACATAAGTTTGCATATCAGCTGAACTTTTCATAAATACACATGCAAAATTATATCAATTATCTATTAACTCATATTTTCAGTGCAGTCACATCACAATAGTCTTTTAAAATCCACCCTTCCTTTTATTGATCATGCAGCCGGGCTGCACATTAGCTCTCTAGCCTGTTTCTTCTCTAGGTTACACTCATCACTGCAGTCTTTTCTCTGTAGGGTGCGCAGGATGGTCAGGGTTCATGGTTACATCTCACATTCTCCCAGGATGTTCCCAGGACTCTGGTGCAGTATCAAAAGGATAGACCTTGAAGCTCTTCTCTGCCTTCTTACTCTCAAAGGGACAGAGGAATGCAAGGCAGTTAGAAGGGTGGCACTGTAGGAATCATCTTGGCTTTGATATGTTTATGAGAGTAATTACTTTCAGCCACTTCACTTTATCTGATATATGTAATAGAATACTCAGGGACCACGAACACTAAGTTAAGACCAATCAGTGTGCAAAGATTCAATGATTCAAAAGCCATCACTACATAGTGACACCTTCCAGTAAATAAAAACCACAACAGTGGGATTTTCTCAGGCTTTTTCAAAATTCAGAACAACACTCACTTTGAGTTTTTTTTTTTTTTGGCAGCAGAGGGGGACCCTCTGTAAATTACTGTTAGAAATCTGCTTCTTTTCCTGTCTTTTTTTGGAGGGCAGATGCTATGGACTAGACTAGTGGCTTGCACACAGTTTCCCATAGAACTGCATCCTAGGCCCCTTAGGTCTACTTTCTAATAGGTCATTGCAGACTCTCAAGACGAATTTATTCTGTGTTAATATGATTGGAATATTCCACTTACGATGTGTATTTCTTAGCTTTTTGTCTTTCTACTAATCTACACCTTCCTAGCACACACACACAGTGAGACCTTTGTAAAAAGCTTAATTCTTAGAATTGGTCTTGACATATTCCTACTTTGACAGAATTAGGGGGGTTGTCAAGAGGATTGGGGGTCTCCTTTCACTGCTTTTGGCTGTAGAGAGCTCTGTTACTACAGTTTTAGACCAGGTGTTTGTTAGTATACTATTAGCTCTGTCTCTCTTTTATTTCTTCCTCTCCTTTATTCTCCCTTCTCTCTCTTTCTCTAAATGATTTTGGTGGGGAGAGGCAGGATTTCACTGTGTATCTTGGAAGAGCTAGAATTTCCTGTGTAGAGAAGCCTGGTCTTGAACTCAAAGACTTCTCCTTGCCTCAGCCTCTCTCCACTTTTTGAGACACCCATAAGCATATTGCCCTAGTCAGTCTCATTTCTAGAATATATAATCTTTCACTTGAGGTCGCATGTCTGAGGTCTGAGTCCTAGCTCTCTGGAGGACCTGAGGTCCCATGTGTGAGGTCTGAGTCCTAGCTCTCTGGAGGACCTGAGGTCCCATGTGTGAGGTCTGAGTCCTAGCTCTCTGGAGGATCTGAGGTCCCATATCTGAGGTCTGAGTCTTAGCTCTCTGGAGGCGTCGGCCTCTTTGGTCTTTGGTTTGTTGTTGTTACTTGGTTTGCTATTGCCATTGCTGTTTATTCTTTCTTTCTTTATTACAATTCAGTTGTTTTACTAAGGCAACATAGATAATATATAAAAGGTTTTGGATACATAAAATCATTCTCTATGCAGACAATTCCTTATCTCACATCCCTTTGTAGAAATAAACATGCCTTTCCCCCTTCCTCTTTAAAATTGAATGTGTCTAGGTCTTTTACCTTCATGTCTGTGCACCATGTGCTCCCAAAGGTTAGAAGAGGGCATTGGATTTCCTGGGAGTTGAGTTACAGATATTTGTTAGGAGTCATTGTGGGTGCACGGGATTGAATCTGGGTCCTTTGGAAGACCAATCAGTTCTTCTAACTGTCTAGCCATCCTTTTGGTTCCCTTTTTGTATTTTCCCTTTTGCTGGGAAGGGTGTTTTATGTTGATTTGTGCTTTGAAATGGCATAATGCGTTATGGGTAAGGTGTTCTGGAAGGAGCACAGAGCTGCTTGAGCAGGTGTGAGCATGTTGAGAACCTGTGGGATGATACCATCTCTTGTCAACCATGTTTTTTCTTTCCCCTTTTCCTTTTGCATTTCTTTATCCATTTTTCTTTTTTCAAGGGTGTAGGACAGGATCTTACATAGTCTGTGCTGGCTTTGAACTTGCTATGTAGTCAAAGATGACCTTAAAATCATAAACCTTCTGCCTCTACTTGCCAACTGCTAGGATC
Organism: Mus pahari; assembly: GCF_900095145.1. NCBI lineage: Eukaryota > Metazoa > Chordata > Mammalia > Rodentia > Muridae > Mus > Mus pahari. Next base: position 36,922,438 of record NC_034596.1, read on the forward strand.
AGAGACATTAACTACTATGTCCGATTCTAGATTGTATTTATTGCCTGTTAAGATAGACAAAAAGAAGTGTTTTGAAGTTTGTTCCTTTCTGTAAAAGGTAGGAAATTCTAGAATGGGGCCTCGGAATCACTAAGGAATTATTTTGTTACTCCCATGTAGGCCTAGCATGGAGAGTGTAAGGTTAGATGTTTTGCCTACCCTGTCATTTGCTTACTCAGAGTAAAGACAGAAGCCTCAGTCTTTTGCAGTGAGCTAATGGTCCCTGCTACAAGATTATATGTGTATCTAGAAGTTATACAACCAACACAGCCAGTTGCTAACAATATTAACTAAATATTGTATCATCCTTTTGTTGTTAACACAAGACTAGAGAATTAGAAAATGAAGTCTGTATAAGATATTTTTAAGTGTTTCTCTTTTTGAAATATTTGCTTTACTAAAAGTATATTTTCTAATCCCTAAGCATATCTTTTCTTTATGTGACTATGATTTTCCATTTTGAGAGTCACTGATGACACCAGCATAGAACCATAGACTCCAGCATAGAGTGGCTGAACAGTGAACACTCTATGTTACTGAGAGAGAAGCAAGGCAGTGCTGCCCCCACCCTACCGTGAGGTTTTCTAACCAGGATTCTGGTTTATAAAAGAGCTATCTGCCGTCAGTGCAGGGGTGTCCTGTTTGTCTCCACAGAGAGCCTACCCTACACACTTGGAAGAAAGAGTGAAGTCTTATTTTGGTCCTTGGTGGTTTCACAAGAAGTGTATTTTCTAATCAAAGTAGAAAACCTAACGACAAATCTCTAGGCACAACGTCCCGATTGTTCTGGATCTATCTCCTCTGCCACTTTGAAGCTAAACTAGGCTGAGATGAGGAGTTCTTAGGTGGGAAACCCGACCACAAATGCTGCCTTGCAAGAATTTTTTCTTTTAAGTGATATTGAGATGCACTGAGTCCAAGAGAAGCAATATCACTTTCCCCTACCTTGAACATGCATTTAAGCTTGGTTTACTTGTGGCATGAAACAGAGCTCACTGGGTTCTTAGGCACAGGCCACATTTCTATCCTATGACAGCTTTGCCACACTACAGGACATATAAATGCAGCAGACACATGTAGAGAAGTGCACGACTGAATTTAAAAGTGGATCTAAAGTGGGGAATGACTCTGAGAAAGAATTAAACTGGACGTATCGGTGTGTGCCTTTATTCCCAGACCTTGTATTTGGGAGATGAAGGCAGCAAGACCAGAATTCCAAGGTCATCCTCGGCTATATAACAAATCCAAAGCCATACTGGCTACATCATTCATTACTATGAAATAAGTTACTAGAAACTTTCTTTAGTCTTGGTTTCTGATGTATTCTCTAGAATGTAACAAACACATTTGATCTTATCAGTTTCTTTTTACTAAGGTGGATAAGTTAGATAGAATCCCAAGATGAAAGCCAAAATGTGAATCCAGACTAAGCCCCTCACAGCTCTGAGGTTAGCTTTTCCTTATAGCTAAACGTTTGCAAGTGCCTATTAGCTTTGTCTTTCCCACTGCACTTTCCCTTTAGTCTGTCCTTGTTGCAGCCCCATGCCCTGGAAACTGACTTCTCAGACCTGTTCAAAGGATGGCAACAAGGCCTTTCCATGCTTCCTGCCTATAATTAGCAACGCATTAGTTTAAGAAAAGCAATCAGTGCCATCTTTAGTTGAAGTTCACTCAATATTAAATAATCATGCTCGTATTCAGAGAGCTAACTTCTTAGAGGGGAAAACAGTCTAGCTGGACTAGAATGTGGAAATCGCTTCGCAGAACCAAATGTTGTAGTTTTTTGCTCCAGAGCTTAATTATGAACAGATAGTATCTGATTCAGAGTTATTTACAGTTGTATGTCATAGATGATATTTATTAATATTTGAAATTTTTTTACAAAATCTGTAAATATTATGAAATCAGATATAAGTTGGATGCAAAGTAGACTGAGTATGTAAACATATTTATGTAATTTCGTGTGTTTGCTATTTCTTAGGGAATTTTATTTGTTGTTTTGTTTTTTGTTTCTTTTTTTTTATTTGCTTGTGTTTTTCCTATCTTACATTTACTATAAGAAATACCTACTTAGTTTCATGGCACATATTTGCTTTCGTCAGTTATTGACGTTTTCACTGAGATTTGGTGCTGTGACTCACTAAGTCACTATTCTGGGCTTGATGTTGTGCTTTTTAGATCTAAGGACTTATACTCCAGCGAGTGCTATTTGCATTTGACCATAGCTGGGGATATTATTAGTTATTGACTTAGTTATTCATAAAATATTGTGTAATGGTTAGAGTAAAAAATCCTGTTTATAGAACATCTGGTGAATGTTTAAACAGAAATAAATACTTCAGTGAAATGTTTTTGTATGCAAGTTTTCAAATATTATTTTATTTTATTGAAAATGAGTCTCACTCTAGTCCTGGTTGGCCTGATACTTGTTATGTGGATCAGGTTGGCCTGGAATGTGGAGAGATCCACCTATCTTTGATTCCCTGCTGGGCTTAAGGTGTTAATAAAGGCTGGGATAAAGGGATTAATGCCTCTGTGCCTTGCTCAAATAGCATTCAAAAATGGAATTTAACAAAGAATCAGTTATACTGTAGATAACAATCCAGGTCATTTAAACAACATGTGATTCATACCTGCCTATACTTATACTTTGCAATAATGTTACAAATGATTTTTGATCCAGTAGGATGTTTTGAATTATGATGACTTCTTCCTGATCTCTTGCATTATAGGGAAATTTCATATTTACATTTCATATTGCTGTTGTTATCTTACTGAGGATTGAGTTTAGGGTCTTATGCATGTTAGGCAAATGGTTACCCATGGAGCCACATACCAGAATCTAACCTAAATTGAGATGATAACATTCTTACATATGTAGTCCATATTCAGCTACATACCAGAATCTAACCCATATTGAGATAACATTCTTACATATGTAGTCCATATTCATAGTATGCCATTCTGTTACTTTAAAATATAAATACTACATTTTAAAAATGAATAAATTTCTACATTCCTTGTTAGAGTCTGATGAAGCCAGTATGGCTTTGAATTTGTTATCTAACCGAAGATGACCTTAGAATTCTGGTCTTGCTGCCTTCATCTTCCAAACACTAGGTCTGGGAATCAAGGCACACACCAATATGTTCAGTTTAGTTTTTTTTTTTTTTTTTCTACAAGATTCTGGATTGCTTTGCTGCATGTGACAAGTATTCTACCATCTGAGTTCATGCCTTACCATCTTGTAAAATTTAGTGTTACTTGTATTGCATGAATTTACTTGTATCGAGTACATGCTTGTAGGATTGTAGTCAGTACAAGTGTACAAGGAGTTCTATAAGATTGCAAGTTTGTTTGGAAACTATGACTTGAGGTCCTCTTCTGTGCCTGGCTTGTGGTGGACAAAAGATCTCTACTATAACAAGATAAACTTAAATCCACCCCTACCCATTTATGTTATATCACGTGAAGGGTACTGTCTATGCAGAGCAACTGTTATATATTTATCTTTGGATCTATTTCTATATGCAGAAAATATGCATATTTCTTTTTTTTTTTTTTAATTTTACCTTTATTTCCACAAAGTACACCTTGTACACAGGTGTAGTCACAGGGTCTCCCAGCCAAAAGCCCAGTGTTTGTGACCCTAACTCTTTGTCTTACACCAACAATTATCCTGTGGATTTTAAAAGATTATACACTGCAGTTTGTAGTTGCTGGGTTTTTTGTTTGTTTGTTTGTTTTGTTTTAAGTTTTGAGGGGTTGTTTTGTTTTGTTCTCCAGAGCTGAGGATCAAACAGGGGCCCTGCCTGTGTATGTGGTGCAATTGGCGAATATGTTACCACTAAGCTACACCTCGACTCTGTTTTAATGTTAATGAGTGCTATGTACAGAATTCTTTTCTCCATACCTTAAGGCTATGATTGTTCTTTAATGTCAAACTCGGTAGCTTCTATGTGCCATCACATGGTTATAGACATCCTGATTTTACTCTTGTTTTGATTGGCTTCTTGTGGATGGATCACATCCTGTTCATCATTGTCTGAATCATATTGTCATAGGTCTTCCTGAGTATTGAATTGAATCGAACTGAATGACTAACTGCTTGGGTAGTTAGAATTATCTTTTCATACATTCAAGTACAGGTTGCTTTAATTGTCTGTTGTCTAATGCAAATATCTGCTTTATGTTTCTGTTTCGTTTTCCTTTGAGGGATTATGGAGACTGCACATTTGCAACATTAGAACTAGACCCTAGTTATTACATTAGAGCCCTCTAATAAATATTAATTGATACTCTTATCTGAAAATACATTTCTCAGCAATGTCTATTCAGTATGAATACTGAGAAATTACTTGACATTGTTCTTGATTTATTTAAAGAGAAATTCAGAGAGCACAAAGCATGTGGTAAATGGCATCATGCAGCTTGGCTCTCAGCAACCAGTTGCTTAGGTAATGCTAATCTTCCTTCTTGAACCACCAGACCTTAGATCACCTACAAATATCAAAACTATTTCTACCTTCAGAAGAAAACAAAACAAAGCATACATGGCTACAGCTATGAAAATTGCTCAATGGTAGAGTACCATGCTTGGGTCCTTGAGTTTAATTCCTGGCAAAACACACACACACACACACACACACACACACACACACACACACACACACACAAGTAATAGTTAATAGTGATTGCTCATACAGGGCATTGATACGTTTGAAAAATCTTATTAAGGTCTGAAGGTTTAAAAGAGGCTTAGAGAGGACAGAAGGAATCTTCTAGCAGGTGATAGCCCCTGGAATGATATGCTGGGAACTCATTTGGCTTAACTTTGTAAAGGAGATGGAAAACTGGGTGTTTGGAAACAGCAGCGGCAGCTGTCATCTAGGAAGCTTGTCCTTAGCTTTCACTCTTTCAGATTCGTCTCTTGTTTATTCATAATATGGAGGACCTACACGAAGGCTCCATGTGTTTGCATGCTACTAAGGGGCAGAGGTGCTGGTTTCTGAAGGTGAAGAGATCTGTGTCAGCTATGGAAATAGGAGCTGCAGCAGCAGAGGCACTAAAGAGAATTCTAGAGGGCACAGCTTTGAGATCCCAGCAGCATGGAGGCTGAGTCAAGAGGGCCACAAGTACAAGATTAGCCTGGGTTTTATAGCAAGACTCTGACAGAAGCAATCAAGGAATAGAATTGATATCAGGAACTGAGAGAGAGAGAGAGAGAGAGAGAGAGAGAGAGAGGGAGAGAGAGAAGAAGAAGAAGGAGGAGGAGGAGGAAGAGGAGGAGGAGGAGGAGGAGGAGGAGGAGGAGGAGGAGGAGGAAGAGGAAGGAAGGGAGGGAGAAATCAACAATCCTGTTGGCATTCACGAATTCCTGATTTCTAGTAAGTCAGCTTTCACTAGAGCCCAGAGCTTCAGTTTGAGATGATATTACAAGTTAATGACAGCAATATTCTACACTTAAAGATGAAATATGAAATATGAAGTCCATAAGAGTTCTTGGGGTCTCTCTGATTTTAAATGTGTGTGCTGGAAGAAGAGAAAATGAAAACTGTGAACCAACACACACTTTTTTCCTTCAAAATTGTTTGTGAAGTTGGAATATGATAGTGCACATTTTCTTGTTTTAAAAAAAAAGTTGTTTTTTATATTCTGCTGTCTTAGAAGCACAAAATACAATAGACGAAAAGACGAGCCAATGCAGTATATTACTACGTCCAGCTCTCTTTTTAAAAGATCTATTTCAATTATATTATATACACAGGTAATTCTTAGTTTACTGTTGTTTAGATTGTTCACATTAGCTGTGATCATGATCCATAAGGCCGTGTAAGGTTCTGGACAAATCTGGACTGGATGCACGCATCCCATCCCCTTGTCTTCCCTTTCCGCCCTGAACTTTTCAACACTGACATTTAGGGCTGAGGTGTAAGAGGCTGTTCTTAGGATTTCCTCTAGCTGCAGACTTGCCAGCAAAAGTTCTGTCAAACACTATCAAGACCTTCGGACTCATTTAAAATGACTCCTTCCTGGAAGATGTATAGATAACCACAAAGTCAACCCTTAGCCCTGACCCTTCCCCTTTGAAACTGTGGTCATGCTGGGAAGAGAACTTTTATCACTGTTTGAGGTTGTTTTTCTCTGTCCTCGTGGACACAGCAGCTTGACTATGTAGATTCACTATGACTTTCCAGTCCTTGACACAGCGCCGACGATCAGGTGATGTAGTTGTCTCGTGTCTCAATTCACAGTCCTGAAGTGAAACCGAAGAACATTGTTCTGTTTTGCTGGATGTTTCTGCCTGCCTTCGACTTCTCCTGTTGTGTTTTCTTACAGGATAATCAAGCCCCGTTTTCCTTTCTTAAAGCTCTACTTTCGTCCACTGTTTTATTGCAGATTAAAGGCTGGTACATTAGAAGGTTATCAGTTAATCAATAAGCTTCAGTCATGCCATCTTGTGATGAAGATATCCATTGATCAAAGTGGAAATTTAGGCCCTGAGCTTTTAAATGGCAATCTCTGAAGGTTAAAAAAGTGTTCTTGTGGAATGTACAGGCCTGTCCCAGTATTTATATTCAAATGGTAGGCATGAATTTATGCATATGTATAATATACACAAACCCATATATAAATGCCACTATCTGCATGTTACATAAAATTGTATTCACATATCTTTTTTGTTAAATCTTTATCAGCAATTCTTTCCACATTGTGTGTGTGTGTGTGTGTGTGTGTGTGTGTGTGTGTGTGTGTGTAGAGCAAAAGGAGGAAGCAGAGGAGGAGGAGGAGGGTAGGGGAAAGAGAGAGAGACAGAGACAGAGACAGAGACAGAGACAGAGACAGAGAGAGAGGTCTTACCATAAAGACTAATTAGTATTGTAATATCTTCTAAGCCCCTTGTGATTACAAAACAGGAAAATATGCTTTTATTCCTATGATCTATATACTTAAATGAACATGAATGACAATAAGAATCATCATCTTTATTTTAACAAAATTCAGAATGTTCTTTAGTTACCTTTATACTGTGGCTTTTGTTTAAAGAGAAACAACTTAAGCCAATTCCCTCCACAGTGCCAGGCATTGAGTACAAGGTGCTAGGAACACTGTCCTAGCATTTAACACTGACTTTTGGCCTCTCCTCAGCACCTGAGACGTCATGGAGCATTTTCACATTGCATATCTGTTTATTTAGCCAAGTGACCTTGGTAGGTAGGCATACTTGTCAAGACTCACACTACTTCAGTGTTTGTCACAGTCTCATGACAGCATCAAGACTTACCCCACGTTATTTTCTTTTCTGTACTTTGAATCAGATTGCTACATTGGCATTCACTGAGTTGTTATTAATGTTTAAGTGAGTGGGATATACAAGAGTGTTTCGGATACATGCATAGATGCATGTATATACTTAAATGCCCATACACTGCAGTCAAGGGAATGGAAAACAAAAATGCATTTTCTTATTTATAGGATTCTTCACCAAAGAACAAATTAATGCATATGCCGAAAGCAAGGGTGGAGTAGACAGCATCCTATGTTCCTTATTAACCTATGAAAATCTCTACCCTTGTGCTTTGAATTGGAGAGATGTGGTTAAGTCCTGTGTATGCATAATTTCAGCTTCAGGACTCCTGAATGTTTGCTTAACAAAATAATGATGCTCCCAAAAGGGAATTTTAAAATTTTAGGTTGGACCCTGTTTATTTTTGGACAATGTATAATTATGCCAAAACACTTGTTAGTATTTGCCAAAATTAATTGAATGCCACCTTTGTTATCATATTTTATCTGAAACTGCTTTTAAAAGTTCTTTTTATTCTGCTACAAATAGTATTGATGCTGTAGACACTAGAGCTATAATTGCCATGGTTTCCCCCCAGGGATCTGAATCCAGTATCCTGACCCTGTACATCTTTGTTCAGATGTCTGTTGTTGACTAGATATGTGGCTTGGAACAAGCAACTTAAGATCATTGTGGGTCAACTCTCCCCTGTATAAAAGGACTAAGTGCTAACACTGTTAGGTGACTCACATGTAAAATGAGAATATATCTGTGTGTTTCTATAACAGAGTATGTGTTTATATAAAAATCTACACATGTTTGGCACATAGCGGACACCAAACTTTACTCCTGTATAAAAATATAGTGCCCAAACTACTTCAGTCACACTCTTCCTATTACGTAAGTGCACTCGCTGTGATCAGCTTGCCAGTTTGCAGTATATGTTTTGCTTGCTTGCTTGTTACCATGCTCAGGATATGTGTGTACCATTCCTAGACCTTAGGACACACCTGCAAATACTGCATCATGGTTGCCAGGACAGTGATCCTCTCTGTTGATCACACTAAGCAGCTCAACGCATAGTCACTGTGGCATTGAGAAGAAACTCAGATAGGCAGCCTCAAACCTATCTACATGCTGATCACAGGAATTCATCAATAGAATGTCCAGCTAGAACCATTCTGACACTTGTAACACCAATCCCAGTTATTATAGGACCTACTAACGTCATATGTTTCAGATTATTAATACTGGTTGATCTAGGACCTGCTAATTTGTGAGCCTAGTAAAATTGCTTACTACTTCAGTGTTTTTTGTTGATTTTGAAATTGATACATTTATTAAAGGAAAATGTGTTGATTTTTAAAAATTAAGATGCAACCTTTATAAAGCAATGCATAATAATTATAGAGTTCACTCAGCCTGAAGAAAATTTTTTTTACCAGTTAAATAGTAATAATCAAGATGAAGAATGCATTAGAAGGGTGTTAATTTTATGATCATTTCAATTTAAATAATAAAAATTCCACAGGACTTTTGCTGTGATACTATGTCACCAAGGCTGTACTCAGTTTTACATGCAGCCTCCTTGAAGCCCATTTAACAATAATGGGCTGCTGAAACGGATGGCCAAAGATCACCCTTGTAAAATAGATACTTCCTCGGCTGTTAAGACTCACTGTGCTTCAATAGGACCAGATGTGTTTGACCGAAAGTATCAGGGTGATGGTTCTGAACAGAATCTTAGGGAAGATTAAGAATCACAGGAAAAGAATTTAAAACTGAGGTTTCCACAGTTGGAGTCTACGTGTTGAATATGTTTAGGAGTAGATGCTGGTTTTTCTGCCAGCCAAACGGAGCATCTAGCATTTCAGGACTGTTTAGCATTGACATAGGATCTTGAAACAGCTACTAGCTTAGACTGTGACATATGTGGCAGTACATAGTGATACACAGTACATAGTCAAACTTAGCTCTGGACCACCACTGCTTCAATTTTCTAAATGAAAGGTCAAAGTAGCTGGGTGGACAGGAGGAGTGAGGGGCTATATTTTGACAAGGTTTTAGCACCTAGTCTGGAAAAACTCAGGAGCCCTGTGGAAGTATGACACATCAGCATTTGTTCAACAGGAATTATTTTGAAGGTCAGAAAATTTTATAAGGTACATTAATAGCAGTGATTATTTAGATAGTAGTGATACCAATGCTACAGTCAAAAAGAACGTGAGGTGATTGTGTCTAACTGATGCAGCAATCAAAGCCTTTGCTTTGTGATGTCATTCCAGATCTACATGTGAGTAGCATCTCTCCCCTAGGTTGGTGTAGTTCTCACTGGAGAGCTGCTCCACTCCTCCTGAAAGGGAACGAGATGGAATAGCAAGTACTCCAAAGCTATAGAAGACCCTGCTTGTTTGGTTTGTGTGGCAATGTAGTCTGCACAGGGTGTTCCAAGTGGTCTCTTTATTATATTCATGGTTGCCAATTGTACAACAATAATAACGACAACGACAATGTGGTTTTCTCAAGCATTTTTAAGCCAGACTTAAGTCATCACGTTTTAGAAGGTTTTGGTTTTACTTGCATGGTTAGAATCCAAAATTAAATGGTTGCTCACTTATATTAGAAATAGTTCATATGTAAAATATTAATATATAATAAAATATTACACACACATCCTGCTTTCAGATGGCATTCTGAGAAGCTTGAAGGAAGCAGGGAAGTATGTTGGGAATATTTAAATAACAGGAAGGTAGGATATGTTCAGTGATTGATGGAATTCTGTGTGTCAGGCTCAGTACTCCTCAGCTTTTTCTTTGGTGGGTTTGTGTGCCTGTACATGTGTGGGTGTGCCAGGCCTCATAGATGTGTGCATATACATGTGTGGGTGTGCTGGGGCTCACAGATGTGTGCATGTGTGAGTGTGCTGGGACTCACAGATGTGTGCATGTACATGTGTGAGTGTGCCAGGGCTCACAGATGTGTGCATGTACATGTGTGGGTGTGCCAGGCCTCACAGATGTGTGCCTGTACATGTGTGGGTGTGCCAGGCCTCACAGATGTGTGCGTGTACATGTGTGGGTGTGCCAGGCCTCACAGATGTGTGCGTGTACATGTGTGGGTGTGCCAGGCCTCACAAATGTGTGCGTGTACATGTGTGGGTGTGCCAGGCCTCACAGATGTGTGCGTGTACATGTGTGAGTGTGCCAGGCCTCACAGATGTGTGCCTGTACATGTGTGGGTGTGCCAGNCAGGCCTCACAGATGTGTGCCTGTACATGTGTGGGTGTGCCAGGGCTCACAGATATGTGTGTGTGTGTACAAGTGTGGGTGTGCCAGGCCTCACAGATGTTCAGAGGGAGTTGTGGGAGTCAGTTCTCGCTTTCTACTATGTTGCTTCTAGAGATTGAACTCATTTTTTCAGACTTGGGAGCAAGCCGAGCCATCATGCTAACCTCCCTCTACTGCTGTAACCTTGGCAAGTCACTAAATGGTCTTTTGATGGTACTTCGGCATGTTCCAAAGGGGCTAAGGGTAGTAAGTGTAGAACATGGATAATTTTGTCCAGAGAATTCATTATTAGCACAATTATGATACTCACAATAAAACTCCAGCATAGATTTATGGTACAGAAATTGAGATCTCTACTTCGTTGGATTTTTATTGTTATTTTTTCCTGTTCAAAATACCAATATAAATTGGAATAGTTGAGAAAGGCCTCATAGAGAAACTGAATCATGCTCTTGAACTACAATACAGGCTCATAAAAGATTAGAAATGACAGGAACCAGGGGATTGACTACCCATTATGTCCATGATTGCTGGACACGGAGAGTTCTTGCTTAGGACTCACTGGGTGTTAGATGTTCATACCTTAAGATATCTGATTTTTCACAGTAATCTAACTTTTAGTGGAAGCTGTCATATTCTTTTAAAAATTTTTATTCTTATTTATAATTTTAAATATTTGAGACAGGGTTTCTCTGTGCAGCCCTAGCTCTCCTAGGACTCACTNTGTCGACCAGGCTGCCCTTGAATTCAGAGATCCACCTGCCTCTGCCTCCTAAGTGCTGGGATTAAAGGTGTGCGCCATCACTGTCAGGCCTTTTTATTTTTATTTTTTTATTTTTTTTATTTTTGAGGAAGAAAATGATGTTACAGAGAAGCTATATTTGGGTTCACTATGGCCAGCTATAGGTCTTCCTCAGGAATATACTCCCAGAGTAAGACTGTCAAAACTGGGTTTTTAAAAAAAAAAACAAAAAACAAAAAAAAACAAAGGTGTTTGCTCAAGGCAATAAGTAGTGCTAGCTTGTGTTAGGATGGAAGTAGAAATTAGCTCTTCTTGGTATAGGATTTTTCAAGATATTTGTGTTTGCCACTCATTTTGTTAATGAAGGGAAGCAGGTCTTTGGGGTGGCTGAAGACCAGGTGTTGGTGCTGCCCAAAAGCAAGCCTGTTTCCTGTCTTTCAGAGACAATAGACACTGTGTCTGAGTACACCCAGACGAGCGGTAGACAGTGGGGAGAGGCAGACGGAGATTTGTCCCTGGGAATAAATCAGATTCTATGAAATAGCAAAAGTATTGTCCGATGTAGTTGGAATTCATTTGATGAACAAATGAACCTGGAACTATCTCAGGACAAAGTTTGCTGTCATGTACTGAGAAGGCGAAAGAGGAGAGATAAAACCAGAGAGTTTCTTTCAAGTGTACTTTAGTATATCAGCACATCTGTACTCAATTAACCACCTTTACAAAAATACATATTAAAGAATTAATATACTTTGGGTATTTCCTACATTTTTTTTTAATCTGGTGTGATAATTTGAAGAAATATGCACTCGCTAAAATTTATGCTTGTGTAGTAAGGGAAGAGAAGAAGTAGGCTCTATTTGACCTTTCGTCCCCTGCACACCCTCAATTTACAAAGCTCTATTTACTTCAAAGAGGCCAGGAGGAGAATGCAAAACAGCCTATTATGTTTGTGATCCTAGGATTGTTTTGCTGCTGGTATCCCTGCTCTTTTTTCAAAGCTTATCTTCTCTATCCATTTTTGATTTGCACACTTGGAAGCAGAGCAGAGTGCTTTTTTGTTTTCATATTTTTTTTTGATTTTCTTGAAACTATCAGTTACCACATGGACTGTATAAACACCCGCCCCACACCTTGTCTTTATGTGCTAATATAAGAAGCTGGATCCGTCAACTCACTCCAGCATTTAATTCACCTAATGGGCCACTTACACCTGAAGTGACATCAAATGATTCTCTGAAGAGTGACATTATGATTCTGGGGGAAAAGCAAAAAGGGAAATGAAGGGGGAAATCCATTCTATATACAATCTCCTACATCATTCTATGTTGGTAAAAGAGAAGGCTACTTGTCATTGGCATTCTCTTTGATCACTAAATTATAGGAAAATAATGTGCCTGCAGTCGTGATCTGTAATAGTCGTTATGGTGTCTAATTTAGTATTTAAGAGGCTCAAGTGGTTAACTTTAAGCTTAAGTAGGTCAACATAGCAATAAATACATAATTTTGACAGTTTTAAAGGAGGCAGCTAACCATTAGAAGAACTTTTTGTTTGGACATGCCACTTAGACTTTATCTAATAACAATCAGATCTTAGCATTTTAAAGTTCACGAGCTATTAGTAACTAATATTTATTTGAGGGAAGATTTTTAAGAAAAGGAAGTCAAACGTAGAAGCTGTTTTCGAGTTAGTGCCTCTATACACTGAACAGCAGAAAATCTTGCCTTGTGAAAGGACTAATGCTATATGTGTTTTCATGTTACCATAAAACAGGCCACGCAAGAGAGAAGTAAAATACCTGTAGTTTCAAATACCCTTGTGTCTGTGGTAGGGTTTTATATTTTTGATAGCTCCTGGATATGGTGGCTGCCTTGCTATACATTATGCTCTAAAGTCTGTGTTCATAGTTATCAAATCAAAGTAAGAACATACATACATACATACATACACACACACACACACACACACACACACACACACACACACGCTGGACTTTTGCTGTGAAGTTCAGTTGTGTGGCAGGCGAGATGCTTCTGTTCCCCTCAGATCTGGCTCAGTTCCTTATGGTTCCTATTATGTGGAGTTGTCCTGTCCTGCAGCCTCAAGGGACTCGTGGGCAGTTTATCAGGGAGGCTCCAGAGCAGAGCAAGAAGCCCTTAGACTAGCCTCTGAGAAATTACATCAATAAAGTATAATAAAAATTGTAAACGTCGTTTTCTGTACATTTTTTGGAAGCACCTCTGATTCTATAAATAGAGCAGGAATTGAGTCTCTCTGTACATTCAAGTAATGAGTGTTTGGGTAATACTTGGCTATGTACTCTAGCTATTCCAACAACTACACAAGATATCAGCGAAGTCAAATACTGTAACTTTGTTTACATATATCTTATTGTTAATCGCTGTAAGATACTGAAATTAGAATTAAGGAGCTAAGTATCCACGAGCAGAATCCTTATCAGTAACTGTTCATTTTCAAGATTGTGAAGGTAGACAAGAGTACTGTCTGAAACCACTCCTGAAATACTGTAATGTGACCTGGTTCATTTGCAATTGTAACTCGCTGCTGGGTCCACTTTAAAATGAGAGATACCATATTCCAGCCTCAGCTTTCTTAGAGGCTAATATGTGTTTTAGCTATGGAAGTGGGATCTGTGTATTTACTGACTGTTTACACTCTGTTCTTATAAAGTTTGTAAAGTCAGATTCTTATGTAAGTGTCTTACCATGGTGTTTGCTCACTGTTGATCTCTCTGTTTTGGCTAAGCTCATCCAAGTCTCTTGTTTGGTTTCCTTTATCAGTGAGTTTGACTGTTTGCTTCCTGTTTTATTTCTATAGTGTGGACTTGTCAGTAGAGACAAACTGATTCGGATGTCTCTATGCAGTAGCTGTAACTGTTTATCACTTAAAAAAAAATGATAAAATGGGGAAGGGTCTGATTGGCAGAAGAATGTGCTACTCTATTCTACTCTATTCTTATGTATCTCACAGTTCTTCTTTTGGGGGAGGTCATTCTTTAGTTCATGAGTTTGAGACATGCTCATACTGTGTAGCCATGCTGTCCTCAGACATGCAGACATCTGCTTCAGCTTCCTGAGGGAGTGTGTGTGTGTGTGTGTGTGTGTGTTTGTGTGAGAGAGAGAGAGAGAGAGAGAGAGAGAGAGAGAGAGAGAGAGAACACCTTCCCAGAGGCCAGGGAGCTAGGAGTGCCCTTGGTTTTTGTTGTTATTTTCGTTTTGTTTTATTTTGTTTCTTTGTTCTGTCTTGTTTTTGTTTTTTAAAGATTTATTTAATTTTCTTTTATGTGTATGAATATTTCACCGAAATGTATGTCTGTGTTCCACAGGCAAGCTTGGTATCTATAATAACCATAAGAAGGTATCTGAGCCCCCGGAATTCGAGTTACAGACTGTTGTGAGCACCATGTGGGAGATGGAAATGAAACCCAGGTTCCCTCCAAGGGCAGCCAGTGCTTTTAACTGCTAAGCCACCTCTATAGTTCTGCTGGTCAGTTCTCAGACTAATAAAGTTACATGAAAAATGTTTCAAGTGGGAAATATACTTCATGCTAAAGCAGTTCTATAGGATTGGCGTAAACACATGCAGCAGCGATGTAAACATTACAGAGCATTTTGCTTCATTCATTCTTATTATATTTCTATTATGTAGTGTGCTCTCACGTGCATGCCATGGCACAGATGTGAGGTCAGAGGACAACATGAGGGAGTCAGTTTCCTCCTTTCCCTACATGAGTCTTCTATAGAATTAAAATCAGCAGGCTTGGTGGCAGGTGCTTTTGCTTGCAGGGCCCTCTGAAGGACTGTCCTTCAATTTTATTTTAGGATATAAAGCATACATGTGTTAAATTAGTAGCGTTTCTTTCTTTCTTTGTGCGTGTGTGTGTGTGTGTGTGTGTGTGTGTGTGTGTGTGTATGTGTGTGTGTGTGTGTGTGTGTGTGTGTGTGTGTTAAATAAAATGCACACAGAATACTTACCTGAGCCAGCATTAACAACTGGAACATGGCCCAGGTGTTAC
>NC_034596.1:36938605-36950919 GCF_900095145.1 Mus pahari
CTCTCTCTCTCTCTCTGCCATATCCCTTGTCTCTTACTCCTGGGTTTATCTGAAGCCTTATCCAAACCATGCTGAGATATGGAGGTGACTTCTAAGCTTAGTCCTAGTGCACCGCTTCTGAAGACTTCAGTCACTGAATTCACTTACACAAGTGTTTGTTTCACTCTTGATGTCGTTTCATTTAAATTGGAAAAAAGTTGTCTTCCTTCATTGACTGCTTGTTAAACTGTATTTTTTTTTACACGTGTTCTTTCATTGTGTGTGTCTGTGTGTGTGTCTGTGTGTGTGTGTGTGTCTGTGTGTCTGTGTGGGGGTATCCTTGTCCTGAATACATGTGGATATCAAAGGACAGCTTCTGTCACTTCTCTCCTTCTTGGTATGAGTCTTGGGGATTGAACTCAATCCTCAGCTATGGTGCCACAACCATCATCCTTAGCCTGACTACTTGGTTTTTTTTGTTGTTTTTTTGTTTGTTTGTTTTGATTTTTTGTTTTGTTTTTTTTTTGCTTTCTTATGCTTTGTTTTGTTTTGTTTTGGTTTGGTTTGGTTTTGGTGAGTAAAACTTACAAGTGGTGGAAATAGATGGTGTGTACTTATCCCACAAGAACAGGCCTGTTAGTATTTGGCAGGCTTTTAGAACAATGCAATATTATTTCAATTTTGTTTTGAATAATACTATGGCCCCTAGTTAACATAATTACTATGAAATTTTAGGTTAGATTTTTCTTGCTAACAAGTTATTTAAAAAGGGAAATTGAAGTTCCATCTATCACTTATTGAATCTAAGCCATACAATTTTGATGCTGCCATCTGCATTTACCCTTTTCTTTCATGTGTCACATTTTTTCCTTTCTTTCCTCTTTAAAAAAAAATATTTGGAGCAGTGAATAATGAAGAACTAATTTATCAAGCTTTTCTGAGGTACTTGTTAGAGGTCTGCTAGGTTGTCTACTGAATAGACCTCCCTAAGATCTCTAGATGTTGGGGGAGGTTGGGGTGCCCGGTTCTTTCTGTGACGAGGTGGTTTTCATGTTTGCATAGTGGCCAAGTCAGGTGTTCTCGGTGTCTGGATTCACAGGTCCACGTGTTTCAAGATTCCTCAGAACTTCTTTATGCAGAAGTAAAAGATACCAGCAAGTGTTGGAATTTTCCAGGCTATACCCAGCTAGGAATAATAACTTCCTTCCTAGTCATTCCCAAATTCCTGTTACCTATTGTTTGAAAGAAAGCACAAATTTCAGTTCAGAGAAGTAATTTCTCTTTGAGGGGGGAGTTGCAGGTCTTAAAGGTTATATTAAAGCACAGGGGGGGCGAATTCAATAGAAGGTTTCCCGGTTCAGAATGGTCATTGTTAGGACATCCTCAGGGAGGTGTGGATTCAGATAAATTTCCTCTTTGGGGGGTTTCATTTTGATTGATTAGATCTGTTTCTCAAATAGCTGCAGCTTGTTCTGTTTTGTTCTTGGCAGTTGGATGTGGAGTGTTGTATGTTTGGGCTCATGGCACAGAATTCGTTTCCAAAAAAAGGTGTCACGCTGTTTTCCATCTACTGGACCAGTAGGGGTAGGAAGATCTGACTGGAAGCCAAAGTGAAATGCAAAAGTGATTCGATTTGGATAGTTCCTACATTAGACCTTCGTTTCCCCGCTCCTACCCTTTTCCAGATAGAAGGACCAGTTTCCTCCCAGGATACTTTTGCTGCCAATTAGACTGGGAAGGTGAGGATCATTTAGCACCACTAAGCTGAAAAGCCATTATATTAAGTTTGGGCATGAAATTTAAAGGAGTGAATCAACATATTGTACGTTCAGACCATTAATGATGCTTTTAAAATTAGGAATATAACGTTCTGGGTTTGATACTGCTTGTTTTGTTATTATGATGTTATCTTTCTTTTCCATATCAACTAGAAAGTAGGTGGTCCATGCCATCAAATTTAAATGAGATTTGAAACACCTTTTTAAAACAGCGAGTGCTTTAAAATGTCAACCATATTGACTGCACAGCTTTCTAATGTGCATTATGAACACTCCTTGCTTAACTACACTACTTATACCTGATTTTATTTTTTTCATAATGGTTAAGGGTCATTGTGAATGTAAGTTACTATTATTTCCATAGTGCAAAAAATGCCCAGAGTAGAGTTCGGTGCCCATTTTCACAGTATGGCCCCAGAAAACATAAGCACCAAAGTCTTGTATCAGATTTTCATAATTTTTCTCTAATATCTATTCAGCAGTAGCTCCGCTACTCATCATTATTGGCTGAGGTAGTCCCTGAGGATATAAATCATTGACTTAACATTTATGATTAGAGCTGCTGAGAAAGAGAGAGAGAGAGAGAGAGAGAGAGAGAGAGAGAGAGAGAGAGAGAATGAGAAAAATATAGATGATAGATGAATAAATAGATGATGGATAGATGGATACATACATACATACATACATACATATATACATACATACACACAGACAGATTGACAGAAAATGTGAGCATGTATACATGTGTCTACATATGGACACATTATGACTATATGTTAAATAAAGGGAAAGGCAGTTACATGCTTAGCAGATAAACAGGTGAAGTGAGCTCAATACAGATATTGTTGGAGATTGGGATGGTAGCAAAAAGATAGTGTAGCAAATATGAAAACCCGGGTTTTCACAAGTAACTAAATATATCTGAACCCAGTTGAAATGTTAGAAGCCTTTGATAGAGTTCATCAAACCTCGTGGGAAAAATCATTTTCAGTCGAGTGAGAGAAGTCCACATTGCATTCCCACCAGTCACTGAGCGGAGGGATGACACATTTAAACCCAAGATGCAGATCCATACTATTCTGTTAAGTTGTTATAACAGTGCTTTGCAATGTACGGGAAGTTGTATTAGTAAGTCTTCATTTGAGGAATGGCTGTCCCGTGAGGTCACATTTTCATCCGGAAGTCCATTAGGCAATCTGTGAGGATTCTGGGCTTCTGTTTCCACATTGCCTTCAGGTCCCAAGTGTGCACGCATGTGATGCTGGATGGAGGTGGGAGTTCCAGGGCCACCTCCAGGACCTCCTCAACTGTCACCTCTGTTTGCCTCTGCCAGAATTATTTAGACATCCTTGAAATAGAGAGCGTGCTCAGTGTTACTGACAGGAGTCACCGAAAGGTCAGGTCCTCTCTCCAGAAATGCATGATCTCACTAAGATGCTCTGTTGACGGCAGGTATCTGATGTGTGCCAAGCTGGCCTGCTTTTCTCTCTGGACTTCGTCTTATTATTTCTGCAATCAAAGGGTTCTGATGATTACACCAACACTCCCAGTCTCAAAACTCGGACCATACATAACATCTTGACCTAAAAGAATTCTGAGGTTCAGAACAATGGCTGTTTCTCATGATTACTAAATATCGTTTGTTGTAAAAGCATCAAGGAGCCCACCACAGAGTGGATCTCTGAAACAATATCTCTGAACATTTTTCTGGCTCTTTTTTTTTTTTTTTTTCTTATAACAATTTGAAGAATCTTATTTAAGAACGAAATGGATATCACGTTTCTGTGCTATGATCTGAATTTCTGCCTCAGAGATATTATAGGTGAATATATTTGCAGAGACTGCAAACAATGGAAAATCATGAAAACCAGAATCGGGGTCCCTGCCCTTAAATGTGTTTCAGTTTGCATTTTGATAGCGGTTTAGAAATGTTATCGCTTGTTTTGTCACAGACATAATTCACATCTTTCTTCAGGCACTGTAAACAAGAGAAATGGTTTAATGGCCCCATAAAGGCACTCTGCTGATAGCTAAGATTAGACTCTGTAGTAATGGATGTCTCTCTGTTTGTGAGTGAGTGAGTGTGTGTGTGTGTGTGTGTGTGTGTGTGTGTGTGTGTATGTGTGTGTACACAGTGAGAGGAGGGAGAGTTTGAAGAGGCAAATGTACTGAGAAAGAATCTCTGGAGAGGCTTACGTACAGCTTGAGGACCCCCTGAGCTTCTCTACTTTGTGAGGTGTATTTACAGAACGTTTGACATTATCATCCTTATTTGTACATAAGCCTTCCCCTTTGCTTCTGAGATTTAGCTGAGGACTAATTGAGGTCATCGCCATGCATTTATCACCTGAACTTGAAGTGATACTAACTTAAAGGGAGTGTTTCATCTACTGAGTGTACTCCTAACTACATTCATTTTATAAAAGTCTGCATACATTTTTCATGGCGGGCTGTATCTGCTCTTAAATAATCTAATTTATGTATACCATTTATTTTTTTCACCTTTCACAGAGTTTTTTTTTCCCTCCTCCAAAGCACTTCCATAAGCCAAGTATTTTTCTTTCCATAAGCACTTTGATGTCTATAACATGATTTGTTTTTGTTTTGACTGTTTTTCAGTTATATTTTCTAGACAGGTGTAAAAAAAAGTCTGCATGTTATATGTCATCCCAGACTAAGTAAGTGCTCCAAAAGTCCTCACACCTCATAAATCTGTAATGTTTTAGAGTCTCAATTTTGTGCCATTTTTCATCAGCTTGTTTGTGAATTGATTACTCTAGGCCACACAAAGTGTTACCAGAC
The DNA here is from genome assembly GCF_900095145.1 of Mus pahari. Lineage (NCBI taxonomy): Eukaryota > Metazoa > Chordata > Mammalia > Rodentia > Muridae > Mus > Mus pahari. Next base: position 36,943,165 of record NC_034596.1, read on the forward strand.
CTCAACATACTGACCTTTGTTGACTAGGTTGACAGTGCACATGAGCACACATCACTCGGCCAGCTTCTTTCATGTTTGTTTTCTCCCTTATCACTAAAGAACATGACCTGAAGCCAGCCAGGATCAGCAAGCTGTTCTCTGCAAAGAGTCAGACAGTAAATGTTCAGGCCTTGCAGCTCCATCATGGCTACTCAGGTCTGTGGCTCAAACTAATCCCAGACGGTCCTCCAGTGCATTTATAAAAACAAGTAGTAAGTTGTAGGGGTCACAGCCTGTCCTTTAAAGTCCTCTTGTACCATACTGTAGATTACCCTAGATGTCAAGTTTTGGGTTGGTTTTATTTTATAATAAATAGTTCAGGAGGCTCAGCACCAGTGTGAGGAGGCTGCACTCTTGGATTGGCTCCCTTTAGACATTGGAGATTTGCTTCAAAGACCTGTTTCTCTTTTGACAAGAACTAAAAACAAATGTTTCTTCTCCTAGGCTAAATACTTTGTATTCCTAGAAATTATTATTCTGTTTCACTCTTAGAAAAGTTAAAAACTACAAAGAGTGAAAGCCCCAGAGCCCAGCCCACTTCCTGCTTCTTTACATTCTCCGGAGATGTCTAGGAGTAGACTTGGATGTGGCTTGTGACATTTTTTGTAATCCCAGAGTAAGGCAAACTCTTAGTGTGTAAGCACCATCTTTGCTTCAGTGTAATATGAGTAGTGTGAAATTTTAAATGTCTTGGTCACAGTAATAAATTGAAAGAAGGCAGAATGCCTAAAAGCAAACACAAGTGCTCTGAGAAATTTTTGCATTTAGATATAAGTGCCAAAAATATATTAGTAAGGTCATGCATACAGCTGTGTGTATCACACACACATGAATTAATCAAACACAAGGAATATAGAACAGGCGAAAATCTTTGCTAGAGGAAATATTTTTCAGAAATCTAAATAAAACTATGATTGGGCCTATATTTGCAGTTGATGGTATGAAGTCATCTTCAACACCTGCACTCCGTAGCTCTCAGTGCTCCAGGGTCCCACTTAAGGCATAGTAGATACAAATAGGGAAGGAATGAAGGGTTCAAAAAAACCTGATGTGATTTTATACAACGTTATACTGTGTTCTTTAACAAGAAACACTTCAAGTGCAAATGTAAACAGATTTTCATTTTATTGCAACCAAAATTCCAAGATTCATTTTAAAATTTTTATTTGTTACTATTTTTAAAATCCGGTGTCTTGTAGACCAGGCTGGCTTTGAGGACCTTTAGATCCATTCCCTTCTACTTCCCTTTGCTGGAATTATAAGCATGTATTAATACTAAATTTTTAAATTAGATACATTGTACTTTATATGTGGAAGTTTTGCCTCTGTGTATGTCTGTCAACATATATGCTTGATGTCTATGAAGGTCAGAAGAGGACATTGGATCCACTGGAAATGGAGCTACAAAAATAGTCATGAACCACTGTGTAGATGCTGGGAACTGAACCCAGGTCCTCTGTAAGAGCAACAAGTGCTCTTAACCACTGAGCCACCTCTCCAGCCCAAGGCTCTAATTCTTAACCTGCTTTAATGTTGTCATAGATCTTTACCCAGGCATTCTGCTTGGCTTCTTTATGTTAGTTTTTCATGTCTGTGACTAAATAACCAATAAAAATTCACTTAAAAAGTAGAAAGATTAATTTGGCTAGTGACTTCAGAGAGTTTAGGGGGTAGACTCTACTTTTTAAAATCTGCAGTGCACAGTGTGGCATATCAGACAAAGCTTCTTACAGCTGGGAAATAAAAGAGGCACCAGGACCTCGAAGTCTTCCTCCCACTATGGCTTATTGCCTAAAGATTCCCTCTCATTACAACCATGCCTCACATTGGGGACCAAGACTGACATCTGAGCATTTGAGCAACAGCTAAGTCCAACCCTGTAGATCACAAAATACTACGTAAATCGGAGTTATTTTTCAAACATAGCTGCAGTTTCTTATTCAGTTTGTAAACTCGGCCTCACACTGAAACTCCATTTGTAGATGACTGTTTAGGGGATAGCTGTCACAAACTGTCTGTTCTCAGTGGTTACAAGGTAAGGCCTTATTGTCATGACTAAGGAAGTATTCTCCCGAGAGAATGTAATTCATTCTCTCAGCCTACAAGTTGTTTTATGTTGTCTTTCTGCTCAATCAACAGTTCATATTTAAATTAGGATCCTTGCTTGTGGAAACCTAAGGGCTTCTCAATGCTTCTGCAGCATTGTGCCTAAATTGTTTCCCTTCTGAAATGTAGGTAGAAGAGGAAAGGTACTAGGCTCTGTCTCATCACTCACAGCTCTTAAATGAAAACCATCACTGAATTTCTAAGCAGTTAACAATGAATGCCATAACCACTTCTTACAAACTCTCGGGTTAGGAAGTGGTTAAATTTATTTTGAAAGTGCATATTTTTAAGTCCTGATATTTTGGAGCTCTTAAATTTAACCGTTAGACAAACTCAGTCATCATTAGTCAGCCTTAAGATGTGTTTTTAAAGGTCAAGCTTCCATCAAGGCAAAGAATGCAAGGCCCATCTCTTGAGTGTTCTAGCTACTTCTCCCTAGAAGAGCCAATAGCTGTGTGGTTGTAAAAGTTTGCATGGGAACCCTCAGACCCTGTTTGAGGAATGCCTGAGATGAACTCTAAATTTCATACTTAGATAAACGATCCGAACTCTATGAAGTCAGGAATAAAGTATCATTTGGAAACAGTTCTTCGTCAATGAAATGAAGAGGCTAACTCGCTTGATTTAATTCCCCTGAAAAAGGAAAGATTCACTTTAATTAAACTACAAACAATGCCGATGCCTGCAGGTCTGTGTTCCGGACCCAGGGAGGACCGGACCGCACTGTAAGCGGAACGCTAGCAGCCTCAGCAGCAGGCTGGAGCCGTGTTCAGTGAAAGTAATTTAATTAGTGTTGATCATGACTCCAGATGATGGTGATTTGATAAGGAATAATTTAGTACTTAACAGCCTTTTACATGCACCAGCTCCATGTGGGAAGGTACAGCAAATTGCACGAAATGAATGTGCTGCTTTCTCTTGCGCCGGTGCCAATGATCTGGAAAAAACCTCCTATTAGCAGACGCTAAAGTCCTGGGATGAAATATACTGTAGGCAGCCTCCAACTCAGCCTCTCCTGGTGGGAGTCTCTACATCTCTCGTGCAAAGGTAAATAAGAGAAGCTGTCTACAGGAAGTTATAGGTATAATTCCCAGGAGGGAGGCAAGCTTAAGTGAGGGTCATAAATGATAAGTCCCACCATCTTGTGCAGAAAAATCGAAGGCTTCGGTTTGGCTTTAAGTTTGATGCTTTACCTACAGATATGAAAAAGAAAAAAAAAAAAAAAAAAGATAAATGCTAGGTATCTTAGATTATCCTGTTAGTCTTTGACTTGGGACTAGTAAAGAAAAATCAATTTTTGGTCCATAATGATTCACAGCCACACAGGCATAGAATGAGGTTGTAACGAGAGTGGAAACCCTCCACAGGTATTGCTGGGGGCCTACAAGCCTTCTAGTGTTGACATCTAAACAGAATTTTTTCAAGTGCTGGGTCTATTTGAACACAATGTGCACTGGTGGAGCCATGCCTCACATTGGACGCAGCATTTGTCCGGTTATGATAATCACCTAGAAATTTTTGAAGCCTAAAATCATTACATAGCCAGATTGGTGACAACACTTACTAGGAATGGAGCATTAGATTAAGGTGCAACAACAAGGTGCTATGTACTGGGTGGCTTAAAAAGTAGATATGGCTTCAGTGGCTACAGAGCAGAATGAAGATGTAAGGAAGTTTCTGAGGAGTAAGAGGGGGGAAGGAGGGAGGGAGGGAGGGAGGGAGGGAGGGAGGGAGGGAGGGAGAGAGAGAGAGAATGAGAATTTGCTCCATGATTCTCCCCAGTCTTTTCCACTTTTCTATCCCTCTTTGACATTTCTGGGTTTGCAGAAATCCGCAACTTGATCTCTGCCTTCAGCATCACACAATGGTCTCTGGAACTCACGTCTTTTGTCCACATCTCCCCTTGGTTTGAAGGATGCTAGCCATGGAAATACAGCCCACCTCAACAACTTAATTTAACTGAGCCGCCAAACAAAACCACAGGCTAGATGCAGAGGGACATCTTTACGCTCTCGGCTAGTTTTGTTTTGGAAATTTCCAGGGCTTAGCTACATAGCTGTGAGAGCATCTGTGTTTTTAGACGCATTGGAAGGCGCTTTATTCCTTGTTATTTCTAAATATTCTTTGCATGCAGATGCCATACTTACTTATCTCCACCAATGAATATTTAAAACCTTTTTAGCTTTCTTTACATAATAAAACTTCCACAAACATTCCTACATATGTCTTTTGGGGAGCATATGAACTCCATTCTCATACATGCTCACACACACGCATATAGGGACATATAGTATTAGTGTAATTACTAGATCATAATACATTCATGTTGCAGCTTTTAGGCATTCTCACCCTTTTCCGAGAGGCTTGTACCAACTTCCATTATTCTGTTCAATATCAGGATTGTCAACCTTTTATTATAGTTTGGTTTTTCTAAAGAGCATTTGGTGATAATCTTGTTGTCTTACTGGCAATTTCCTGATGAGCCAAACTTTCGACTTTATTTTCACTCATTTTGTTGCCTCCTGCCCCATCTTGCTACTTAGATATTTTCTAAATCTTTTGGCCTTACCCTTTGTTCTTCTAATGGTGCCATTAAAGAGGTAATTTTAATTTTAGTAAACCTTAATTTGGTAAGTTTTTCTCTTGGGTTAAATTTATTCTTCAAGCTGTTTACTAATCTTTTTATACCTTTGGTAAAAAAGTTCTAACTAAAGAAATACAGCATCTTAAGTCTTAACAAATTTTTATTCATATAAATTAAATCTGAATTTTCAGTTTTTTTATGTGACTTTTTATGTGGACAAATGGGTTTCTTTGTATGTTGCTATAGCTTTTTGTTAGGAAAATATAAAATTTAGGTTCTAATTCAATGTTCTAGAAATTGAGTACATACATTTTGCTGTCTATATTCAAAGAGCTTGAAAATAATTTAAAAGTTTTACATAAAATGCCAATAAATATGTTGTAACATACATGTTTGTCATTCCAAGAGTTAGTGAAACTGTTTGCACACACATATATCACACATGTATACAATACAGGAGGAGAGAATTTTCTTAGTAAACACAGTAAATGCTTTTGTGGTTTTCTTTTCCATGTATCAAAAATTTTAATCATAGACATTTCATAGAAATCTAAAGAGAATATAGTGAACACTTGTGGAATCATCAGATTTTTTAAAAATACAGTGAAATTTATTCATTGGTTTTATAGTCCTAAAATAAGCACATTTATGTGAATATGTGTGTGTGTGTTTCTTACAGTGTACATTTTATGACATAACTGACTTTAAATTAAGCTCAATGAATATACATAAACAGTATATAAACAGTAACTAACTATGCTTTAAAAATAGTTACATATTAAAAATAGTTACATATTAAGTTATATGAAAAAAGGGAAAACACTATTTGATACAGAATAATTTTTATTGAGGATTACATGTGGCAAAAATCTTCCATGTATCCTATTTTATCTTTATAGTTTTAGGTAAATAGATTGGCCGGGATTTTGGTTTCTGTTTAAAAGTAACCACCAACCTTAAAGACGTTCACTTCCATAGGTCCCATACTTTTTTGGCTTGCCTTTGGACTTTTGTCATGTGTCATGAGGTCACTGCTACTGAAGCCATACTACTTAATAATGCTTAACTCCTTACTTCAATCTTGGCTAAGCAAATGTAAATTTTTGCCTCTGTTTTAGTCAATGGAAATATTTATAACAGGTTTTCAAAACTTCTTTTCTGAAAACTGAGCTTCTAGCATTGTTAATATCATTTTATCAAAGCAAAAAAAAAAAAATTCAGACTTGCATTTTGTAACACATAAAATTCACAGAAGGGGGCTGGCTACAGAGCACAGGAAATTTCCAGAATCCTTTCAGCCTCATAGACTATCAAATGTTATTTTTCTTAAAAGCATAAGTTACTGGGAAATGTTGATGATAATCTAAATAAGAGAAGTAAAACAGACTAATAGACTTAATTATTAATTGACTGAAATCTTTACGGATATGTTTGTTCTGTTTTTAGTGGCTTTTCATGGCCTACCACTGAAAATCAAGAAAGAACCCCACAGCCCATGTTCAGAACTCGGGTCTGCTTGCAGTCAAGAGCAGCCCTTTAAATTCAGCTATGGAGAAAAGTGCCTGTACAATGTCAGGTAAGAAGGCTTGTGCCCATAGAGAGCAGCATCCCTTTTGAAAACAGAAAGTGTAGAATATTAAAATCTCAAGTCAATTTTATGGGTTACATCTTCATTACATAATAAGCTAATTAGGTAATGTATTCAGCAGAACTATAAAGACCCATTTGCCATACAATCACACACTTTAGAATCATTTTAAAGTAATAATTCTCATCTCAATCATTAGTTGCTTTTCCATTGTGGTGATGCATCTTGGGTTTGAAAAGAGGGTCTTGTTTGGCACAAACAGCTTTTGAAGGTTCCCATCAGAATGAATGCATTATGTACTTTAGATAGTTTGTAGAAAAAAATATAACATTTGGCAAGCAAAGGCAGTACATTAGTTTATCTGACAGGCTTTACAGATGATCTATAAGATGCATTCATGGACAATTGCAATAAAACTGTAATTTTATAAGGCCTAGCCAAGGCTATTATCTATTAAAAAGCCAGTTGCTCTTGAGATGATAATAAAGGGTGGTGCATTCAAAGTGCATTGTTCATTTGCTAGAAAATTTGATAACACATATGTTCATTAAAAACCCTTTGTAGTGAATTGCATGCTTTTTACTTTTCATCTTGTCCTCTAATTGCATTTAAAAAAAAAAAAGAGTTGGCTATAGCTGTTTACTATTATTCTTGATTACAGTAGAGACTTAGTTCTTAAAGGGAGGTGGCTTGAGAACTTAGAAAAATGATTCCAAATCTTTGTACTGTTTCATAAGGTGTATCAATTCAGGCTCAATGTGTTAGGATCCAGAAGAATCTTGTGTTACTACAAATACACCTGCTTATGCCATCTTTCACGTTTGTTAGATGGAAGAGTCAAGAAAATTAGATTGTCGCATGGCAACTGACCAAAGCTGAGGTCCTTTGTGCCTGTTTGCTCTGGAAATTTAGTGCTTCCTATGGGACTTTCTAAGAGGCTCACTAAAGCCTGAAATTGGGAGACAGCTCATTTGAAACTAAACATGTTCTATAAAACAGAGCTATTGTAAAAGTAAACTATGACAGCAAACTGAGTTCATGGTGGATACTACCATGCATTTGACTGTTTCATTTTGTTGTTTGCATTTTCTCATTAAGGTGTGCACAACCACACAATTATTTTAATATTGGACAATTTCTAGTCATTGAACCAGTTACTATGGTAACCATAAAAATACTGTTTTATACAATATATCTCAGACCTATAAACTAACAGTTGAGGAACTGGCCAACAATTTGAAGGATTTTATTTAAAATAAAACTAAGACACCATCTCTCTCAGCATATATGGTGTATATAATACGTCCTGGAGTTTCCATCTCTCTATAAATAGTGAAATTTAATATAACACCTTACAGGGGAAGAACATAATATTTTAGGATGATTAGGCCTTTTTCTGTCTTCTTTCTTTCTTTCTTTCTTTCCTTCCTTCCTTCCT
>NC_034596.1:36950934-36952586 GCF_900095145.1 Mus pahari
TTCCTTCCTTCTTTCTTTCTTTCTTTCTTTCTTTCTTTCTTTCTTTCTTTCTTTCTTTCTTTCTTTCTTTCTTTCTTTCTTGTTTGTTTGTTTGAGACAGGGTTTCTCTGTGTAACTCTGGCCATCCTGGAACTTACTCTGTAGAGCAGGCTGACCTGAAACTCACAGGGATCCACATGTCTCTGCCTCCAGAGTGCTTAGGGGCATGAGCCACCATCCCCTGACTTTATTTCTTCTTTTTTATGGGAAAGACTCAAGCAAGCCACGTCATAAAAATAGAAGGTTTTTGTTTAGAAACATTAGTAAAGAACATAGGTAAAACCAAACACGAGACTTGTTTTGTTTTCGGCTTGAGAATTTCATTCATATTTATGATGCACTTTAATTAAATCTATTCCCATATTTGCTCCCTTCTACCAGTTTCTCTTTTCTCCTCCACCAATTTCCCTTCCCTGTGTTTTTTATATGCATACAGATAGTTTTAAAGATGGAGTAGATTATGTATCACATACCCCTGCACTTTTGGAAAGCATATTTAAATGTGGATATAATTCTGTTGTAGTAATAGAGAAACTGTGTTATTTTACATTAATCTGAAGAGAAAATATCTTTTTTAAAAGTCTATCATTTTTGTATACACACTTATGTGTATATATACATACATACTTACATACATACATACATATACTTTGCTTTGAGATCGGATCTGACTGGTTAGTACAGGCTGGGGCATAGAACTCAGTCTATAGCCAAGGTTGACTCACAGAGATTTGCCTGCCTCTGTTGCAATTAAAGTCTTGTACCACCGTAAGCAGCTCCTATTAATATTTTTATTTGAAGAGTGTATCTAGATACTTTACATGGAAATATACCATTTTGTTGTTCAGAAAATAAAATCTCGTTTTAGTAAGATATTTTCCTTGTTGAAGACATAAGATATTTCAGAAAGCCACACATTGGAAAGGAATTCAAAATCATAATATAAAACAAATAGCTTACTGCTTTTGCATTTGTAATTGAGAGTGAAAATTAGTCTGTGATAGTAGGATTTTATTCTTAATATTATTTTGCACTCACAATCAAAGAAAGCTTAAATATATCAGAGACACTTTAATTCTCCTCATTAATCTCTATTATCAAGGAATTCAAGGCCAAACATCATTTAATATAAAACATCTAGAAAGGCAAGAGCACTGCCTCGAATCCCACCACACAAAAAGACAAATCAAATATGATCTCTCATGCTAAGCTGACATTAGGTCTTGCTTTGAAATGTAACAGAGAGGAAGAATGATGACCAGGTATTTAATGCTTTAGGAAAGGGCTATTTCTGAAAGGTGGGTGTTCACAACAGACAGAGGTTAATGTGATCCCTCAGCACAAGGGGCTTCCTTAACTAAGTTGTCTGTCACTGAAAATGTATGTTTCTTTTTTATTATTATTATTATTTTCTTTATTTACATTTCAGATGCTATCCCAAAAGTTTCCTATACCCTTCCCCCCCCCCACCTCTGCTCCCCTACCCACCCACTCCCACTACTTGGCCCAGGCTGTCCCTTGTGCTGGGTCATATAAAGTTTGCAAGACCAAGGGGCCTCTCTTCCCAGTGATGGCCGATTAGGCCATCTTCTGCTACATATGCAGCTAGAGAC
>NC_034596.1:36953026-37004944 GCF_900095145.1 Mus pahari
AGTTTCTGGGCTAATATCTGCTTATCAGTGAGTGCATATCTAGTGACTTCTTTTGTGATTGGGTTACCTCACTAAGGATGATATCCTCCAGATACATCCGAAAATGTATGTTTCAAATAGTCATTACCCAATTTTGTATGCCATTTTCTATGTAAGAGCATGGGGTGCTTTGATGTTTAGAGATTCTCGAATTAAAATAATCAAAATCCAAAGGAGTTTAGCTTCCTTATGACTTATGTCTAAGGTAAGTTTTTGTTCTTTCCCTAGGATGGGGATCTTTAAAAATTACTATTACTCCAACACAACCTATGCTCTCTTTTGTTCTCTGGGCAGTGCCTATGATCAGAAGCCACAAGTGGGAATGAGGCCCTCCAATCCCCCGACACCATCCAGCACTCCAGTGTCCCCACTACACCATGCATCTCCAAACACAGCTCATACTCCGAAACCTGACCGGGCCTTCCCAGCTCACATCCCTCCTTCTCAGTCCATACCAGACAGCACCTACCCCATGGACCACAGGTAAGCTGCAGACACCCTTTCAGATGAAAAAGTAAAAATCTCCACCAGTTTCAGCTTCCATGGAGGGTATTACCCACAGCTCTTCTGAAGATCTCTAGCGTTTTAAGGTAAGCATATTAATTTGGCACATTTGTACAAAATATTTTCAGTAAAAGGTTGCTCTATCAATAATAAAAATAGTTGATGGAGAAGATAATTTGCAAACAGTTCTTTTGTAAAGGTTTAAACTGTTTGCTAAAGTGAAATTTCTCCTTCACTTCTCATAAATTGTTTCACTTAAACGTTACACTAGATCATTCATGTGTGTGAGTACACTAGTTTTGCAAAGTTAGTAGGCTCATTTTATTAGGTGGCTTACAAAATTAGGTTCATTACCTTACATTGAATGGCTTAGTTAGACATAGTCTTACAGAGTATAACTTACTTGATTAGTGTGTTTGCTTTCCTTGCAAATGACTATTTAATGTCCATAAACCCATGACTATGGACACTAAAAAATGCTTCAGAGATACAGTTGCCAAATGAGTGTTACTTAGAAATGAACAAGGCAAGAACTGGAGTGCTACCTGGTGAGAGGCATGTAGTTGGAGATTGTTGACTCTGAGGGAAGTTTCAAGGCCATTCTAGAGGAAGTACTTCTTTAATCCATGAGCTAGAACACAGGCTTACTCTATTCAGCTAAATTCATCCCTTCTGTTTTGGTCCCCATTACCAGTGCTGTCCAGGAAATTCTTTAACAATCGTCTCCATGAGAGAAAAAGACTTTATCTGAAGTGTGGACTGAGATGATGGCAAATACTGCCTCTTGTGCAACTATCGTTGTGACAGCCCTGAATACTAACTAGAAAGAAACGTGCACCACACACCTCTATGTAGTATCTGTAGCCTGCATTAGGTGCTTCCAAGAGCAGAAGTGGGAATGACATCATTAGGAAATTCAGAGCTTAGAGTTTCTATTGTCTTTCTGTTTAAAAATCTGCCTTTTAATTGTAAAGTTGCACAATCACACTCAATATAAAACTACATTAACAATTGGATCCCCCAAATTTCAAAAGTTCATCCATGAATGACAACCAGAACTGGCTGAGATACATCATTGTAAAAATAGCTGATGTAAAAGGTCTCCTCCCAGGCATCAGAGGAAGCAGGGGTACCACAGACAAACCTGGCTGTATAAAGAAACACTTTATACCACAGGCTCAAATTGAGTTACTCCTTGCTATAAAGGAAGAGCATGAAATCTAATTTCCCCATGTGAAACAAAACCATGCCCTCTCCCTTTGGCTCCCATCACCCAGTTCTCCTGAGCTGTAGTTCCTCAACGCCTCCTATTGCCTTTCCCTTTTCACTCCACAAACTGGAGATGTATTTAGGGTGAAATGCTATGTGCATCTCTCCGTGCAAGCAGTTTTGTAAATACAGATGAGAGAATGCCTGTTGCAGGGTAGGCCTTTAAACAGGAGCACATTGCGCAGGGCCAGAGAATAAGCAGGGATGTCAAACTCCTGCTTTTGTCTTCTTCTGAAGACGCACCCGAATTTATTGTCACCAAGTGCCCTGCAATTCGAATGAGCACTGAATTATAGGTTATGTCGTCTTCCCTCTGTGTAGGCTGGCTATCCCTGTGTAGGCAAGGTGACTGCTGAGTAGGTAGTGCGCTTGTTTTTAGATGACCTAACTGGAGGTGCTTCGGCCAGATCCATTTTTGTCTCTCAACTTGAAGTCAAACAGTTGAGACTAACAACAGCCGGCCCGGAACTACAAGAGGGAAGCTCGGGGTCTTTTCCCACTGCCCCCCAACTGAGTTTTGAGCATAGCACCAGCTGGCCAATCCCAGGAAAATCTCCGAAGCCTTATGTTTCTGATGAGGATTTCTTAGAGGGCTCTGGCCAACAAATGGCAGTCCCTTGGTTATAAATGGCAAATTTGCTCTGGGAACAGATCCCTTCCCCAGATAGCTCCCTCTAGCCCAGGCACCCCACCTCACTCTGGGAACAGTTTACAGCCAGCTGGCCTGCGAGCAGCTTCCTCTCCTCAGCCTCAGCGCACACCTCAGGCCAGCCCTTTGGCACGTCTTCGTGAACCCACTGTGCAAGAGACCGGTCTATTTTCTTCAGCCGCTCCCAGTGCAGATACCGACTCTCCTTACCCACCAGTTCATCTCCCTACTACTGTCCTACAGCCTCCAAACTTCTTCCTCATTTTCTCTTTACCAATGGTCAGTGGCTCACCAGAATGACACCCAAGCCATACATTCTCCCAGGATTCATGTCCCTGATACATACATGACCGCTCACAAGAACAAGTACAAATCACACTGACTCATAAAAAGCAAATAGCTTTGCTTCCTTACAATGCTTCCAGTGCGAGCGATATTAGCTTCCTTTTAAGGCTTCAGAAAGGAGCCAGCTTCTTATTTTATCTCCAAGTTACCATTTTCTGATTCACTCCTTGACAGTTCTTAATGATAATTTCTGTTTCTTTTTTTGGCTAATGAAATAAGCAAGAGAAGGGAAATGCATGCAGTGCCAGCCAGCCCCGCTGTGGGTTTCACAATATCTGGGTTTCTAAGTTTATTTTGTGCAGGTGTAAGTGGAATTTCCAGGCTTCTCCTGGTAGCCGGGTTACCTAGAGTTAAGCCCTGGCAGGGAGTGCGCTTCCGAATGCTAAAGCAATTGCTCTGCCATTCTTTGGCTTTTGCCTTATTTTCATTTAACATTACCGAAATTAAATGCTAACTTTCAAAATTAAAGTCTCCAGGACGCTTTTAGTGGGGAGGGTTAATAGGCTAATATTTGCTCACGGATATGTTTTAGAGGTTATTTTTTAAGCACTCCTGGGGCATTTTTAGAGTAGTTTTAAATCTTTAATCAGTCCACATCTTTGTGGTGGGTCAATGATATTATGGATGAGATGTACAGAACAGAACAATTATGTGTTCAGCCAATCTTTACCAAGAGGGAAGGAGCATGGGACTCAATTCCAGTCCTCTGCCTAGGCCTGAGAACTTCCTCAAGCCCTCAACAGCCTGGCTTACCCCAAACCTGTACATCTTAGATGGCCAGCTGTGTACGTGTGCTTATTTTTTAATCAACTCCACAGTTTGGAGGTCATAGGATCCAGAATGTCCTGTAATGTTGTTTGACAGGACAGAGAGAAACTTAAAAAAAAAAAAAAAAAAAAAAGAGTCCTCATATGCCAAGATTTATTTCTTACAAGAACACATTGTTATTTTGGACATTGCTGAAGAATTTAAAGGCCTGCTGATTTGCGAAGAGATTCAGTTCTCCTGTGCTTCCTGAATTTCTGGGGGGTTAAGAAAGGCAAGCCAGTAAGTAGGTTTTTGTTTGGTGGCTCTTTTGTTTGACCGTTGGTTAGTTTGGTGACAGAATTTAAAGAGAGAGAATGCCATTGGAAATCACATTCTGTTATCCGTGTTTTTTGTTTTTTTTTTTCTTACGTTTCATTATTTGAGAACCCTTTCTTCTAGAAGTTATGTAAATGATCCAATTAGCTTAAAATTGGTCATTTTAGCTGTCAGAGTTCATATTGATCCCCAACAGTTGGTTGTTCTCTAGCTACTGGCAGTACACCTTTAACTGCATGACATGCTGAATTGTTTGCAATGGATGGGTTAAAAGTCGAGCACACGTCATCATGTGATTTAAAACAAATCATAGCACTACTGTTCTAAGAAAGAAATCAGAGGCTCACTAAAGCTGTTCACGTTGAGACATTTGGTTCTCTAGCAGCTAGGAATTATGTAAGTCCTTTAAAGACAACTTTGTGTTACCATTTCATCTGAAACACGCTCCCTCTCTTCTCCAGATTTCGCCGCCAGCTTTCTGAACCCTGTAATTCTTTTCCTCCTTTGCCGACAATGCCAAGGGAAGGGCGTCCTATGTACCAACGCCAGATGTCTGAGCCAAACATCCCTTTCCCACCACAAGGCTTTAAGCAGGAGTACCACGACCCAGTCTATGAACATACCACCATGGTTGGCGGTGCAGCCAGCCAAAGCTTCCCCCCTCCTTTGATGATCAAACAGGAACCCAGAGATTTTGCATATGATTCAGGTATGCCCATCCTCTCGTGGAATTACATGTAAATCATCTTTTCACCTCCCTTGTTGATTTGATTATGGTTGTTAGACTGGGTGCTGTCTGACCATTAATTTGTAAGTAGCTATTCTGATTTTATCCTGTATTTGGGACTTTCTACAGTTGAGGACATGGGTTATCAGAAGACTTTGACATGAGATGATGTTTAAAAAAAAAAAAAAAGAATGTCTGAAAATGAAACTACTTCAAAGACAGTATAATTTATAGAATTGCGCTTACTCAACTAAGAGCAGAAACTTGTAATTTTTTTTCTTGATCCTTTTCCTTTTTTCTTTTGTATACTGCTATGGTAATGTTATTTAGAAATGACACTTGCAAAGAAATGGTCTTTTATGGTGGATATTTACACTTGGTAACTTAACACAATCATTGGGGTCAAAAATTCCAGTGGTCCTAAAGTAAGAGTTCTTATATATTAGAAGAGGAACAGAAATAAAAATGCAGATTTAAGATTCCTTCACCGAATTAAGTTTTGTCTCAGAGAGCTGGAAAATCTACTACATATCATCTGTCAGAGGAAAGAGGTCTTCCTGAAGGTAAAGAAGCTTCAAATTGATTCCAAATGTTACCACCAAGTTTTGCCAACATTTAATTTTGAAACTCAAAACCTTACCTACCTTGTCTCTATTGAGTTTTTCTGTGAAATTGGGACATAAGCTTTTTACACTTCTAGGTATTTCCAAAGATGTGTGAAGTCAAGGGTAATTTTTGTAAGGAGGGTACCACCCACCTGGAAATGTTTATTGCTAACACTGTAGCTAGGTCCATAGCTGGTTTTAGATGTGGAGATAGAGGAGAGGAGTCCAATTTCCTTCCATCTGGATGCAAGTGAATGGACATCCTTTATGAAAGACCTATTGTAATCACTGCTGAGTTCTGCTTAGGGGACAGAAAGCCGCTTCCAGGTTTTATTGAATAAAACAATCTGCTTTATTGTGAAGGTCTCTTAGAGTTCAGCACAGGGGTCCCTGTGACTTAAAGGCTCTCCCTCCGTTGCCATCCTCACAGGATAGGAAGGGAAAGGACTAAGGGCATTGGTGACTCTAAAGCGTGCTTCAAAAAGCACAAAAACACAGTAATTTCTCAGCAACCCTGAATTTCCTGTCCAACTGATGTTCCTGGAGCTTGGATAAATTCTGCTCAGGCATGGTTTCTTGAGGGCAGAACATCTGTTTGTGCCTCCAGCGAGGTCTAGAGGGAAAAGGCAGAAGCAACGATCCTTAAGTTTGTTATGTTAGGCCTCGCTAAGTCTAGGGTAACATTGGGCCAAGGGCTAGGAAAACAGGTAAGCCTGTCTCTGCAGAAACACTGGTTCTAACCAGTTCTAGGGTTAATTTTAAGAGGTTTGGTTAAAAGCTAAATTTGAGCTGGACTTCTGTGTTGTTTGCAAAATATGTTCTCAAAGAATCAAAAAACCAAATTTATCTAATTTTTAGATCATTTGCAGTTTAGAAAAATAAGTGAGGTTGTGTACCTTGGGAACTTTCTTAAAATTCTTCTTAGTGATGTGAGTTTAGAGCCTTTTAATATCTGCCTTTGGGTTTCCATAATTAAATATCTTGAAATCCAATGCTTGGTTCTACTGTAGGTAAAAGACACATTTCAGTGTTAATTTCAAATTCTGTTAACTGCTGTCCTGCTTATCTCTAGCTATTGTTAGTTTGCTACAGTAAAGTTTAATGAACTAATCAACAATTTAAAGAAGCCACAGGTGGAAATTATCTAAGTTAGTATAAATAGTCAATCAGTGGGATTTATATAATATGTTGAAATTTTTCTATTTTGCTGTTGTCAAACGTATAATACTAGAGGAGTAACATTGAATCTTTTTGTGATTCTCTAATTTTTTCCACATGTATCTTCTCATGTTTATATCACAAACACATGTATGTGTAGCGTGGAATTGAGCATTTATATTTTGTGAACCAAGCAGGAAGAAATTTAAGGAGTCTAATCAGGCAAGCATTTAAGGGGCGGATTTGTAAGAGGTAACTGAATCTCCTATGGGTCAAATACAGTAAGGATGTTAGTCAGCCACTGTGTGTGTGCTTCAAAAGCTCACCTTCTGCCACCTCTTTAAGGTCATCATCAGGTATCCAGCATCCTATCTTAAAAGTGTAGCTGCCTTTTCTCTTCTAAGTGTACCGCGTGTCTTCAACTGGCTTGTAAAATTCTACTTAACATTTGAGGGATATTGATTTTATGCTACGCCCTCCATAATTATATTTTAAAATGGAAAATTATACAACACTTCTTAATTCTAATCCCAGTTTTGGCTGTAGGATTCAGCTGTATTTGAATAGTTAAACGGCAAAGGTTGAACTTTTGTGATTTATAAGGAAGAGCTTTGGGATATGATTTAGGAGAGAATCATTCATTAATCTGTGGATGTCAAAACACATTTTGGTGCTATTCAGTTGGTCCTTTGTATGTATCACATACTGTGACCAACAAGGGTGATCTCTGGGTATTTTGTTTGTCATTAGCACTCATCTTTCCTGAGGGCACATTAAATAACCTTTTAGGAACTCTAATATATTTATCATTGAATCACCAGTCTCTTTTTTTCTTATTGGTTTTAAACCTTTAAGACGTACTTTATGTGTGATTTTTAAACAATATAAAAAAAAATGTGTTTTCTGCATGAGTTGATCTAGAATCTGTGATCTAAAGTTATTGCTTCAGAGGGATTCTGGGATACTTTATTGCTTAATTCAATGTACTATAAATGTTGTGACAATAAAAGATGTCTTCAAAGAGAAAAGACAGCATGATTGTGCTCTAATAAAACCTGACATTAATTATGACATGGGAAATGGTAGGTCTATTAGTTATAATTATAATTACAGGAACGCAATTTTAACTGCCGAATATTTAAGATAAAAAATTCAAAATATTATGTTATCAGAGTAGAAATCTTTATTCAAGGAAGGAAAGGGGGGGTTGGATCAGACAGAGAAGAGAAAAGAACTAGATATTCAAGGAGCTAATTTATTAGGCCATACAGTGTGCAATAGTTACATCATGGCACTATGTTGGAAAGTTAAGGCAGTATGTCTACTCTGTTGATTTGTTTCTCTTCATTAGCCAGATAGTGCTGTGGGAAGCACCACACAGGTTTGTATTTGTTGGTTAGTTGCCTTCTAAAATTAAATGTATATACAGCACTCATTGGACAAGAAACCATACAGTCAGGATGTGTGGAATGCTTCATGTGGAATGTATAACAGAGTTCCTCTATGCAGCCTTCCACTTTCATAAACGTGTTTGTCCATTTTTCTAACTATCTATGCCATGTTAGAACATCAGTGAGATAGAGAGTTTATTATTCATCTTACTTTTTTGCCTTGGAGACCGTCTTGCTATGTAACCACAGATGGCCTGGGTCTCACAGTATTGACCCAGTTAGCCTTGAATTTGTCACAAGTCGTCCTTCTCAACCTCTGCAGTACTATCTATCTATCTATCTATCTATCTATCTATCTATCTATCTATCTATCATATTATCTATCTATCTCCATAAACTTATTGCTAAGTTCATGGTGTTTCATTGTATTTGTTCAGAATAAAGGGGATTATGTTACAGATTTTTGCATTTTAAATGAGGTAAATATTTAATCCTTAATCTGGATGAAGAACTTCTATATGGCTGAAGGCTCTCTGAGACCCAGGGTTTAGAAAAGCATCACGTGTTTTCAGATTTAGAGGTTGTGTTTCCCTAGTTTAGGAAATCACACGGGCTAAGGGTCAAATTCTACTCAAGTTTTAGATGTTCACTGCTTGAAGGTAGCAAATTATAAGACCTCAAATCCTGTAAAAGATTAAGTTTTAAGATTAAGTTTTATTATCTTATCTTTTCTCTTACTTTTTTGTTTCCTAACAAATTTATCGCCAATTTTCTTTTTCCCTTTTGAGAGGGGGGCCTCACTATGCAGCCCTACCTGGTTTGGGATTCACTACGTGAATTTGATGAATTCAGATATCTGTCTCCAGAATGCTGGGAGTAAAGGCAAGTGTCACCTTGCCTAGTGTCTCAAACATCTTTAAGAATTGAGAATATCAGGGCTGGAAAGATGGCTCATCTGTTGAGGGTGCCCATTGCTCCTGCAAAGGATGCGGATTTGGTTCCTGGCCTCTATACTGCAGTTCACAATTGCCTGTAACTCCAGTTCTAGGGGATCCAAAGTTGTTTTCTGACCTCCGTTGACATCAGATACACATATGGTGAGCATACATATGTGTAGACAAATTCTCATACACATAAAATAAAAACAAATAAATCTTGAAAAAAAAAAAAAACCCATGAGTTTATCAGTTTACCACCTCTTTGTAAAGTGCTTCTGTCAAAGGCTCAATAATAATTAGAAGAAAGACAAGCAAATGAATAATGGCCCACTAGCTACAAGTCCTTTGTATGCAACTTGATTTTGTCTGAGCCCTCCTATCAGACTTCAGTCTTTCATTTTAATATCCTGGTATACAGTACCTACAGTTGAACTGGAACAGAAGACTTGAGAACTCTGTCAGCTCTGTTCATTTTCACACGAGCCAACTTGTGGGGTCCTGCAAGAGCTGAAACAGGTGACAGGAAGCCCTTGGAGGACTAGCATGTCCCTCTTTTGATTCACTGCAAACCCATCCATTCTTCACCTCAGCAACTTCTCCCATGTCCCCCAAATATGGTTGTATCAACTTAGAAATTTTTAAGACTTGTTTTCTGTCATTAGCTAGTGTCAAAATATGACCTGTAGGCAGAGAAATGGGAAGATAATTGAAGTATATGTCTAGTATTCTCATGGGCCTTGGCTGAGACTTCAACCAAGAGTTCTGAATCCTCTTCACGTTCAGAAATGGGGCTAGGAGAGGGTGCTTATGTCCTGAGTACTGTTCTGTGTTTTCTTGTGTTGACTCATCGTCCTAAACATTTAGATGGACAGCAGTGAAGTGAGCTTTAACTCTGTGAGCACAGCTTGGGCTTCCACCTGCCGGGTTTAGAGCATGATTTTAAATTGAAGCTTATATGGTCAAAAAAATAAAATCATAGGTAAGGCACTAAGAGCAGTGTGGCTATATGCATCTTAATAGTCTCAGGGTGGCCTTTATGTGTTTGGAGATAATTTGTCAGCAACTTAATCCATTGATTAAACTTGTAAAACACTAAAAAAAAAAAATAATAAAAATAAGATGGTTAGAACTACTCATAGTGTGTCTTCAGAGTATGAATACCCTCATTGTTACTTTGCCCTTTAACAATATCCCAGACCTCTGTCATCAGTGACAGCTACCCTAACACAAACAACTGGAGAGGAGGAAGGATTTATTTTGGATCAGGCTTTCAGAGATGTCAGTCCATAGTCCTTGGCAGAGTTGATTCTTGGTGGAGGGTGAAACCAGACATCACTGGGTTGTGGGGTGGGAATGTGTAGGAGGGGGCTGGACTGCTCATGGCCCACAATCTCCACAAAGAGATGGGAAGGGGGTGGCTGGAGACCAGATATAATCTTCAAGGTTTCTCCTGGAAGACTGAGATGTAACTGAGACTTCCTCCAATTCCTTCTTTCTACCATCTCCCAAATACCACTCAGAACAGGAGACCAGTTCTTCATTTCTAGAGCCCATTAGGGCAACATGCGGGTTCCAACCATAACATATACACTTTTGCTTACAGACAGAGAAGTCTATACTTATACTATTGACAATTCATCGATTTCTTACTGAAGAAACCATTTTTAGTCGTCTTTAAAAATCAAATCAGAATTGGGATTTTATTTAGAGAGTTCAGTGACCAAAGAGGCAGAGCATCTTTTGGTGCCATGAGATTCAGTGCAACCTCCCTAATCTACACCTTCCCTGATCAGCTACACAATTATCTCCGTTCATTTCCTAATTGGTAGAATGGAGCACTGAAAATAGGAAGAGGCACCATATCAAGAACTTTTTTAACTCTTTTTAAAAAAATTAGGGAGGTTCCTTCACGAATGATGAAATTATTCTCAACACATTTAGAAAGAAAATATAAGTAAAAAAAAACCTGCTTAATACGTTTAACTTAGATAGCAGTATACCTTAATAGTAACGCAGCGTTATAGCTTTCCTATCTTTGTGCTCATGTGACGGACAAGGAAATGAAGTTCATCAAGCCACTGACCAGTATCACAGGAAAGAACCCAACCATTTATCTTGAAGCCTGAATGTGAGCACAATTCAAAATTTGAATTATAGCTCCTAACGAGAGCATACTGCTCTTGTGCCTCGTGGAGTTAAAGTTAGGAGGTTGTTCACATTTCAGTTTAAGTACTGGAGCCAAATCACAAATCAACTTGGATATATTTTAATATCTATCTCCTAATAGTTGTTAGGCTATATTCCATAAACTGTTTTAATTATGTTTTAAATGTATTGACTCATGGAGGTTATGCTGCACATTAAATTCTTAAAAATATAAAATAATGTTGGGTCTGCTGGCAAAGGACCTGGAGGCAAAGGCAAGCAGAAGAGAGTTTGAGGCCAGCTGGGTCTACAAAGAGAGCCTCGGCCATCGGGGTTACAGCGTGAGACCATGTCTTTAAAACAAACAAAAACCCAACTTAAAAAAAAAAAAAAAAGACTTAAAATGGTGTATATTTATTCATTAATAGTATCCCATACAGAGGTTTATCTTCTTCCCATGTATCTTCTTCCATTATTTAAATCTTGAGCCTCTAAGCTAAGACCACGGTCCTGTTTTTCTAGCATTTGGTTTGCCTGCTCTCAGAGGCTGTTAGTGAAAGACTGAACTGTCCTAATGCTATAGTAAGAACAGACTTAACACAGACCATCCTGCTTTGGACTGCCTCTGCCCTCTCCAGGCACGGCAAGGCTTCCCTAGTGAGTTACTCCGGTGTGAACACAGGGCCTGTTGATTGCAAATATGTTCCTATGCCGAACAGTAATCAGAAGACGGACTTGCTGTCTTCCCCGGTCCAGATGGCTGGCAATACACGTCACACTGCTTAGGTTACAATACACATGTCACACTGCTTAGGTTAGAACTGGGCCTTTTCAGTTCATCCTTGTGATGGCTTAGACTAGATCGTTTTGAACATTTCTATTTCTTTTTGGTCATTTCCAGTGCAACTCTGATTATGGTTCTATAAACTCTGGCTTTTGGTACCTGAGATGTGACACTCCCAGAGGCTCATGCTCTCTGCGCCGTCACTCAAGGCCACATTCCTTTCATGGAATGCTGTCACTTACCTTCGCTCTTTCCTAACTTTTAATATTACTGCTGAAAGAACTGCAAGTCGAGAAGCACTTGGGAATGTTAAAGAAGGAACTATTGATTTTTTTTTTTTTTGAAGATGTTAACTTTCTATCTGTTGCTCCAATGATAATTTTCTTTTACTCAACCAGGGGTTTGTCAACAAGTAGACTGATGTTTCAGGTGCTTCAATTGTGAAAAGTGACAGTGGTATTTACCTAATTGATCTCATCATTATAATAGTTGTCACGGATTAGTTATCACAGTTTGACTTAGCTTTTATTGGCCTAGCGTGGGTTGTGTGGCTTTTTCTCATTTGATTCTGGTTAAAGTAGCAACTTTCCCAAACCACGATACTGGTCTATGCTATCAGTTTTTCTAAGAAATGCTTCAATATGCTCTAAATCTACAGTTACTGTAAGTGGCCTTGGCGAGTGATTTGATTTGAGAATTGAGACTACAGTCTGGATTTACTCTTCATGCATTAACACAGGTCAAATGGACAGGGACTGCATTTTAAGTCAGTAATGGAAGGCTGAAGGCTGTCTTAAACCAATCATATCAGTTTTACCCATGACTGATTGATCCCTAGGGGCAAAGCCTTGTAAGCATTTTTTTTTTTTCCATGAATGGACTCCGTAGAGCCTGGAGTTTCATTCATAAAATGGAGACTGAAAGGAAACACACACACACACACACACACACACACACACACACGCACAAAGCCTGGCTCTCTGGAATGTCATTTATAAAGAGCTGGAGGGTGTAGTGTTCCATCAGCTGCTGCTTTTGCCAGTTGACTGGAAGTAATGATTAATGTTCATTGGTCCTGCTTGTGTGTAACCTGACACCATTTATGGCCTTCCAGAGTTCCTAATGTATGGTGAATGGGAAGACAACATTCTCAAATCAGAAACATAAACAGGAACTGGTGGGTCTGAATTCCATTCAAATATGTCATCTCAGCCCCACTGTGTTTGTCTCACTTGGATTTTGCAGGCAGGAAAGGGGGGAGGGAGGGATAACATGCTCCTTAGCTGGACTAATTTGGAAAGGGGAACTTGACAGGGGTGGAAGTGTGTAATTTATGCTTTCTTTTCAAACAGAACAACCAGGACACTTAGGCTTTACGTTGCTTACCACCAGTGGCTGAAATGAACATCAACTGTTTTTATAAGTGAGGCTGAGATTTGAAACTAAATGAAACAGTTTAAAGACCACTGGCTATCTCTCTGGGTTTGAATATATGTGTTCAGTGAATGTGAACAAAAGAGGCAAAAGATTAGCTTCTTTTCAGAATGGTGTGTGTGTGTGTGTGTGTGTGTGTGTGTGTGTGTGTGTGTAAAATGCCCCCGCCTGTGCGTTCCTGTGTCTGTGTGCACTCATTGGAGTGTAGGCTTTTGTATTTTAAGTATTCTTATAAAATGTTTTGGAGTTTAGTTATTCCCATACTCAAATGATTTAGCTAGGTAAGTGGTGGAATGGGTTTCATAACTTGAAATAAGTTTTTTAAAAAAATTGTGTTGGACAATATGAACTAACCAGTACCCCCAGAACTCATGTCTCTAGCTGCATATGTAGCAGAAGATGGCATATTTGACCATCATTAGGAAGAGAGGCCCCTAGACTATGCAAACTTTATATGCCCCAGTACAGGGGAATGCCAGGGCCAAGAAGTGGGAGTGGGTGGGTAGGGGAGCAGGGCGGGGGAGGGTATAGGGAATTTTCGGGATAGCATTTGAAATGTAAATAAAGAAAATATCTAATAAAGGAAAAAATTGTGTTGGGTTAAAGAGATACTTATTGTTTTTATTGTGTGTATGTTGTTTCTATTTAATTGCTGTTAATAGTTCTTGGTACCTTTCATAAGGACAGACAATCCAAATGAATGGGAAAATACTCAAAAAGCAAAATAAAGCTGCCAAATGCGCAAGTGGTAGGGTTGTGATTATTTAATAGCCACTAACTTTGATTTTGACTCCTCTTTGTGTGTGAGCCCTAAGAACTTATTGCTGTATTGGTGTGATCTGCTTTTTATTTATGTTCAGCATTAATTGTAAAAATCACTCAGTTGTTGTGACATTGGAAAATACCAACTCCTGGGCCTGATATCTGTTGACCATTTGTATCATGTGGAGCAAGCTTTGTGATTTCTTTTGCCTCCCAATTTACTTATTTGCAAGGGGGCCCTAGTGTAGAGATGAAATATTTGTAGAGATGAAATATTGTCATGTTTAAGCAGTGCCTACCACAGTGTCCAGCATAGGTAAACAAACCTGACACTAATGCAGGCTATCCAGTGGCATGATTTTTATTTTTTTTAAATCATGATTTCTGTAGATTTCTTCAAAGTCCTTCAACAAAGTACCATAAACTCATACCTCAGGCTAGAGGATAGCATGAAGTATAAGAGATATTCTACTAAAGTCATCATATATGAATCCAGTATGCTGTTTCTGACAGAGTTCAAGCTAAAATCTGTTACTTGTTCCATTTTTATTAGAAGCAAGCAGAACAAATTATCCCAATATGGTAGGAATCCCAGGAAAGATGAAACCAAGCGGAAAGACGCTACCTCCCATACTCTCTTTTCAAATCATCCAGCATTCAATGGGAAACAAATCAGGACCCACTGGGTACTCAGTATCAAATTCTTCACTGCAGACTATTGTGAATCCTTGAGTCAGCCAATGGCCTTGGTTCTCACATTCACTTTTAACTGCCAGACTATGTGTTAACTGCCACACTACTTCATTATTGAGTAAGTACCCCAAATCACAACGCTGCTCCTGTCTTCTGCCACTTTAACCTTTATTAACCTTTTTGACTAGCTTAATAAAATCACGACCCTGTAAAACTTACAAAATCCTGGGTTTACAATGTTCATAAGCTCTTTAGACCTGCTAACGTTTTGTGTGTGTGATACTGTCCAAAAATAGCTCAGAAGCTTATGAGAAATATTTGTAGTTTCAGAGGGAAAGTCATATGCCACTGTGTGCCACTACGCAGCTGTTGTGTCTCAGAAACATTGAATTCTCTTCATGGCAATACTCCTTCCTCTATCCTTGGTTCTGCCAACAGTATGGTGGTTAGGAATGCTCATAGTCCCCTGTCTCTTTTTAGAGAAGAGTCCATCAGTGTAGACTTAGATTATTTGCCTTCAGAGTTTGCTGAAATAAAATTATCCTAAGCAATGGATGAAGCAATACTGAATTTATCACTTCCTTCTTAAAACTTAACCCGTATCTTTCTTTTCTTCCAGTACTTTCTTTTTTTAAGATGCATTTGTTTTATTGTATATTTATGATTGTTTTACTTTCATAAATGCTTGTGTACCATGTGTGTGCCTTATCATCAGGGAGGTCAAGAAATGGGGTTGGATACCCTGACATTGGAATTACGGATAGTTGTGAGCCACCAAGTGTATCCTGAGAATAGAACCTAAGTTCTCTGAACAAAATAATTTGTGAAACCACTGTCTTTGAGACACCACTCCAGACCTTCTGCCACCTCTTTAGACTGTCCTGCTGAGACCTTTGAGACTGAGAACCAGGAGGTCCATAACACTTCACCATTCAGTTCCTTGTTTGTCTTCTTTCTCATGTGAGTCTAGGCATACTACTGCTGGAACTTATTGTGGACTTAATAACTTGCAGATTTCTTCAATATAGAACACATTATTGGTGCAAAAACATCTTTTTCATGACTATGACTTTTAGGAAACTATAACATGTAGTTTTCTTGACAAACTATATCAAGTTCATTCATGCACTGAATGAAAAAGCAGAGTTAAAGGATAACGTGGGTGTTTGCATTTACACCTATCGCTGTGAAGCTTGTGTTATTTATGCCCTGGACATCCTTTGGTTTTTTTTCAACATAATATGGGATATTAATTGAAAGTGGGAAAAATCAAGCCCAAAACAGGGAAGTATCAGTTAAAGAACTGAAGGAGATGAAAACATTGGAAGAATAAAGTTTTAATTGGTGTCATAAGTTGTTAATATAGGTCATGTCACGATATTTTTCCCTTTAGTGTTTGGACTTGAACCAAATACTTCCTGTATGCCAGGCAAGCACTCTACTATGTATCCATCATATAGATCCTCAGCTACCTCAGGACTTAATACAGATAGTTTCAGAAATTTGTTGATTAATAATACTAACAAAAACCGTTAAATCTTCCACGTTTGCACTGAAGAGGACACAGACACACACACTCACACACACACACACAAACACATCTTACAAAGTATATAATACTTTCAAATGCATAGAACACATCATTTTGGCTCTGTATATTTATCATTTTAAAATTTTCCCATTATGCATGTGACCTCAGGACTAGGCAGGGTCAGCTAACAGGATAGGATGTGAACCTGTTTTAAAAGTGAATGAACGAATAGTTCCATGTCGGCCTCACTTAGTCATTTCACCCTTACAAGGAGCTAAAATGTATAGTCAGGCAATTTTTGCATTCTAATTTAAACGGAAGCAGAGGCACAGTCTGGCTCCGCTCCTCCTTTACTGGGATTTGCCTTTTACCTTAAGACATTGGGAAGCTTAATTAAGTTGTGCATTGATTATTACTGCAGGAGTCTAAGCAGGAGCATCAAATGAAGGAAACTGCTTTTCCTACCTCCTTGTTCAGTTTGCTATATGAGCCAATCCTGTTTTTATACACTATTTGACAACAAAGCAGTTTCAGCCACCACTAAAAATGCCCTAGATGATCATGACAAGTCTTTCCTGCCTGAGCCTGGTGTACCTTGTGGAGGCTTAGACAAATGATAGCCAAAGGGGAATTTTCATTTTGTACAACTGAGCATCAAGTATGCAAATCAAAGGAGTGCCTGGCAGATTACATGTGCAAATTCAGAACTGTACTTCGTGGTCAAACCTTTGCTAAAGCTGCCCAGATCCAAACTGTATTTTCCAGTACAGCTTTACATTGTTAGACAACGAGGGAGAAGCAGCTCTTTTCAAAGTTTCTTGCACATGTGTCTTGAGATGGTATCACTTCAGGTATGATACCTTTAGTAGTGATGCTTCATGAAGCCTAACCCAACAGGGCAGTTTGGAGAGTTAGCTTTGCTCTTGACTCCGCCCATACGTCATCCAAGCCTGCAGTTGCTAGCAACACTGCACTGCTTTGAATTTTTACAGCATATTAGACCAGCTTTCATCACCCCAAGAGCTCATCTGTAACAAATTACGGACGCTGTGATTTCTGTGAGCTGATTTGGTCAACACTAATATCGTGTTTTAGAACGCTTTGATCCCCAAGTTTCCTACAGCACTAAAAAAAAATCCTTTGTCCTAAATTCAATTTATATAATCCAATTTATAGACTGACTTTTAAACTTCATAGGCCAGTGTTATTTAAGAACAAACGACAAGGGTTAATATTGGGGGGAAAAATGAATTTCAAAGAGAGATCTTTGAGTATTTAAAACGTATGAAGGGAACTCTGGCTTAATCACAAATTTGTGATGACTGCTCAATCGATATATTTTAGATACCATAGATTAAGAGATAAATTTACAGAGATTCTTCCAGAGTAACTTCACTAGTAACCAGCAAATCAACTAGTTCATGAGACTTAAGAACAGGAAATTAAGGCATTAAAATATGTGTATATATCCTAAATTCTTACTGTCTGTGTATGCTGAGATGAAGTATCACTTCACATCAAGATACATGTACAAGAAACTAAAAAGAGCTGCTTTCTCCCTTTGCCTAACAATATAAAGCTCTGTTGGAAAATGAAGTACTGATCTGGGCAGCTTTACCAAAGGGGCAATATTACATACAACTTACTGCATATGCTCTTCTTAAAAACCCTTTGAAAAGTATCAGTGGCACTCCCATTTTACAGAGGAGAAGGTTGAGGAAAGAACTGTTAACTAACCTACACAAAGCTACCCTCCCATGAAATGAGAGACCTCAGACTTGAATGTGCACCTAGTTGATGACAATGTCGTCATTGCCAATCACTGGGTTGTGCTGGCCATCCTATAATTATAACCAGAGGATACCAGATAAGATCGTACAAATGTCCCACCATCCTAGCACATTTCCAGAGGCCATGCTACAGTTACTCTTGCATTATACTTTCTTGCACAAGTAAAGTGGAAGGCTCTGCACAGTGACACCTCCATCCCTGTCACCCATTGTCTACTTTTGAAGTCACCACTCAGCCAGTTTGGTTCTTAGTGGAGCATTTAGCAAAAGTTCAAATGTAATGCCAAATCGCACCAGTTGTACTTTTTTTTTTATTAGATAAGGTAGAAATGAAAGCAGCAGGCAATTTAATTAGCAGTAATTTTTCTGGGCGAGTCATTACTTTGATGAACTTCAGAGCAATGTTTACGGCCCCTAATTAACCATGTTAGTCATTTGATTGAATAATCACTTTGGAAATGTTTCTACAATTTGATTAGAGTCTGACCCACTCTGATAGTCATAAATTAACTGTTATCACTTTAGAATAACATGACTTTAGTTATTTTATGTGAATAAACCTCCTAGCCTTGTCTTTTTTTTAAAAAAAAAGGAAAAAAAATTGGCTTCTCTGGACTATATAAATGGCATTCATTTTAAGGGCAGAGTAGATTTTAAAATGCTAGCCAAGGTCTTGCCTTTAAAAAACTAGTTGTTAATTTTATTTGCTCTCATGTAGTAAATGGTAAGAATTGGAAAAGCACACTTTTCTCCATAAATTGCCACTCATGTCCTCGTAAAAATGTAAATCACACGTTGGTTCTTTGGAGACCTGTAATGAAGATTCTGGCCTCAACCCTATTATGTGTT
This sequence comes from Mus pahari, assembly GCF_900095145.1. NCBI lineage: Eukaryota > Metazoa > Chordata > Mammalia > Rodentia > Muridae > Mus > Mus pahari. The sequence goes on from NC_034596.1 coordinate 36,971,723, forward strand.
ACTGATTTTTAAATAAATTTAGATTTTAGAAATACCTGTTTAAAATATGTAGATGAAGAGCTACAATTCTCGAAGAACATTACAGTGGGAGAGAAGCAACAGAGACAGCTTTCTAGATGCAGGATTTGACTAGCTGAGCATAGAGAGAGTATCGTTGACGTTCATGTCTGGCTTTCCCAGATTATGCTAATTAGAACATTCTCTGGGTATCCTTCCGCCTTAAATCCTGGGTTCCTCGGAAAGGTTTGAGTGTTCTCCTAGCCCCTTCTCTCCCTTGTGCTTCGGGATGGAAAGCGTATCTTTAGCCACACCAATATGGAATGGACTTCAGCCTCTGTCTTTCCTCTAGCTTTCTCCAGAGCTGCCAGCTGTTTTTTACAGCCGTACCCCAGGTGTGTAGCCATCAGAGTATTTTCGTGGCGTGGTGGCATCAGTGTAGTGAAAGGCTTGCCTCTGTGCAGCTGTTGCACTTCCTGCAATCATTCACACTGTCCCTTCCCAGGCCCAGCTGTTTTGAGGGACCTTTTGCCTGGCGATAGATCAGAATAACATTAAAAATTAATGTGAAGCTTGGTCATTAGTTTGAAGTTGGGATAAAGTGGCTTGCTAACTATTCGGCCAATTATCAATACTATCAGGAAGAAAGGCACTTTACCTTCATAGTCTCAGAATTATGTACTATGTAATAAATTATATGAACCACGTTATAGAAAAATGTGTGTGTGTATGTGTGTAAGTTTCACATTATCTTCATCATGTAGCCTACGATTTATTATGTACTTTCATTTATGTATTTAATTTAATTTAATTTTTCTTTTTTGATGCTTGCGATTGTACCTAGGGACTTGTGCATGCTGTGTAAAGGGTTCTTCTACGGAGCTACCTGCCCAGCCTCTTACCTCCTCAGCTCTAATTGGTTTTCTTGTTTTGTGTCTGAAACGGAGTCTCTGTGTAATTCAGACTGGCCTCTACTTCACAATCTTTCTTCCTTAGCCTCTTGAATACTAGGATTATAGGTGGTTACTACCAAATCCATACTTTTTAAAATGTTAGAAGTGTGGCTTACTGGAAAGATCTTTTTAGATTAAAACCATATGGGTTAAAATATTTTTACGGTAAACATTGCTCATATTTTTGTTGACATTATAACAAAAAAATTATCATTTGTCATCAGACTCCCCCCTAAAAAAAATACTGACTTTGAAAATGAAAAATTCTAGTCCAAGGGAAAATCCAAGCCAAATAATAGATACTGATTACACATTGTTACAAGGAGTGTGTAGATAAATAGATCTGAAGGGACAAGGCTTTTTAAATTCAATTCTTAAGAATGGTGTATTTTAATTACAGGAAGTGGGAAAGTGGGAGTACTTTTTATTTAATAGTACATTTGCGGCACTCCTTTAGGTTTTTTCTTATGTTGATAAAAAACCTATTAAAACACACAGATGATCTAATTGGCTTGATCTTAAACATTAATACAGTCAAGGATAGAGGACCTAAAACTTTCTGTTTTGAAGAATTAGTTTTAAGGAAAGTGTTCTAAAATGAAGTTTAAAAAACGGGGGGGGGGTAGATTGGGGCTCAGAAGAAGAGACTCCTAAAATATGGGAAGGCCTTTCTATTGGGGGCTGCCATACATCTGTTTCTGGGTTCTGAATGACTCCATCCACTTCACTAGGGAACCGGAGAGCTGGAGTAGATGTCAGGGACCGTCTCTCAACCCTTTCTTCTATAGCCATCCAAGTAAAGAAAGGGTTGTGCAAATTTATGTGGCTTGTAAGGACTTGATGTTGGATCCATTGTCTCAGGCTCCATGTTTATTTCATTTTTCTGTGTCAAAAGCACTGAACAGGTTCAGTTCTGAGTCAGCACCTGAGGCAGATCCACAGTTAACCCTTTGCTTTCTCTTCCAGAACTCTTGGCCTTGTAGGAGAGTCTTCCTTGGGACAGGTGTTGTGAAACTGCTTATTATGTACCATCCTTGCATAGACTTTGAACATGATCTACATTCTTAATAAAAATGAAAGGCCAGACATGCTATTATCTGAGGAAAACAGTTCAAAATTATCAAGATAATTTATGAGATTTAATTATTCTGTCTTTTCTTAGTAATTTCTGTCTAGTATTCATGAAGTCACCCATGACTGAACCATTTAGCACTGTGCATAGAGAAAATGCTGAGAGATATATAAATTCATTCCACTTGCCCCTAACGTACTAGTGTGCCATCCATATGGTATTGCTGAATTTCAGCAAAGGTGAGTTGGTAAAACTATGTTGACCTGTTTATTGAAGAGATTTAACCTCTCTCCTATGATCCATTTAGCTTTACATTCTTGGAGGCCCCACTGAAAATGTTCTCCACATTCTGACAGACTTGATCACTGGCTCTTGATGCTTCTGCGCTGTTCTGTGTACTTTTAACCACTCTTCCCTTCTAACATGCCTTTCTATGATATATTTTGTTTCCTCTTTCAGAAGTGCCTAGCTGCCACTCCATTTATATGAGGCAAGAAGGCTTCCTGGCTCATCCAAGCAGAACAGAAGTTAAGTTCATTTTGTAAGATTGCTTATAAGTAACGTTAAAAGTAATCAGACATTCTAAATATGGGTCTACTTACTCATTCATTGTGCGCTTTACAAAAATGCAGTTATGTTCCTAAAATGTTATCTATAAAATAATATTGTTTGGGGAGAGAGAAAATGAGCAACAGCAGAATGCATGGCCAACGTACCCAAGGCCATGGGCTCAGTACCCAGCAAGGCGACATAAACAAGCACACACCCTGCTCTATCATTTGAAGATGAGAAGATAGTGTTTCCCATCTTAGTAGCTTGTACTTTGTTGTGAGCATGTCTTGTCCACACCCATAGCTGTGTTCTACCAGCAACTTGCAGTCTTTCAACTAGAAATAGTTCCTTCCAGATTACCCACCTTATTGCACCCTACTGACATGCATCTTAGAAAATATTGAGCTATGGTCTTATAAACCTAAGTCATAGTTTGAAGTAAAACATGGGAGTACTACTTTGCCTTTCACTGTCCTGAATTTTGTACCTTTTGGAAAAGTAAATTATTAAGAATGGGTTCACATAAGCTGTGTAGAGACAGAATTTTTATTTCAGGTAACCACAATAGAATAACCTGTTCAAATAGACTTTGACATCTGCAACGTAAGAGACAAGAAATGATTATCTGGAAATTATCTCTAAGGATTCCTGGAACTATGTTCGTGTTTCTTCAATAAAATTGCCATAGATAATACCTTTTCAGTTAGGATTAGTATTCATGATTTTATATGAATGATATTAATAGACATTTAACTGATAGCAAAAGACAGTACATCTAAAATACTTGAGAGGAAAAGCTCTGTACCAATGCAGTGTGGTTATTCTTGCTGATGTTATTAATATTATAAACCTACCATAGAGAACCTTGCAATGGTTGAAGTGTATGAAATTTCTTCCTAAAGCAAAGGTGACAATTAGGTGAATCAAATATATGTGAGAGAAAAAAGAATGATTAGAAGATATAAAATTTTTACTTTTTCTATGAGGTGAGCTATGTTACAGCATAAAACAGAACAACAATAAAATCCCCTTTCTTACTCTCTTGCCTATTAATGATGAAATGGAGTTGAGGAGATGACCTCATGGGTGGATTTGTTTGACACCAAGCCTTGCAAATTTAATTCAATCCACAAATTCACATGATGGAAGGAGAAACCACAAGTTGTCCTCCAACTTTCAGGGCCATGCTGTGACTTCCATGAACACAAAACACATGCACACATGTATGCGTTTGCATGTGCGCATGCATACACATACGTGTGTGTGTGTGTGTGTGTGTGTGTGTGTACACATGTGCGTGCTCATGTATGTGTGTGGACAGTATAATAAAAAATATTTTTAAATGATAATGTTAGCTTTCCGATATTTCTATAATGAAATAAACAGTAGACTAAATGTGTTTCAGAGTGTCAGGACAAGACCTGAAATTGACTTTGCTGTCCCTCTCTTGAATAATGAAACAAAGAAGAAGCCGAGAAATAAAACTATGCATTATTAAGCATAGGTTTGCCAGGATTTTTGTGAGGTCTCTGCTTAGGGTCAGTAGTTATAAATCTCTGATGTTTATGTATCACTGTGCTATGGCGCCCCTCTAAATTGGAGTGCATGAAAATCATTCGGCCCTCACACTAGCTCTACTACTCTTATCCCCACTTGATAGATGGGAAGATGGAGGCAAAACGCCAAACTAATGTCTCAAATATCGAATGGCTGGAAGGTGAAGGAGTCCGTTTCTAGACAGTGTGTCAGTGTGTGTGTGTGTGTGTGTGTGTGTGTGTGTGTGGTGACTGAAGAACCTTTGAGCATAATTTCATATTCTCCCATTAATGAACATATTCTGTTTTCCTCCCACAGGCTGCATGTTTGAGAAGGGTCCCAGGCAGTTCTATGACGACACCTGTGTCGTGCCGGAGAAGTTCGATGGTGGGTTTCTCTCGCTTTACAGTTTGACTTTATGAGCGGAGACCACTCTTTCCTTTTCTGAAGGCAGCTAACGTTTGTCCTCAGGGGGTTCTTACACACACCATTTGTCACACACTCAGGGCTCGTGCAGTTCCTGGATGTTCTTGTCCTTCCTCCTCCCCTTACTGACCTCTTAGGTTCCTTTCTTTGGAGATGGGAGAGAAGACCAGCATTGTTATTGCGCTCTGTGCTGAGCAGGGCATCTTTCCATTGCCCTGCGGAGCACATGCAGCTTGTTATTGGAGATTTACTGAAAGCTGATCCTGTAATTAACAAAGCAGAACAGAAAGCATGCTACTGTGGATGCACCAATGACTAATGCAGGCCCTTTCTTTTTATTGTTCATGAAAAGATGCATTATGGAGCCCAGGAACAACATAACTGCCCATTGAGTCTACTGATTGCTTGCCCCCACACCCCCACCAAGGAAGATGTACATTACTAATGTAGCATTATGTTGTAATTGCTTAAAAGGAACTTAGGAACGCATTACCTTTTAAATATCTCTTGCTAGTGCAACGAATAGGTCCCCGATATTAGAAAAGAGCGTCAAACTAGATAGAACCTTCTTTTCTTGACAAGCATAGTGGCAAAAGCTGACATTTACAAGGAAGCTTTGGGAAAAAGTGAACAGTTAATTCATTTAGTGGTTCTTCGGAGTGGTCTCCATAGTTCCTGCTTTGATTGTCAAACAGGAAATGAGCAGGGGCCCTCTGATTAGCTGATTGCAAAAACTTTGGGGATCTAGGCTGTAATGACTTGGGCGCTCTTAGAGGTTTTAATTGTCATTATTTAAACAGCAAAGTGCATGCTCAGATTTCTGTTCAATCTCATAATTAGTTCTTGAGGGCTTAGCTCCTAAGCTTCTTGCGGCTCTTGTAGCTTTTGGGAAGGGTGGTGGTGAGTTTTAGGAAAATCTATTTCCTTAGCCTTCTTTAAGATGGCTCAATTTATTAAAGGTCATGGAGTGGAAACCCCAAAGGGGATCGCTTTTTTTTTTTTTTTTTTTGGTTTTCTTCTACAATATTTACACTTCTGTTTCAGAAGCATGAGTTGTGTTAACTGCCACTAACAGCACACCATCACAATTCTTAAAATGTGGCTTTTTCTGTGGACATAGAGCTTAAAACTTGCTTTCTGGACTGTCCTTTCTTCCTTTCATTTATTGCGAGTTTCGCATCTTAAACAATCTTAAACTTAGTAAGGGCATTCAAGGAGGGAGGCTACCTTAAAACTATGGCAAAATAGAGTACTAGTGCTTACAAAGCTGACTGTCCTTCTTCCCTGTCTTTCACTGTAATTTAACTTTATATTATACAGATATATATGTTTAACATATATTTGCCTCCATGAAAATAATTAAGTACTAGAAGGAAAAGTCTGAGATAAATAAAATTGACTTTAAATGAACATGGAGACACCTTGTTAAGAACAAAAGCAATTCGCCATTTGTCAGTGGCTATTGACTGAATGTTTGTGTGCCTTTAAAAGTATTGGGGTTTTTCCCTGGTCATGTGACAAGGTGTATTTCTACTTAACAACTACAAGAAATTTTTAGAGAGCTTGTGATTTATGTTTATTTTGTAGTCCACACTTAATATGAATAGAGGCCAGTGAATATATCCTTCCTGAATTGTTTCTTCAACCAGGAAGAAAAATTCACACACTGACCCTGAGCAATCTGTAGGCATTAGCTTGGCAGTCCCCAGTGCAGGCAGGCCCATACAGTTCTGAGAAGCATGGCTGGAGTTGGAAGGAAATGAGCAGTGCTCAGAACACCAAGGGCTCTGTTTTGTTTTCTTTTGCTTTGAGCTAAGACAGTTGTACAGCAAAGGCAGTGTTAATGCCAGTACTCATGCTAAGCGCTTTTCTATGCTATAGCAGGTAAATGTGGCACATTTTTTTTTTGTTTGCCTAAAAAATCTATTTTACAGAATGTGTTGTTATATACCATCTAAAATTGGCCTTTAAAAAAAAAAAAGACCAACAAACAAAATCGAATGAAAAAAACACACGTAAGTTTTGTTCATCTGGAATGTTGCTTTATTTATTGCCAAGCGACAAACTGGCTTCTGGAGGAAGGTGCAGTAGGTGGAGCACTGCCACTGCTGCCTCTGCCGCTGACTCCCACAGAGAGAGCTTCCTAATTCATATAAAGCACAGGCCACATAGACTTTATGATATTACTAAATTTACCTTGAAATATGCTCACTGAGATTTTCAGTAGTCGGTCATATGCAGGTCAATAAAGTATTTGCAAATTACAGCTTGTAGAAATTAACTGATACAAATAAAATGCCCAGAGCTTGAAGCTGATTACTTCCCTCTTAGTGTTAGTCAGAGCCGGAGAAATGGCATAAATGAAGCAAACAAGCATGATTGGGTATGATGGCTTGTAAAGTCACGAGGGGAGGATAGACAGTTAGACCAGGTTGTTAGAAGCAAATGATGATTATGAGTTTATTCTTTTCTGGTGTACATTTGCATTAATGAGAATACATATTGTTATGTTGTCCATAAGTTTATATGTATTGTTAGTTTGCTTTTAATCATTTGATTATTTTAAATCTGTATGTAACGGTGCTGTTTACAACCACCATGCAGTGATTGTGTTTAGCCATTTTCATGATTGATTTGGTGTAAATTTTATACAGATGGCCTAATCGTGCTGATAATCATTTATTTTTTAAATGTAGGGGACATTAAGCAAGAGCCTGGAATGTACCGGGAAGGACCCACGTACCAGAGGCGAGGATCCCTCCAGCTCTGGCAGTTTTTGGTAGCTCTTCTGGATGACCCTTCAAATTCTCATTTCATTGCCTGGACTGGACGAGGCATGGAATTTAAACTGATTGAGCCTGAAGAGGTGCGTCTAAGTAGATTTTGAGTAGGAATCTGAGAAGTATACATCTGTTCAGAGGACTGGCTTCACACCAAACACATGCCAAATACTCAGGAGTGGGAAAACCATTGCTCATTGCTTGGGTGTCTAAATTTCCTAAGATATTTAGAGCTCCATGTGACTATAAAGAAACTTTGATTTCCTGTAGATGCACTTAAATGATGGAAGGGAAGAATCACAAAATTATCCTGCTGGCAACATAGGCTAACGATGCCTAACAGAATAATCCCAGAGCCCTTTACCATGACAGGAATGCATGATTTTAATAACCAAAGCAAGACTTGGCCTGGAGAAGTTCAGTGTGGCTTTGTGTCAGTTAAACAGGCGTTTCCCTCCACCTGCAATTAAAATAAACTGAGCAGAAACAGAACACTTTACATTTGTCATATGTGTTAGGACAAGAGACATTACTGAACAATATCAGTAATGTTCGAGCCACTCAGGAGAGACAACATTCTGTGAGTGACTATGTCTATTTAGCAACCTGTGGTATTTATGTGTTTGAGTCTGAATAAAAGAATGGAGGACCTGACTAGGTGACCAGTTAGTACCAACACATTCTGAGGTTTTTTATTATTTAAATGTGAGAAAGATACAAAATCACTTCTGTTTCGTACAATCGATAGTTCAACAACTTTGCCGCCATAGATGCATAAAGTCAATAACAAGACTCAATAATTCAGTCAGTTGACTATTTTCAAGTGTTGACAAGCTCACTAGGAATTGTGCAATAGGTACTACATGTTCCCTATGCTTTTATTCCACATCCATCCCTAGGGGCCTGAGAAGCCAGCTCAGTAAGTAATGTGCTCTCTGCACAAACATGAGGATGTCAATTCTGTTCCAGGCACCTTTGATCCCAGCCCACTGGGGCCAGACACAGAAAGATCCTGGGGACTCAATGGCCATCTAGTCTAGCTGAGTCAGCATGGTTCCATGTTTAATGAGAGATCCTGTCTCAAAAGGCAAAGTCGAGACTGATTGAGGAAGACACCTATCATCAACCTTGATCATATACACACCACATACCCCCACATCCAAAAAAACCTGAAAATGTTGAACATCCTATTTCTTATTGGTTCCTACTTCATTCTTAACGATCATATAATCAAACAATGATCATGTTGTTTCTTTTGATTTCTTCTTTGGAAAGAACTTGTGAATTATTTTCGTCTGTGTGGCCTCACAGGTCCTCTCTAGTCTCCACTACATAACAAATCTTTCAGTGATGACCACCACTGTCCTTGAGTGAGGACTTGGAAGCCACCATACTGTTCAACTCACAGGAATTATTTTCTCGTCTTTCACATGTCAGTTTAAGATGATAATGATTGAAATTCCGAGTCCGCCATGCTTATCTGCTCTGTCTGCTTGGATACCAATAGCAAACACAGCTCTCTCTTTCAGGTTTCTGAGATAATGGTATATTATTTCCAAATCAGTCAATCATCCTAGGCAATTGTTCCCAGAAACACTCTTTAACATAGCAAGACACCTGCTAGATTCAACCACGGTCTTTTGTTGATGATTGAGCTAGTTGAACATCAGGGAAGTCAGATTGCCAGACCCCAGGCTCACTGTCCCACAGGTAAGCATGACCTTACAAAGCAATTTGGTGGGCTGGAAGATATAGGTGCAGTGGTAGCCTTGAGTTCAAACACTAATACAAAAAAAAAATGCGTTTATTGATATAATAAAACAAATAGAGTTATACTTAAAGTATTAAAGTGACTCATTTAATGTCACTGACAGTGAAAATGCATGCCAAGTCACTATACCCTGTGTGCTCTTTCCGGACAGTGTGAGCTCCTATTTAAAGTAAGACATGAGAAAGTCTTGTTTTCATCTTGAGAGTCCTTGTTGAAAATTGTTCCTTAACTTTGAGTTAAAAATTGTTCCTTAAGTGATTGTATGGCATTGGTGGCACTTAGGGGAAACCAAGTGGACATAGTTTTTGAAAGGCCTGGAAGCTATTTAGGCTTCCTACTAATTTGAGACCCTTTTGTCTATATTATATACACATAATGTTGTCTATTTTTACCTTAAGTTTGTGCCAATTGTGACACAAAATATGTCTAAGAACAGACTTTCTTTACATACAGACTGATAGTCCATATGCTGAGAATCAATTGGCGGTATAAGAAGCAGACTCTTAGAGTCCTCTCTTAAGGTATTCACAACAGTTCTGTCACTCTCTCCAGAGACTTCTAAGGTGCCTTAAATTAAAGGTGCCATTGCTTTTTAATTTTGAAGAGAACTCTGAGTGGTAAATTCTAATAAATAGTCATTGGTAAATGAATGTTTTCAGTAATTGTTGCTTAACAGAATGTTTCACACTTGTGAGCTGTATAGTTGTATCTCTATTGAGCAACTGATATCCTTCATTAAACTTTTGAAAGATTTTACTTAAAAAACAAACAAACAAAAATCCCCAAAAAACTAAGAAAAAAACCCAACAAAACAAAACTCCTTCCTTCCTTCCCCCTTTCCCCTCCCTCCCTCCTTCCCTCCCTCCCTCCCTCCCTTCCTTCCTTCCTTCCTTCCTTCCTTCCTTCCTTCCTTCCTTCCTTCCTTCCTTCCTAGTCAGTCTATCCCTCATCTCCACTCTGTTCCTCATTTCAGGGACTCATATCCCAGGGTGGTCTAGAACTCATAATCTCCAGGTATAGTCTTAGTCTCATATTCAGCTCCCAGGTACTGGAATTTCCAACACACCTCACCATGCCTGGCTTGCTTTCCTTTCAGTTTGGCACCTGTCCCTGCTCCACTCACTATTGCTTAGAGCATTTACTGTAAAGATTGGGGAAAATTAAGATGTGTCCTCCCCTGTGACTGCTGGCTTGAACGGATAGTTCTGTTTCTGCTCGATCGTTTCACTACTCACAGAACAGTACACCAACCCATGTGATTCAACACCACGATTTGTTCATTTCAAAAACACAAATTACTTAAAGGTGGGGGTGTGGGTGACAGAAAGATTGCTGCTAACCAAGGGAAGACAGGAGCCCAGAGATGTTTGGGGGACTCTTCTTGTGGATAGGATACAACTTGGAATTTTGGGGAAACAAAGACTCATGTTCTGTTGGAGAATGCTCTTATGGCCTTGCTCAGGCTGCGCATGGTTTCTCCTCAGGCTACCAAAAAATGGGGCTTAATGAGATCTAGATTGCGCTGGGGTGAGAGGAACAGGCTCGCCTCTCTGTATGCCTCCATCAGCCCTGTGTGATGGGGAAGTGGAGTGGTACCATTGGGAAGAAGTGTTTTTAGGCTCTGCTGGAAAGCTACGTCCTAACCACATCCAGCTCTATGACAGTCACATTTGAAACCCTTAAGCCACACTGTGGACATTCTGCTTTCAAAGGAAAAGACTCATATACATGGTGACTTTTCCACTTCCGCCTTATTTTTAGCATCCAATTAATGTTTCCTAAATGAGCTTAATTTTTCCAGTTTGGGGTTGGCTATAGTTTTCTTAGATGCTGCTTTAGGCAACAATTATTTGTAGTCGAGCTTATTAATCGGCATACTGTTCCCTCTGCTGACTCGCTGCCAGCTGCTGGTCATTCTTTCGTACAATCTGAGCAGAATCCTTTTTTTTTTTTTTTTTTTTTTTTTTAACAAATGTAATAGAACACCTTTACAAAGGGATCATTAAGCAGTTCCTAATCTGGGATTTTTTTTTTTTTTTCTTCTTCTGAAAGTTCAGGAAGGAAAAGACTGCTAGTGTATGGCAGAAGGGAAAATCTGCCTCATTTTGGTGAATTGCAGCCTGTTCTTTCGTGATGCAAACACATTCCCTTATTTCCATTTAATTTCTATCCAAAACAATGGTGACAAAGGATCCTATTGTGACGTTGAAGAGAGAGAACTGTAAGCCTGGTTTAAACCAGGACACAGGGAATTCACAACACAAACTCTGTTGCTGCTGCTGTTTCTTTATGCCTTAGATTTGAAAGGTGTTTTTGTGCGTTTAGAAGTCATGCATTTATGAACTCTCTCTCTCTCTCTCTCTCTGTGTGTGTGTGTGTGTGTGTGTGTGTGTGTGTGTCTGTGTCTGTGTCTAAGTGTGTAAGCCACTTTAAGACTCAGCACTAACAACAGGATTCTGTTTTGGTGGCAGGTGGCCCGGCGTTGGGGCATTCAGAAGAACAGGCCAGCTATGAATTATGACAAACTTAGTCGTTCTCTCCGCTATTATTATGAGAAGGGAATCATGCAAAAGGTGAGGTGATGAGACATTAAAACTCATTGTGATGCTGCCCACTGGTCTCCATGTCATATTTTTAGAGAGCACATTATCAGGGCTTTGCTCCGGTCAGGCTTTCCCCCATGCTGACAGTGCCTGGCTCCTGCTTTGAGTATCAGGAGTCTATTTATAACTTCATGGACATTGGAGATAAACGTATAGTGGTATCTACCAAATGACAATCTTTCTGGAAGTTTCCACTTTGCTACACATGGTAAACAGGTTACTTCAGTATTGATACTGGATCTCCAGGTCTCTAGAAGCTGTAATTTTATTGTACCTCAGAGTCAGACATTTTTAAAATGCTTGTTTTTTTGTTTTTTTTTTTTCTTGTTCTAATTCTTTTTTTGCCCCCACCCCCCCTTTGGTTTTTTGAGACAGGGTTTCTCTGTGTAGCCCTAACTGTCCTGTAACTCACTCTGTAGATGAGGCTGGCCTTGAACTCAGAAATCTACCTGCCTCTGCCTCCCAAGTGCTGGGATTAAAGGTAAACACCACTGTTTGGTTCTTAAAACACTCAGGCATCCCTTGTTCTTATTAGAAAAAGAAAAAAAAAATCTTGCTAGATATATTGCCTGATTTCATCACTTGACAGTTTACTATTCCCAAACTACTTGCTTGAAATAAATGTTTCATCTTATTTGGTTGATAGAATAAAGTTAAATCTATTTTAATTCAAACAAGCTTCTTTTAATATTTAAAAGTTCTTTTGCATAAAATACAAAAACATGGATAAAGATAAAATGTACTTGAGATATCATGTTTATAAAGGAAGCCATGAATATATGAAGATAAAACATTTGGATATTTGTTATTATTTCCTTCAGCCTCGTGTCGTCTATGGCTTGTATAACACTACATTTAGATATGAATTCTGCTGCATCATACAGACTTTTCAGATGCCACTGTTTGGTACTAGGAAGGGAGGTCATTTATCACACCAATATGCGAAACTTTGAGTCTACATGTAGCAAGTCAGGGCCCCTGAGACTGTTAGCAAGTTCTCTTAGCCTCCTTATAAGCACAGTCTGCTACTTTAAGAAACATTCATGACTTCTATGAGACTTCTTTCTAGAATGTTCTGCCTGTTTCATGATATCTCTTACTATGGGTATCGACCCTCCTCATGGCCAAGTAAATTGTAGCATAGTTTATTCAGAGGAATTCTGTGCCTCCCCATTTTATTACATAAAAATATATAGTGGGGAATTGCATTCCAAGTCTGTATGACCATATTTGCTCATTGGCTTAAAACCTTAATTAGGCATGTGTGCTGTGGGTAAAGAGCAGTTGAATTAGAAGCCTGAAGAATAAAATAAAAATAACCAAATGGGTTAATGCAAATGAAACATTTAAAATGGTTATTAATTTCTGTAATTCTGAAATAGAAATGAATGCTGAAAAATGCTTATTGTACTTTGTAGATAAAATATGTGCACATCTAGTTAAACATGTAACAATGCTTAGAATATTTAAGCAATACATAAAATGTTTAAGCATCGCTATACAAAATAGTAATGTTTATATTCTGCATAATACAATTGTGTTTGCTTCTTTTGCCTTATCACTTATATTTGATATTTTATATAGTTAATATTCATGCACAAATAGAATTTATTTGGGTCAAATATAGCCCTATTCCTTCTCCTTCAAATTTTGAAAAAAAATATTTTATTTATTTATTTATTTATTTATTTAGTGTGTGTGTGTGTGTGTGTGTGTGTGTGTGTGTGTGTGTGTGTGTGTGTGTGTGTGTGTGTGTGTGTGTGTGTGTGTGTGTGTGTGTGTGTGTGTGTGTGTGCGCGCACGTACCACCATTATGTGTGTGCAAGTCAGATGACACCTTGAAGTAATCAGGCTTGACATTCCAATCTGTGGGTCCCAGGGATTGAATTCCAGTTGTCAAGCTCGGTGGGAAGTACCCTTGCTAAGCCATCTTGAAATTTTAAAAGTTGAAATGGAATTTAATTATCTGTCTGGGCTTTGACAACACATCTACCTCCCTGTTTACTTCTGATATGTTCCTCCACAAAAATCCCTGTGTTTTGTCATCTCACTGTTGCCTTTAGCTTTACCTAATAATCTACAGGGCTTCTTATACCACAACTGTATCACTAAGCAAGGAGGGCATCGTTCACTCTGTTTGTATGTCAGCTTTAACGGGGTGGAAAATACGGAGGTAGCGTGAAAGCGTTCCCTCACAGGAAACTAGAAGGAAGTAGAAAGCAGAAGCTCCTAGGATAGTTGATGATTTCTGCTGCATATTGTACATTTAAATTCCTCATGATGAAGTCATTTTCACTTATTACATTGCTTCTATGTGAGGACAACCCCAGCATGCCAAACGTGTCAGACAAAGCAGGTGCACACCCTGAAGCAAACAGTCCTGTAGCCCCAAACGAAACAGAGTGGGATACAGAAGACTCAGAGGCATGTTGAATACAGCATTTATTTTACCTTCATTTCCCGAATCTAGTTTGAAAAATAGAGAAGAACAGAAACAAAACTAAGATGCATTCTGTATATCTCAGCTTTTGTCTGAAACTGCCTGGTTTTTACTTTGGGACTTACTTCATTACTTCACTCTGTGTGTGTGTGTGTGTGTGTGTGTGCTTGTGTGTGTAATAAGGTCTAAAGGAAGAGAGTTAACTGGATGTCTCCATTTGCTTTGAACTGTGTTAGACTTTTCTATGCATCACAGCTGGCCTTCCAAGGAGCCCTTCCTGTTTCAATTTCACAAGACAAGGAACTGAAGAGCAGTTTAAGAAACATGTCCAGATCCATAAACATCTCTCGGGGTCGGCTCTTTCAAACCTCTAGATATCCAGATTACTTGGACTCTAATGTGGTTCCTTTTACTTAAATTCAGGGCAACAAATATTCTAACTCTGAGTCCAGAGCAGCAGAGTCCTTGGCAGTCATTCCTTTTCTCCCAAACATGCACAGAGAGTTTATAAACTGTGAGCGCACTGCTTCCCTGTGTCACAAATCAACTAGCAAGACCTTTTGACACAGAAACAGGAGATGGTGGATCGGTTTCAGCTATCTGAAGTTGTGAGCTATGTACACACACACACACACACACACACACANAGAGAGAGAGAGAGAGAGAGAGAGAGAGAGAGAGAGAGAGAGAGAGAGAGAGAGAGAGAGAGAGAGAGGAGAACTGTCACTGTCACACTTCACACAGGGAACTGCCTTTGTTCCCCATAGATCCCCTGGGCCTTGAGTTCCTTAGCGTTGTCTATTAATGGCAGATGCATCTGTCTCCTTCCATTGTTTATCAGTTTCTATAGAAGCATTACTCTTCAAAACTTAAGTTTGGGGCATGACTTTCTCTACAAATTGTGCTACATCTCCTTTATTTCAGGCACTTGACACATTTCCTTTTCTCATTTCCTCCCTTCCCAGTGTGTATTTTAGATTCCTTTCACTTTTTTTTTTTTACGCCTCTTACTTCAATTTGACACTTTACACACATCCTTAAGCTTCATCTAATGTATCTTGCCTTCATTTTAAAAAGTGATGTGCTCAGGATAATGTCCTCCTGCTCCATCCTTCATTTAAATAAGGCTATGTATCTTTGGGGCTTTCTTAGATGGAGGATACACAGTGCCAGGGGGAAGATGCAGGGAAAAAGAAGCAGCGCATTCTGGGAATCAGTGGTCACTACTCTACTCTTAGGAATAAAACACATTCTTTTTTCCTTTTAAAACTTGAAAGTTGTAGAAATATAATAGTAAGGGGAAGATAAATCTTAAAGATAGGTTTTCCAAAGCATAGGTGTTACCTTTAAAACAAAGAATTTCAATGTGAATTGCTTACATTATATCATTGATTTTTCTCCCATCAATGACAGTGTAAATATACCTTTATGTTAAAAGGCAAAAGCAAACTGCTGGTTTTCTTAGCTTTTCGTAGAATTAATTATTACTGTAGCTCAACATTCTGTATTTCCCTTGATTGAAGCATGGCTTATTTCACAAAGTAAGGACGTTTTCCCCATGAAGATGTGTCTATTACGTAGGTGCACAGTCTCTTCTGCCCTCCATCCCTGCTGATCTGTTAATTCATGTTTGTTTCTCTTTCCCTTACTCCTGTGGGCTTTTCTGTGACATTCTCAGGTGGCTGGAGAAAGATACGTCTACAAATTTGTGTGTGACCCGGAAGCCCTCTTCTCCATGGCCTTTCCGGATAATCAGCGCCCTCTGCTGAAGACGGACATGGAACGTCACATCAACGAAGAGGACACAGTGCCTCTGTCTCACTTTGATGAGAGCATGACCTACATGCCCGAAGGGGGCTGCTGCAACCCCCACCCCTACAACGAAGGATACGTGTACTAACATGAGTGGTCAAGCCAGGCACCCTGTGCTTCGCCTCTTTTCTTTTTCAAGATGCAGAGAATCACCGAATTCTCTTCAATGTTTGTTTTATTTCTGTTGTTTGTACTTTTATTTTTTAAATGATAATACAAAAGGGGGCTTTTCCTGTTGCATTATTCTATGGTCTGCCATGGACTGCGCACTTTATTTGCGGGTGGGCGGGAGTAACCTAGACATTCATTCTTTGTAACAGGAAGATGGCGGGTGAGTGGGCAGAGGGAGCTGAGGAATTCCTTTTTACTTAGGTTTGGGACGGGGGTCCTACAGGTTTTCTGTATGATGACGCTATATCATATTTGTTCGATTTCATAATAACGTAAGATAATTTTCCCTGGGTATCTACGGTACAGTTGATTTCACGTTGTGTAAATATCTTCTTGGAGACCATTTGCCTTGGGCATTTTCCCCCATCATGACTGAGTCTCTGCAGGTGTACAAAAATCTACTGTAAATGGCAGTTTAATGTTAGAAATTACTGTTTTGCACCTCTTGTAAAAAAAAAAAAGAATATTTAGCAATTGCATTTGTTGTTCTTTCTGTTTCATAAAGCTTTACAGATGACTTATAGAGGAAAACCCTAAATGTGGGCAATTCTCTCTGAAGTTGAGTAATCACCATGACTGTAAATGAGGGCCACAGTTTTGGACTCTGGCTCCAACTGAGATACAGGCCAGTAGCATTTCATGTATCTGGTGCCATCTTGCTGTTTTGGTACTACAAATACTGTCTTTTAAATATGTTGATGCCCATCTCACTTAAATAATGACATGTCATGATCCTTTGGAATCTTCATTTAAGTGGTAAAGCTGGGATTACAATGAAGCAAAAAAATAGAAAAAGAAAAAAAAATTACCTGTCTCCTTTCACTATCTTCAGTACATAAATACATTATTTAATCAGTAAGAATTAACTGTACTAAATCACATATTATGCTGTTATAGTTACAGCAAGCACTCTTTAAGAAAAATATCCACTACACTAAATAGGTACTATAGTAATTTTTAGACATGGTACCCATTGATATGCATTTAAATGTTTCACTGCTGTGTTCTGTTGATAACATATATAAATATTAGATAATGCTAATGCTTCTGCTGCTGTCTTTTCTGTAATATTCTCTCTCATGCTGAATTTACTATGACCATTTATAAGCAATGCAGTTAACTACAGATAGCATTTCAGGACAAAATAGATGACTCAAACCATTTATTGCTTAAAAAATAGCTTACCACCGTGCTATGCTATAAGCAGCTTCTATGCACATTGACAAATGAAGAGTGAGCCTCAGCTTGCTAAAGGAAACTGGGGAAACTTTTGTAACTTTTGGTGAAATGGAACATTGTTTATGAACTGTTAAAGAATATGAGGAAGTTCCTGTGTGACATAGTGCTGGCACTGATGTTGTCCTTTGTCTCCTTTGGACACGCCTGTAAATGTGATCAGATTGTACGAAAGAAGATTCAAAGATCTGAAATCTCAAAGTTTCTGCCTTGTTTTCATTTTGTTTATTGTTCGTTTGGTTTATTGTCCATCCGAAAACGACAGCATTGAGCGTGTGCCGTCCGGTTTCCTTCACTCTGAAAACCATAAGGAAATGGTGTCTAAATACCCCTGAGTAGCTGCTTACCAGATCCAAGCAAAGAAAATGAAGTGTGTTCACTTCGTTACTACTCTGGAAGAACAGCTTCGTAAAGAGCCTATAGGAAAACACTATTTCTTAGAAAACCATTAAAGACCAAATAAACCCAGGGAAGCATTTCACCAGCACAAGAAAGAACTTGTGAAGACGAGCCCTCAGTATCCTTTTCCCCACGCTCCGCAGATCACAGTTGTTTCTGTAACATAACTGTCCCTTCACTCTCCCCATGCACAAATGGGCACTATCCACATCCTCCAGAAATATTCTGATTCCTGCAGATGTCTATAAATGATTTCCTTGACTGTACTGCATGTGTTTCCCTTGGCCCTTCATGGGCTGATAAGTTTGCCTTAAAAATCAGGACGGCCACCATGACCATGTGGCTATTTATAGCACTTGGACTTTCTAAGTAACCAGTGAAGTATTTATTGGATAGTCACCCAAGATTGAGCTCTTGGTAAAATAGAAAAACTCTAAGTGTGGCTCGAAATATAAATCATATTGAGGAGTCTTTTCTCTGTCTATAATTCTTCCCCCGACCCTTTTAATATTCTTGTCCTAGTCAATCAGAGAGGAAGATTTGGACTCTGACTTAGTCTAAAGGATCAAAAGAGGAAAGGTATTAATTTTGATGTATAAGGAAAGCTATATGTTTTCTTGCAATAGGTAGTGTTTAAATGGACTCTGTAAGTCATCAGTTAGCATTAAGTATTTCTAATATGAAAAAATATAACATCATAAAGTGTAAAAAAAACAGATTTTATGTTCTGATTTCTTTTCTTTTTTTCTTTCTTTTTTTTTTTAGATTGATTAAAAAAATCTAGTTGCTGATGTTTGCAAGAGTCTTGCATTTTGTATTTCAACAGCATTGGCTACAAACATAGGAATTAATGAAGTAATCTTTTCTTTTTCAACTTGATAAAAGAAATGAAAAGTTACATCTACTAGTGTTTGATGTCTCTAGTTGAAGATGTGCATATATCCAACAATTTCTTTAAACAAAGAATGTTACCTTCCAAATATGTCCTGAGAAATTATTTTCTTAAGGGGTACTTCAAAAGCAAAATCCACAAAACTGAGTGTGTAGTATTTCTTCAAACCACAGAAGCCTTGCTTCCTGTAGATGCTAACAAATTTCTCAGACTTGAGTAACAATACGAATTTCTTGTCTTACAATCCTAGAGGTCAAAATTTCAAAGTCAGCCTTAGAGGGCTAAAACTAAGATGCTAAGAACAGCACCTCATTTTGAAGGCTCCAAAGAGGCCTTGTTTTTTTCTATTTTCTGAGGATGACAGTATTTCTTGACTATTAATAACAACATTTCAGTTTTGCCTCCCTCTTGATGCCCCTTTCTCTGCAGTCACAGATCTTTCTAGCTTCCTGCAAGAACACATGTGATGACACTTGGGGTTTATATTAGAAAACCTAGGTTGATCCTCCCCTTCTCAGCCTCCTCACTTATGCTGCTTGTCTCTTTTAACAGATAAACAATTCATAGGTTCTTGGGTTATAATGTAGTTATGGGGAAAATCTGGGAAAGGCTATTTATTCAGCTTTATTCAGTTTCCCACATAGCCAAAGACCCCAGAGAGCAAAATGCTAATTGATTTATTCATGGAAAAAAGTTCTAAGATTAGTACATACTAAGGGGTATTGTCATTTACCATTCAAATTTCCCCTTACTTTGCATAAATACTTTAAAAAAATACCTCGGTATGAAAATTCTCCTATTCTGGTAAGTCATCTGGATTATCACATCAAACCTTTATGTGATTTAAATATCCCTCCTCTTGAGCCAAGTGTGGTGGCACACGCCTTTAATCCCAGCACTTGGGAGGCAGAGGCAGGTGGATTTCTGTGTTCGAGGCCAGCCTGGTCTACAAAGTGAGTTCCAGGACAGCCAAGGCTATACAGAGAAACCCTGTCTCGAAAAACCAAAAGAAAAAAAAAAATCCCTCCTCTTCTGGTTAAACATGTTATGGTAGGAAAAATAACTAACCTGTGATAACAGCAATAGCACCATTAAATCTGACACTCATGCCATATTATGTTTTTGCAAAGAATTTCTTTAACATCAATGAGTTCGTTCTCTATGATTGTCAGATCTGCAAATGATAACTGCTTATTCAGTAAGAATAATAAACAGAATATGCTTTTGTTAATTAAAGGAACAATTCTAAAAACTGACTCGATTTCTTTTTATACTGCAGTGAAAAATATTTCTTGACTGATATCAGTGTTTGCACCAGATTACAGAGTTCTAAATTGAATCATATTTTCGACTCTGCAGCCTTTCCAGATTATATAATAATGAAGCATATTGGAAAAAAAAATTGGATGCTTAGTTGAGTCCTTAATTTTTCTTTTTTTAAAAAGTCTGAAACAAACAAGTATTTTCCAGGTGCAGTTTAGCATGGACAGAGACATTAAAAGTAGGCAAAAAAAAAAAAAAAAAATGGAATCAATTTAAAGAAGGCAGATTTGTATGTTGGACAATTGCAACAAAAATTTCATAGAAGTCAAGTTCCATAAAGGTATTTATGTAGCATTCAGTACTAATGACATAGATAAGTGGTGGCTAGGAGGATAGAGAGAGGGTGCCTGCTTTTCAGTTCTTTGGAAAGCTGATCAAATTTAATGAGAACTCAACTACTACTTTTAGGACTTTATTTTATTTTCTTGAGTGAAACTGACTTAGACACTTTAAAAAATATGGAAAAGTCTAGTTAAAGAAGAAAAATCTGGTTAGATTAGTGGGTGCCTTTATAAAAATATTGATGGTTTTGGAATGGTCAATGAAAATGTATATATAATAGCTGTGGTTTAAGAATCCATATATAAGGTAGGTTTTCTTTCCGCTTATGAACCTCAATATTCTTACTTAGTTCCATTTGAAAATTATGTTGCTATGGGGAAGATTTTCTTTAAGTTTGCTTGGTTGTATTAAAATTATAATTACAGTTTGAGAAAGCATTATGAAATTCATGTGGTGATAGGAAATTATGCTCAAAATTTAAGTCTAAAATAAAAGGCCAGAAATTGAAACTATTGGGTTGGCGTGATCACTCAGAATGGTTGCACATTCAGACCCTGTGAATGCCATCTCAGTGTTGATTGCCTCTTAACTAGTTACAGTTTCAATAATTTATGACCAAACTAATAATTCGACACTGCAGTCCTTTCTCCTTCCTCTTATTTTCCGAAGGATTTAGATATCATGACATTTAATACATTTTTCCAGTTGTGTTCCAGTTTCTTTAGATATATTTCATTAAATCTCAAGAAATGTTTTGAGGAGGAAAAAAAAAAAACAGAATTGGGGAGAATCAACAAGGGCATGTGACTTGTCTATACTGCCTTGGCTGTGACTTGAATTGTCTAATGAGCTGATAAACCAACAAATGTTATTGTGTTGAGATGTCAGGAGCTCACAAGTAGATTCATAACTTGAATGTAGCTGTGTTCTTGATTTAGCTTCTCATGATAAAAACTCCTATCCCAATTATGTTTTACTGAACCAGTCTTTTAGTTGGCTGCTCAGTCTTACCTTTGGGACACTCTCCTGTAGAAAAGCTAAGAAGTAAATTAGTCACCACTCACAACAACATCAAGACAAATGAAAGTGAGCCAAGTTCCTTTTGATTCTATTCCACTGGAGAAAATTCCAGACTAACGTTCAAAGAAATCCATGTAGAGACTCTACTCTACAATAAGCTGAACGCATTGCATAGTTAGATGAAAGGCAAACGGGAGTCTTCAGAAAACTTCTGAAGTAAAAAGGTGTCAGTTCCGTGATTTAGAAAACACAGACTTGGCTAAAGAGCATAATTGAACAAAACCAGGAAGTGTTATATAAACATATCTTAACTATTATGTCCCATTTCTGCTAAAAGAGTTACAACAGTGTCATGTACAGGTTAATATTCCAAATCACTATTAAAACCATCTTGTAGAAATTTACAATGATGCTGAAAAAAAAAAAAAAAGATAAGGTGTGTAACTGGACTTTTCAACCTAAAAAATGCCACCCTGTTTATTCAGGAACCAAGTGTGGGCCTGGCACTTGCAAGGCAAGACTTCATTTAGTGTTACTACTGAGCTACACTCCCCTCAATGCTGTTATTCCATTTGTAATGGGCCACAGAAATGTTTTCTCTGTTTTTAAAAATAGTTTTCAAACTTAAATTTAAGCAAAAATTTCCATGCTTTGTGAAAAATTGGTAAACTGCTTTCATGGTTAAATCTACTTGCTTGATAACATCCTAGCATCTACTGTCAGTAATATTCAGAGTAGTGTATAACCACTCATTTTCAACATGTTTTCACTTTTCTTAGTCATGGTTTTAGCTAGGGTTTTACTGCTGTTAACAGTCACTGTGACCAAGGCATCTCTTATAAGAACAACATTTAATTGGGGCTGACTTCCAGGTTCAGAGGTTCGGTCCACTATCATCCCGGTGGGACCATGGCAGTGTCCAGGCAGGCACTATGCAGAAGGGGCTGAGAGGTCAACATCTTGACCTGGAGGATGCTAGGAGAAATCTGACTTCCAGACAGCTAGGACAAGGTCATTAAAGGTCAAGCCCACAGTGACACACCTACTCCAACAAGGTCACACCTCCAAATAGTGCCACTCCCTGAACCAAGTATATCACAGTCATGGTATTTAATATATTATAGGAGATACTTGCTTTTGAATTAAGATCTGAAATATAAAAGCATTGCAACTTCATGCTATATTTTTAATTAATTTATTTATTTATTATTATTTTCTTTTTTTACATTTCAAATGCTATCCACCCCCCCCACCTCTGCTCCCCTACCTACCCACTCCCATTACTTGGCCCTGGCCTTCCCCTGTGCTGGGTCATATAAAGTTTACAAGACCAAGGGTCCTCTCTTCCCAATGATGGCCGATTAGGCCATCTTCTGCTACATATGCAGCTAGAGACTCAAGCTCAGGGGGTACTGGTTAGTTCACATTGTTATTGCACCCACAGGGTTGCAACCCCCTACAACTCCTTGGGTACTTTCTCTAGCTCCTCCATTGGGGGAACAAAATACCCATGAAAGGATATAGGTACAGAGACAAAATTTAGAGCTAAGATGATAGGATGGACTATCCAGAGACTACCCCATCCGGGAATCCATCCCATCATCAGCCACCAAACCCAGATACTAATGCACATGCCAGCAAGATTCTGCTGAAGGGACCCTGATATAGTGGCCTCTTGTGAGGCTATGCCAGTGCCTGGCAAACACAGAAGTGGATGCTCACAGTCAGCTATTGTATTTTACATTTCAATCATGATTAATTTACTGCTAGGTTGGCTTGAACTTTATATGATAGTTTGATGTCTTTATTAAAAAATAAAAATATCTACATAGGCCAATGATCATATCAAGGAAAACAAAGTATATCTAAATAGTCACCTAATTGAATATTTTTAAACAACTCAGTCTTTTAAATACATACTAACAAATACAAAGAGTTCCTTCAAACAAATCACATTAGGTCTAGTGAGATGGCTCAGCAGATAGAGGTCCCTGCTACCAAGCCAGATTATCTCAGCTCAAACCCCAGAATTTACAGGACTGAGGAAGAGATCTGACTCCTTCAAGGTGTACTATGACCTCCATGTGTGTGCTGTGAGTGAGATACATGCACCTCTGCCACTCCAAATGAATGCATGGATGGATGGATGGATGGATGGATGGATGGATGGATGGATGGATGGATGGATGGATAGAGGAATGGATGGATGGATAGAGGAATGGATGGATGGATGGATGGATGGATGGATGGATGGATGGATGGATGGATGGAGGAATGGATGGATGGATGGATGGATGGATGGATGGATGGATGGATAGATGGATGGATGGGTAGATGGGTGGATGGATGGATGGGTGGGTGGGTGGATGGATGGATGGATGGATAGATAGATAGATAGATGCATAGAATTAAATAAAAGCACTTTATAGCTTGAAAAGCTAAACTTAATAACAAAATGACCTTTTGCATTCATCTTTCTTTAGTCTGAATTGAAAGATTCTTATTAAAAACAAATTCTAGACCATAGGTAAGTTCTCTAAGATACTGATACTGTAGATAACATATTTAAAACAAATAATTTCAAAACACATGTTTTTGGTCTATCATGTAATTAGCCTGAAATTTGGCTACTGGGATAAAAGTAGGCAAGCTTTCACTACCCTTTATGTTTTTCTTTAAACACTAAGAACTTTCTAAACTAAAGCATATTGAATGGTGTATTTCCCCTAGCTTTATGATTGTCTTCTTTAATTCCTCCTAAATCTGTTAGCAAGAAGACAAACTGATTTAAGAACAATATAGTGTGGATTTGGTTCATTAATGAAAAGGAAGTTTCTAAAAATATCAAATTTCTATACCATATTTTCTTTCTCCTTAAATATCTTTAAAATTCCTTTTCCTGTGTTTGTTTATTCTTAGATAATTTCAAGCAGTATATTTTACTCATATTCTTTCTTGTCCCCCCCAAACCACCCTAGATTCTTTCACCTGACTTCATATTTTTTATCTCTTAAAATCAAAAAACGAAAGGCCACTAAACAGCATGGAGTCATTTGTGTTGGGCATACTACAGATCATGGGGCTTGCCTGGAGCATGGTTAATATGCCCAGTGACACTGCACTCAAGTAAACCGATGCTCAGTCTCCCAGTAGCTATCATTTGCAACTATCTTCTTGGCTGGGGTGGGGCTATGTTCCCAATTCCCCTTCTTCATGCTGAAATTTTTATCCGTCTTAAGTCTTCCTCATCTTGTGAGGAGGTCTCTGTGAGTCCATTTGTACACCTGCCCTGTTGTGTCTGGATAATGCTTCCTTGAAGTCATCCATTACCCTTGGATCTTACAGTTTTTCTATGTGATCCCCCTCCTCTGCCCTTATGCCTAGATCCCTCAGCCCTAAAAGGAGGGATATGATAAAGAGCCCTCCAAAGTTACTGACTCCAAACATCATCTAGTTGTGAGTGGCTATCATGCATATCTTTTTTTGAAGATGAGGAAGTAAACAGTACAAATGACCAAAACATTGCCATTCAGACGAATCTGCATGCTTACCTCTGAAGTTCACTATCAAGAGTACTATGAAAAACAATCAGCTATAAAAAGATTTCTTTCCACAACTTCCTTGGTAGTTCAATACTTGAGTCCTTTGGGGTTGTGTACAGAAAGACTATTACTTCATTTTTACTAGGGTGGACTTTAGATTACTTGTTTTAATTTGTTCTGTGGTATGAAATCCATGTATCCAACCCTTCAGTTTCCCTTCATATGAGTCCTCTAAAAATTAACATTGAACCCTTGCATAAAATCAATTGCATGAATATTTTGTCCAAACTAAATATCTCCCATGTAAGATAGATTTATAGAAAGTTATCCTTTTCCTAAAACTGAATAAAACTAAACAATATAGATCTATCACAGAGATGAGCATAAATCGGAACACATCATGTAGTACTGACTGTATCTGAGACTCTACAAAAGTAGTAATTTAGTGCTATCTAGTAATAGAAGAACAGAATAATTTTATTCAAATAAATTTGTAAGTTTAATATCGACCATTGTTATGACATAAAGCAGTTAATCACTAACTATAAATGCACATGATATATAATGTACAGAATTAGAAGATTTAAGAATCAAAGCAGTACAGACTTACTCATTAACTTCTGGACTACACTGATTAAAAGCATTTACCAAGTGCTCCCGCTGAGCATGCGCACATACTGGATTCCTTCCTGTGCAGTGAGAGGTTGTTGTGTTATTCTGTGTTCCTAGCTCTAAGCAACAGTAACCAATTGGTATAGAGGTTGTCAAAGCTCAGGCTGTCTTTTGTAGAGAGGGTGGCTATTTTTGGTATATCACCTAACACTGACACCCACACAGGGCCATAGAGATGAGTCACAAGATCCTACCAGCAGTGACGGATTTCAGACCTGGATCTTTCTGTCCACTGACCTGACTGATAGCGGGGAAACTCAAGTTGATTTCTGCCTGTGTCCCTTCCTTGTGTGGAATACTGTTCTTCCGCTTGAGATGATCTCAGTTTACACAAAGGCCCCTATATAACATTACCTGTGTCCAGTTTTACTCTCAGTGTCTGGAAAAATCAACTCTTTACCTGTAGCCAGAGTCAAAAAGCCTATCAAAAAATGTTCCGTTTGAGGTTTCCTTGAGGGAAAATTTTTACACTACTGACTGTTCCAGGACAAGCAACCCTGAAAAGAGAACTTTCTAATTCTGATAAAATTAACCTGTTTCTCCTTTCCATATGTTAGCCCATAACAATCGCCATGGGTCTAATTTTCATGAATTTGATAGTCCAGGATATACTATCAGAAAAGGAATTGTAAAATGTAGGAATTAGAGGCATCAACATTGAAGAATGAAGACAGATCAAGGTGCTTTATTATGTATGTCTGGGCTATCTCCATCCTTAAAGCTCTGTTGAAGACCGTTTCGTGGCTCTTACCCTCATAAGAGTGACATTATCTTTAAATCCTGTGTGGCAATCCCTGACACACCACCATTATGACCAAAGAAGACAAAGCCGCCTGGAAGTCCAAATAATTGCTTCAGGTTATCCAACATTTGCAAGTCTGTGGTGCTGCTGGGCCAGAAAAATCATGATGCGCAAGGCCTTCCTAAGCATTTGGCACACAATTGAGCTCTGGAGAAACTGGTGCCTCATATACAGGGGTTGGGGCCTTTGTGTTCACAAAGAAGAAGCTTCCCAAGATTAGCCACATGCCATTGGCCAATAAGAGTTCAGCAGACACCTGTGCTGGTGCCATGGCACTGTGTGAGGTTACTGTGCCAGTACACTGATGTGCGGCCTGGGAACACTTCTTCTTCCTTCCAGGCTTTAGTCACCACTATTAAAATCTCCAGGGACACCACTGAAATTCTGAGCGATGTGCAGCTGATAAAAACTGGAGACAGCACGGAAGTCAGTGAAGTCACACTGCTGAATATGTTGACCGTCTCCCTCTTCTTTGGGCTGATCATCAGGCAGATGTTTGACAAGGGCAGCATTTGCAACCCGGAAGTGCTCAACGTCACGAAGAAGGCTGCACTTTTGCTTCCTAGAGGGTGTCTGGAATGTTGGATTGGTTTGTGACTTGTTGTCTTAATGCCACACTCTATCACCAATGGATACAGGCATGTCCTGGCTCTGTCTATGGAGACTAAGTATATGTTCTCACTTGCTGGAAAGGTTAAGGCCTTCTTGGTTGAAGCATCTGTATTCATGGCTACTGCCCCTGTGGCTGCCTGAACTGCAGCCTCAGATCAGACCGAAGCCAAAGAAGATTCAAAGGACTCAGGTAAGGTTACAGGGTTTGATCTTCTTGACTAATTCCCTTAAAGCAAGCAGCAGAGGCAGCTTAATTTGAGAAATCTGAAAATAAAGGCTTACTGCTCCTGGAGGAGGATGGGGGTAAGGGAAGGAGAAAGAAGAGAAAGATGGAGGAGGAGGAAAAGAAGGAGAAGGAGAATTTAACACATATTAAACTGAATACAAGTTAAGGTATATGGATTCTGGATATATCCTCCATAAAAATGAGGAGAGTTTTTTTTTTTCCTTTCTTTTTTAGGAAGGAAAAAAAAAAGGAGCTTACTAGAACAACAGCAATTAGAGGACACAACTTTTAGAAGTTATAATAATTTAGCTTTAAAAACCCTGGCTTCAGGAAATAATAAATTTTACTTATGTTCCTACTGATGGAGTCAGTGAAAAATCAACTATCTTTATACTCTTTAATCACTTAGATCAAGATCTGGAACCCAGAGAGAGAACCCCAAAGTTTTATCTTGATTTGTGCCAACGCCCCTCGCCTGCTAAAGAGGAAACTTGTTTTATAGTGCCAGCAAGCCTTTGCCACAACTCTCCAAGCTAAGTGGCATTTTTAAGAACTATATGTTGAATGATTCTTCCTTCTCAAGTCACTAAAAATAATACTGTAGTCTATCTTCAGACCAGGAAAGCTGGTCAGTATGGAATATCCTTTTTGTCTTTCCATTTTAAGTATTTCAGTTCCTATGAATCATTAAAGCAGGCTAGTGTGGCACTTATTTATAACAGCCATGCTTAGGAAGAACCAGAGTCGTTTATCTGAATGTTTAGGAGTCTAGAGAAATAGGAAGAATGTCAAGAGTAAAACTATGTGCAAACAATTAGTGTATGAGTTTTCCAGGACTGCAGTAATGAAGCACAAATGATGTCTTATGCAATGGAAATGCATTCTTTCACAGGTCTAGAGACTAGATGTCCCAGATCATGGTGTTGGCAGGACTGGTGCCCACTGAATACTTCACCCTTCCAGGTTCTTCCCTTGACCTTTGGAGGTCATTGTCTCCCTGCATGTATTTACATATTCTTCTACGTATTTCTATCTCTGTCCAAATTCCCCATGTTAGAACAATACTAGTAATATTAAAGTCTGGGTCCATTCACATGACCTAAATTTAGCTTCCCTGTGTAAAGAACCAACCTCCAAATAAGGTTACCCTGTGAGATACTGTAATTAGGACTCTAGCATATTTATTTTTAACTACGATAGACTGAAACCTATAATAAGTACTAAAATTGTTCAAGTGAAAGTGAAGAAACCCCTAAGCATGATTAAGGCTTAAATCACAGAACTTTCTTGTGTGATGAGTGTAGAAAAAGAAGCTGTTTAAGATGATGAAGACATCCCCTTTTTTCTTAAGGAGATGCTTGACTTAAAATTCATTTTCATACTCTTTTTATCTTTTTACAAATCAACACCTTTTTTTTCTAAGATTATGTTTCAAGGAAACTTACATAAAGCGGTGAATACACAGAATAAAGTCTAATAAGAAAATGATGTAGATATTAAAAAATAGACAGTGGGGTGTGTAAGAATAAAACAAAGAAAGAAAAGAAAAAAAATGGTATTGAAAAAAGAATACTGTTCTCTACATTTAGGACCTAGAAGCTAGCTGTAAAACATGAACAAAATCATGTTTCTCAAACTCAAATGAGAAGTTATATGAGAAAATTTGATTTGAGCACTATTTATCATTTAAGCACCATTGAGCAATAAGGTGCGTGGGCTTACACAGAACAAATCATGCCAAACAAATAAGATTGCTTTTTTTTTTCCCATTGAATTACAAGATTAGTAGATGAATGCAATGTGGGAGATGCAATACATTTGAAGTTCAGAAAAGAAAACATTTGATACCGCATTTCATGAACTCTGAAATGCATTCAAATCATCAGGGATATTAACACCAGTGTTCAGAATGGATATTAAATAAAGGATTTCGGGGAGGGTGGGGAGAGTAATAATGGACTGTGATATGGCAGCCGGTGAATATATCATTATAAGGTGCTACAGTGTGTTACAGTCATCACAAGATTTATTCAGCGCATATTAACATTCACACAGCTTTTTTGGGCTTGATAAAAAGAAGTGGAATAAAAGGGCGAGAATGCACCCCAGGACTTCAGACAATATATGCAATCAATCCAGATTTAGGGAAAGAAGAAAATAGATTTGGCCTCCTGGATTTTTGCTGCTTTTGAAAGCAGTTATTTACATCACTGGATCATTTCAGTTCCTACATGCTTTAAAAATCTTCTATGGATGCATTGATTTACACATTCTGTATCTCAGAATAAACCATTTCTTTAAGTCACTCAATTGGCTGGCCATTATATAAAGGTCCACGTAAAAGACCATATAACCTGACTCTACAGTGGTCAGCTTCGGTCAGGGTTCTTGATTCCACTGGACCATGTGAAAACTGCATGTTAGAAACAGACTTTAAGTGCAAATTGAATAGGAGAGGTAATTAAAAAAATAGAAGTGAGTAGAAGTAACCCAATGAAATTCAGTGGATTCTTCATTAAAAGGTGCTCCTGAAAGCACAAGGCCAGCAACATCACAGCAGTGCCCTGGCACACGTGAAAAATGCACGCATTAACTACGAAGCCTAGAAATAACCAGGAAGGAGGGAAGTGTATAGCATCATTCCTGAAATATAAGAAGGTGACAGCAAATGGAAACTTACTTATGAGTTTATGGCATCAGGCATCACCCAAGAGGTATTATGTGATGTTTGATCTAGTAGATGACATTCAAGATAATTCATCAGCTTCTGAATATATTACTAAAATTACTTCTACAAGATATGATGTATCTTGTCTAGAAACACCACTTTTTGGAATAACTAAGAGGTACAGAGGGAAATCAGAGCCCACAAGGATGGTTATGGAGTGCCAGGATTGTTGTATGATGAGAGATCAAAATGCGTATAATATGAGACAAAGGATTGGAAGTCACCCTGCAGATGGATAACATCTGCTGCAGTAAGTAGCAACAGAGATTGCATGCTTTCTAAAGGAAAAACAAGCACACTGTGAATGAATATACTCATTCACAGATTAATAACAATTAAAAGCTCAGGTGGAGAACACCGCATATCTGAATGAATCTGAAGAAATGGCTTGAGAATGTGACATAGAATAAAAAACATAATCAATTTACAAATACAACTTTGGCAAAAAAACGTGAACAAATTCTTCACAAACTGATAGTTTAAGTAACATATTTGGATGAAAAATTATAATTCCAGCATATACTCTTCATAAATTCACTATGAACATAAATGTTGAATTGTGTTTTCACTTTTTTTTTGTAAGTTGGTGTCTCCTTACCAATTCCTAGTTATTTGGACTGAATGATTTCTCCTGAGCAAAACCCCCTGTAGAGTCATCCCATCTGTAGACATTGGCTACTAGATGCTAGTAGATCTCTGAGTAACAGCTAAGTCCTGAATGCATGCATATATACACACACACACACACACACACACACACACACACACACACAAGCATGCACACATTTGCAGCGACTCTCTGGTCATTCCTCCAGAAAGGCTTAAAAGCTCACATACTGTCACGACTTGAAGGACACAGTTAAGGTTTTTCATATTCAAATCCATAGTCCATACTTTCTTTATTTGTGGATTTACAGGTGTCACAAGAGCCTTCCATTATTCAAGATATACCAGTTATGCTGTACGGTTTCTCTGCTGTCTTTAAATATTCATCATTGGTCAGTTTCAAACTTACTTTTGCCTTTCTCATAGTACACTCTCGAGTTAGAACAGGTGGTTATTGTATGATAAAGAAAGCTTGATGTCTGCCTTAGTTAGTGTTTCTATTGCTGTGACAAAACACCACACACAAAAGAAACATGAAGAGGACAAGGTTTATTTTACTTATACTTACACTTCACAGTCCATTTTCAAAATAAAGTTCTGACTGTAACTCAAGCAGTTCAGGAACTCGGAGTCAGAAGCAGATGCAAAGGCAGCTGAGAAGTGCTGCTTTCTGGCATACTCCTCATGGCTTGCTCAGCCTGACTTCCTATAACACCAACGATGACTAGCTCGTAAATGGCACTGCCTCCAGGTAAGCTGGGCTCTCCCATGCCAACCACAGAAATGCACGTAGGAGTGATTACAGGCCAGTCGGACATTTTTCTCAATTGAGATTCCCAATACCAAAGCAATTCCAACATAAATCTAGCTAGCTCAGTACCCATTCTCTGACACTGACAGCTTATTTGAGAGTCTGCTTGGCACTTCCATTCATAGTGACATCACATACAGATATCCTATGAGGAAGGCTAGGTAATCGTTTTTCATGAAGAGGTAATTAAAATGTATGCACTGTCTGCTTTTGTTTTTTTACTAACGTTTTTAATGTCAAGGAAATATTATCATTATAAAGTGTGTTCTAGAAGGGATGGTGCCTTTAAATGAGATCAGGGTCACTACAGTGGTTTTCCTCTTTCCAACTGCTCTGTATTTGGCCACATAATTGATTAGTGATAAGAACTTCAAAGTCACACCAAACATTAAAATGTATATTACTTCCCTATTACTCTTACTGAGGTATTTACTGTAATTATAAAGAAAACCCTAGACCTTCCTTATTTCAACACAACATATTGAATGCACTCAGGACATCAGAATAAAATAATCCAGGTGTGATGGTACACAGCTCTTACCCCACCATTCAAGTGCTGAGGTGGGATCATAGTTCAATAGTAAGACTCTGGTTCCAAAATCGTAAGAAAATAAAAAACAAACAAATGCCAATGATGACGATGCATAGAAAATTCTCAGGCTAGGTAGAGAAAGGAAGACACGGAGCACACTGATTATAATTCATTGTGCAAAACTTTGTATTATAAATATCTAATAAGTAGTTGAGTACAGTTATATGAGCAGTTAATCTTTCTAAAATGGGAATATGGAGACATCTTTATAGAAGAGCTGATATATGGCCTGGTTGTTTAAATTTGATAGACAATTTTGGTAGGATAATGGAAACTGGCAGATAAGAGAAATAGAGAGAAAGGAAAAGTCCAGAATTATCATGATCTTCTGGAAAGTATTCTCAATCTTTTCATTCAGTCCACCCACCATTAATAACAACAAAAAGCTGGAGGCATGCTAAGTCTGTTCGAACTCCCAAAATTTTGCCAGTACCACTCAACCCCATGGCTTAACTGCCAGGGCTGATTCTTTAACTAACACAGTCACTTGAGGAGGGTCCTACAGTTACTATACTAAAGACAAATACTATAGCCCCTACATGATACTCTGTGGAAAATTTGAGGTGAAGGAAGAGTACAGTAGAATCAGAGATGGGCCTGAGAGCTAGCCTGTTACCAGGAATGATTAAAAGAGATGAGTGGCTTGATTATCCAAATGCCAGTGTGTCTAATTATTTTTGAAAATTTTAGCATAGTTGATTGTTCCTATATCTGGTGAGATTTTTCTCAGGGAGTGCCATAAATCAGTTTAAAGTGGAAAATGTTTAATTTAAAACATTTGATGTTCAATATTTCTTTAGAATGGACAACTGCCAGCAAAGTCATTTCTTTCTTCATTCAGTAGGCAATTTATTCATTGGAAATTTATTCATTTATTCATTTATCAGTGAAATGAGAGACCAAAAACATGCCTTGTACATTGTGTATTACAATAGAAAGATGGAATATATGTGACAGGATAGTTGTCTGAGAGAGTATTGTATGTGAAGAGATACAAGTCAGCAAGGGGTTTGGAGAGTGAATGTGTGTTATGTGTGTTAGTAAAACTGCAGTGATAACAGAAACATGGTGATGGTAAGAGTTAAAATAATAGTTGAAACAATTGAGTGTAGGCAGAAAAATGGAAGTTCCCCCCCACAAAGAGCTCAAGAAGCTGGACTCCAGAAATTCAAAAAAAAACCCCATTAAAAAATGGTGTACAGAGCTAAATAAAGAATTCTCAACTGAGGAATATCGAATGGCTGAGAAATACCTGAAAAAATGTTCAACATCCTTANTCATCAGGGAAATGTAAATCAAAACAACCCTGAGATTCCATCTCACACCAGTCAGAATGGCTAAGATTAAAAATTCAGGTGACAGCAGA
>NC_034596.1:37005710-37021995 GCF_900095145.1 Mus pahari
GTGGAACAATAATATGAACTAACCAGTACCCCCGAGCTTGTGTCTCTAGCTGCATATGTAGCAGAAGATGGCCTAATCGGCCATCACTGGGAATAGAAGCCCCTTGGTCTTGCAAACTTTATATGACCCAGCACAAGGGACAGCCTGGGCCAAGTAGTGGGAGTGGGTGGGTAGGGGAGCAGGGGAGGGAGGGGTATAGGGAACTTTCTGGATAGCATTTGAAATGTAAATAAATAAAATAATAATAAAAAATAAAAGAAGAATAAATGAATAAAATTTTAAATATTTGATTACTTCAAAAAAAAAAAAAGAAGAAGAAGAAGAAGAAGAAGCAGTCAACAGGAAGATACTAAGTGGGTAAGTGCCTGCACTATTCAAAGACAATAAGGAGGCCAGTGTAACTAGAATAGTGTTGGTGAGACTTAGGTTGGGACCAACTGGAAGAACACAGTTAACTAAAGATGGAGATGGTTTTTGGAAAGGGCAGGAGTTTTGTTTCCAGCAAATTCAGTGGGAGAGATCCAGTGGAGATAAAACACCCCTAAAACAGACAGCTTGCCATTTACAGATTGCCCATGTGGGGTCCTAGGATAATGGACCTGATTATTCCTTAGGAAAGGTCAAATGGAAATATTGACACAAACAGGAAATAGTTCATATTGTGGGCTATAAACTTCATTTCTGTAATGATATTTATTTCAGTTTTCTGGAGGGAGGCAGATTAATTCTACACAAATCATCTGTCGAACCTTGGATGGAGAGTGACGTATTACACTAATGACTACTACTTTATATAGAGATTTAATTGTGATACCTGTCCATGAGCTATGGAGCTATGCATTTGAATGTGCATTTAATCCGACCAGAGGCAGTCCTTTGCTTATTGGAGTTAGGACATAATAATAGAATCACTACTATTGGCTAGTTTTATCTCTTGTAGTTCCATCTGCCAAAGAGTAATAACATTGCCTTTCTACATAACAAGACATGCCTACAGTAGCTCTGGGCCAGAACATAGTCTAGAATAATATTGCCACTTTTTTCTCTCTCTAGAGATTCACATCATTTTATTCCTTTCCTCTTTCTTCACTACTGAATAAAGATTCTGTGTTCAGGTCTGGACTCATCAGGTCCAGATCAGAGTCTGCTTCTAATATTCAGCTTGTAAATGGTCTTACATTTCTCACTTTTTTCTCAATGCCCACCATTTCTGTCTGTAAAATAAAATGAATGGTTGCTAATTTTGCAAAGGACAATGAAAATTAATAAAGAAAACTACTACACAAAGGGATTGTCAAAGTTTGTTCTGAGCTTCATAGTATCAACGAATGATAACGACTGCTATCCCTAATTTCACAGAGAAATTATCTACTAAAAGCCACTTATTCTGAGCTTAAAGCACAAAGCAAGCAACCAAAAGACTGGTTGGCACACTTGGAGTTCATCAGATGCTTCACAGTTGACTTGGTCCATACTGTACTGAAGTCCCACTGTCATGAGGCTGTCTGGCTCCATGCTGGTGCAAGGACAAATGACAGAGCAAAGACCTTCATGATAGTCCTCAGAGGGAGCCTGGTTATAAGCATTTACAGTAGCAAATCTGCCAAGCCCTTATCTCCATCGAATTATTTTTTTGGGGTTTTTGCTTCAGTTTTCTGGGCCCACTGCTTTGAAAAAATATATATATATATAGTATTTAGTTGGTATACTCCAAATAGAAATCCAAGTACCATGGCTATCTGTGAAGAATAATGAGGTCTTCATGATAATATGTAGAGCAATTTAGTGTGTGCATGCCATGCCACATGTGTGAAAGTTAGAGATCAACTTTATTAACATCACAGGGTAGGTTCTCTTTCCACTTTTATGTGATGTCCAGACATCGAAATTGGGGTCTCCATGAACTGGAGACAAGCTTCTTTCCACCCTGAGTCGTCTCCTAGCCCTCTGTTTCCATCCCTTCCCATCCTCAGTAAGAAAACTATCATATGAGACAAATAGTCTACAAAACATTCCATTGAGTTGGCTTTGTCTTGACCATCTACTTCTGAGAATGGGGCTTGCCTAGAATTGTGGTTTGTATACCCACTGTACTAGCTGGTTTTGTGTGTCAACTTGACACAGGCTGGAGTTACCACAGAGAAAGGAGCTTCAGCTGAGGAAATGCTTCCATGAGATCCAGCTGTGGGGCATTTTCTCAATTAGTGATCAAGAGGGAAGGGCCCCTTGTGGGTGGGACCATCCCTGGGCTGGTAGTCTTGGGTTCTAAGAGAGAGCAGGCTGAGCAAGTCAGGGGAAGCAAGGCAGTAAGGAACATTCCTCCATGGTCTCTGCATCAGCTCCTGCTTCCTGACCTGCTTGAGTTCCAGTCCTGACTTTCTTGGTGATGAACAGCAACATGGAAGTGTAAGCTGAATAAGCCCTTTCCTCCCCAACTTGCTTCTTGGTCATGATGTTTTGTCCAGGAATAAAAACCCTAACTAAGACACCCAGTGAGACTCCGTTTTCCTTAGCAGTCGATGCCAATTGGAGATGGCTTTTTAGTTAAGGGTTGGAACTCTTACCCACTTCACTCTCTCAGGGATGGGACCGTGCTTGGCTAGAACTTGTGCAGGCGCTGTGTATGCTGCCATAGTCTCTGTGAGTTCATATGCATCTCAATCCTGCTGTGTTTGGGAGACCTGGTTTCCTTGGTGTTCTCAAGCACGTGTGGCTCTTTCAATCATTCCATTTTCTGTTCCATGGAGTTTCGTGGGCCTGGAGGGGAGTTGCGTGATGAAGACATCTTATTTAGAACTGGGGGTTCCAGTCTCTCTTTCTCTGCCCATTATCCAGTTGTGAGTCTGTGTTAGTTCCAATCTACTGCAGGAGGAAGCTTCTCTCTAATGTCTGAGGGTGTCACTAATCGAGAGGTACAGCACAATGTTGTTAGGAGTCATTGTATTGCTATGTTCCTCTAGCAGAATATGTTGCTTTGTTTGAGCATTTTAAAATTTGTATTTATTTATTTATTTATTTATTTTTCTCACTGATCTTTTGTTTGTAGTTAATGGTTTTCAATTTTTTATTTTTGCGGTGTGTGTGTGATGGTTTTTCTTTTCTTTTTAAGCCCGGGATTTTTGTTGCTGTTTGTTTGCCTGTTGGCTTATTTTCTGAAGAGAGAAAAAGGTCATGGAGATGGGTGAGCAGGGAGGGAAGCAGGGAGCTGGGAGCTTGTGCTCTACAAGAGTAGTGTACCCTCTAGGCTATCAGATGCTAACAGGCTCTTTGGAATGGTTTTCTCTTCTCATTGAGTGGATACAATCCCTCTTGCCTGGACACAGTGATCATCTTACACAATATCACAGGTCTCATGGGGGGAAAAAAAAGACACCAGAATGAGAAGACATCCAGTTCAAATTAGTGATGTGCATCGAGTTTAAGGAGAAAAGGGAAAATAAGAATTTTTACATTAAAATAAACTCTACTTTTGTGCCTAGACAATCACTTCTTGGACCGACTCCAGGTGGAAAGTTCTAAAGGTGACCTGGGAATAACTATATCAAAACTGAGCTTCTCTATTAGAAAAAAATTTCCTGTGTTTTAAAAGTGTAGTCATCTTGCTAGTCGTTCCATAGTTTAATATAGCACACGTTGACATATCAAGTCTTTGTAGAAGTTTCATCTCTCCTTGTTCTCAAGAATTTTATTCTTTATTCATTTATTTTGTGTGTATGTGTAGAGTGAACTCAGGTTTTAATAACAATTGCGTTTAAACTTTTCATATGCGTTGGCAATCACTGCCTGGGAGCAGATAGTTGTAATAGGTATATTTGTAAGATTCCAGATTGAATTCATAATACGTTGGTCGCTAAAAGAAGATGAACAGACAGTCTGAAGCTCATTGTTTAACTGAAGCTTCATGTAAAAGTTAAGGTTATGGGTTTGCTTTTTTTTAGAGGCCAATAAAATTAAACCACCACGGGAATAGAAAAATTCAGTTCCTTTTTA
The DNA here is from genome assembly GCF_900095145.1 of Mus pahari. NCBI lineage: Eukaryota > Metazoa > Chordata > Mammalia > Rodentia > Muridae > Mus > Mus pahari. Next base: position 37,009,701 of record NC_034596.1, read on the forward strand.
AGGAAAAATGTCTTCTGTTGTCCTTTGGTGAACCAGGCACTTTTGAAAGCTTGGCTTATTGGGTAGCAGTATTGTAGTTTGGAGAAAGCTTGGTTTGGATATAATCCAAATGTCTCTGCTGTTTTTCTCTCTAGCTATTTGCCATATATATCAAAACCTGTCCATTGTATCCCAATAGGGAATATAATTTCACTGACAAATATTTATTCACATGTCATTCTGTGTCAAATTGTGGCCAGGAGGTGGGACCTCTGTGTTTGATTGGCTTTTTTGTCTTTTGCAACCTATACCCTTGAGTCCCCCTGGGATAAGAAAATCCTGCAACACAGGATTTGGATAGTGGTTGAACAGGGAAGTTTAGAATTAGATGAACATGCATTTTTATCTTGGGATGAACTGTGAGGAACTCAGTGCTGACTGATCCTTTGTATTCTCGCTCCATGATTTGGGAACACATTCTTCAGCCAGGTGTTCTCCCAAACAATGGCTCCAGAATAGACTATCAGTCATTTTAAACAAGTATTTATGTATTTTCATATCTGTACCATATGCTGTACTAAAAACTCAAACTACAGAATGGGAAAATAAAGTTTCTCTTATAGTTTACAAAACAACATAAGAAAATACATCTTACCCCTCTTGTTACATGCATAAAAGACTATTGAGTCCTTATGAGCTGTGAAAGGTAAATGCCTGACTGAATAACATTGCATTGGCAGTTACTGGTGGGGAGGAGGGACTATGAACTGATCACTGAGTCGCAAATCAGATTTCATTGCCGAGAGAAACAGAGAGCGATAGATAGAAAGGAAGAGGAGAGAGAAGAGAGAGGGAGAGAGGAGGAGAGGGAGAGAAGAGAAGAGAAGAGAAGAGAAGGGAAGGGGAGGGGAGGGGAGGGGAGGGGAGGGGGGGAAGAACGGATAAAACTATGGAAATGTGAAACAAATGGAACAGGGTTCTTTGCTAACTTCTAGGAAAGTGACTGAGGTCACCTGAGCTAAGTTGGTGCACTTACATATAAAGTTTTGAAAGGAGAAAAGTATAGGGGAAAGCATTCTGAGTAATGGAGTAAAAGTTCAGGTAACAGTGGTGAACAGTGGTCTTTGAAAAGTATGCCAAGTTCCCCTGGTTTCTATGAGTATCAGAGCTGGTCAGATGGACAACAGATTTTAATTTTAATCTGAGTCATGGGAGTCTCCAATATGAATAACAAATGTCATGCTGAATGAAATTTATAAGATTAAAAAGTAGATCTACTTCCACAGAGAAGAAAATAAAAGTGAATAGAATTCAGTCATAATGATAACTGTAGGGCAGTTCTCTGGGTAGAATTGGACTGACCGTGAACTCTGTCCTTTTAATTTATGGTTCCAAAGACTTGTTGCAGAATGACCTGGGAATGTATCATCTAGTGATAGGAATGGGCTATCTGAAATGACTGGGGCTTTCTTATGGTCTCCCATACCTGAAGCAGGCCTTTAACGTGCTAACCTAGGAAATCCCATGACCCTGAATTATAAGGACTCAACATAGGCTGCTTTCTGGGTTTCCTAGCCTGTGTGAATGAGACTTGCTTCACGCTTTGAATAGCAAATCAAAGGACTAAGATCGGCAAACATTAGCTAGTGCATGAGAAAGCACAATGGAAGAACAGGAGTAGAACAAACACCAGTGTTATTAACACAGTGAAGACCATTGAAAGCTACATTCATCACAGGTCAAGCACAAGCGCTCAGTGTCTGATGATACAAATAAACAGAAGCATCTTCAGCCTCAGGTGGGAATATATCACACAACACTGACAAGTTGCCAAAACTCACCCTCCATTAATCTTATCAATATTTGGGATTGATGTTACTAACTGAATTTGTTCATCTACAGTATGTATGTTAATAAAGTTTGAATTAATTATTGAATAAACACAATAATGTTAATGAACACAAAAAATAGGCTAATGGGAGAGTGGGATTCTAAATTTCTGTGTGTAGAGGAGCAGCATGCATAAGCTGGGTGGCCTATAAGCAAGGGGCTCTTGCCCTCATCAGAGGAATAGCTCTGACCTGCCTGTTAATATCACCTGTCTCTGAGGTTAAGTGAAACGTCAGAAAGATCAATGCATAAAGATCCTAGATGATACTGTCTTGGCATTTCAGATCTGGATTCCTTTCCTCGGTCTTGTGCATTCTTTGGGGCTGTCTCCTGCTTCAAAGGAACTCAGCAATTTTTGTTTGTGCACCATAAGGTATGTCCAAGCTTTGTTTATCCACAAGAAAACTCAAGCAAAGAATTATGACCTTTACTTCATAAATGAAATACTGGCTACCAAGCATGTTTAAGACAGTTAATCAATAATAAAAGTTTAAATAAGAAGAAATTATCTCCACACACTGCTGAAGGAGTTTGCTAGTCTATTAGTTTTCTACACGGCTTGGTGAAGACTGGAACTGACTCCTCAGTACAACAAGCAGGGGTGATGATAAAGGCGAAGACTGGATCTGTTGATAGAACAGGGGAAGAATTTCATATAAAAATGTATGATGTTATTGAAGGCTAGTAATACGTAAGACACTATGAGGACTGATTCTGATCCCAAAAGACAGAAAGCAAAGTGTAGGCTGGATTTTGTGTACCTCATGGTTTCCATCAAGAACTTTTCTCATTTTTTTTTGTTTACTTTTGAATTCATTTTCCACTGAAGGAAAAACCCTATATAGATCCAGCTTTTCATACCTACTCTTTAGAACAAGTCCATCTGCCTGGGTAGTATTTTGTGTTCAATAGTACTCTTGGGTAGTTTTTCAAGTTATATAATTGCGATGGCTATTCCTGGTTGTCAACTTGATTATATCTGAAATGAACTCCAAGAAAGAAATGGAGGGCACACCTGGGATCCAGATCCTGAGGCTGGAAGAAAGGTTTCAAACCTGGATCTTGACATGGCGATCTTGAGGCACAGTGGATATGAAAAGCTTAGTACATGCCTTTAATCCCAGGAGACTGGGACAAGCCGATCTCCAAGTTCATGGTCAGCCTGGGACAAAGCAAGTTCCAGATCCAACTGCAGTGGTACAGGTACACAACTTTAATCTGAGCCACAGCTTCTGCTGGAAACCTACATAAGGACATTGGAAGAAGGAAGATTCACTCTTCTTTGACTGACCACTTGCACTTACTTGCCAGCCCATCTGTTGGAACCCTACTTCTACAGAAGACCTGTTCAAGCAACTAGCCTCGTGGGACTGAGAAACTACTAGATTCTTGAACTTCCCATTTACAGCTGCCCATTGTTGAGTTAGTTGCACTGCAGACTGTAAATCATTACAATACATTCCCTTAATATATATAAAGATACTCCCTAAGTTCCGTGACTCTAAAGAACCCTAAATAAGACAGTAATATTAAATTTGATACATAGTCTGTGATTTATCATACAAGCTCTCTAATGTTGGATGTTTTGTTGCTTATGATTTTGCTTTTATTTTTATTCATGTATTTATACTAATCATAAATCACGTTATTATTTATGCAGTTCTGTGTATGGTTTTGGTTAAATTCTTTGAAGTAGTAGTGCTGGGTCACACAATGGACTGTTTTACCCTGATTTCAACTTTTATTGGCGTTTAATTACCTAGCAGAAAAGTCCTGTCAAGATCATTTTAGAGAACACAACAAAGCTATCCGCTTGCATAAAAGGTAACCATGCAAAAACAAGTCAATGAAGTCTTTTCAGTTAAGGTGAATGACTGGGAAAGTGAAGGGAGGCTGATTGAATATGAGAGTAATTGATTTATTTCTGGCTGCAGAGAAATGTAAATGTGTTCTGAGCTTATGAGGAACATTGGTGAAGGCCCTGGAACATTGTCCCTTCTCTACTTCTAAAGAAAAGACAAAACAACACATTTTTAAAAATCTAATGAATAACATCTCATAGCCAGAGGACCAAGAAATCAAAAAGTACATGCAGAACTAGGGGCTAATTGTTCATATCCAGAGGAAGTATTTACAACAGTGCAGCCACAGCAAAAGAAAGAACAGCTTCCAATGTATGATCAGAAGTGATGGCTGAGGTATAGAGGAGAGCCCAGAGAAGGAAAATGTAGTAGGCAGCATGAGCTCAGCCTGGCAGAAGCACAAAAAGTACTTACCCTAGTAAAGGGTTTCTTAAACTTCTCACTTAGGACCCCTGTGCTTGAGAAATTCTTATGTGTCCTTGGGTTCAGAGATGTATAAAGTGGGTATATGAGTCAAACATTTACTGACAACGAATCATAATGAAATTTATTTTAAAACAACTAAAATGTTCTACATATGCTTCTTTACATTTATTATAGTTGAAAGAAAATTTGCATTTAATAAGATAGCATGCTTTTTAATGTTTACATAAAGAATTAAATTTTAGCTGGATATTTTTTAATCATGAAAGACCTACAGCATCTCCAGCATTTATAAAAATTGACTGATATTTTGATTTTTATGATCATCAATGCAGAGTACAGTTGCCCATAAACATGGCTTAGGGACCATTGAAAAGGAACAGTAAGAAATGTAAAGGCCTGAAAAGAAGGAGTTCAGAATACTGTGAAATGAAACTTCTTGACATGATCTGACTATGACATTCATGAACTCAGACCAATTGTGTTTACCTGTACAAAATGGCCCAAGACCAATCCAACGAAAATTTTGGCATTTGTGAAGAAGAAACTCTTTAGCCTCTTCTTTAGGTCCCCTATAGAAAAGTTATTGGGAGCTAATAGTAGCTGGAGTGGGGACATGAATTCTCATGGTAAGCATAACATGGTAATGTGTGGCCACAAGTTTTCCCATGTTCCAGTGGATGGCCCAACATTCATACACATGAATTAGCGGGTTATCCAAAACTAACTAGCTAGTAGCTAGCTAACTAACTAACTAACTAACTAACATGACATGAACTACGGACTTGGTTGTATGAAGAAGTGGTTGAAGAGATAATTGGAGGGGAGCCCTGGCATTACATAATATTTTCATGTATATATGTATAAAATTCTCAAAAAATTAGAATGAAACATTCTACCAGTTCATATATATATATATATATATATATATATATATATATATATATATATATATGAGATGCTAATATCTTCAGAACCTTGATAGGTTTTTGTTTTCTGTTACTAAACCACTATATTTCTGTAAAGTCAGAAAACTTCACATGTGGAATAAAAATTACTGCAGTTCATAAGACACGGCAGTCATAAATTTGGGCCTCCATGTTTCAGGTAGGTTTTGTTGCCTCTGAGTAGGTAGCATGGTGCATGAACATTGTAAAATACACATGTGCTCAGAACCATAGCTTCAACAAAGTTACTTGTCACAATCCAACTGAGAGCTGCCCAAACAACCTCATATTCATTATATATTTGATTTGTAACTGTTTTTGTTGTGCATTAAGAAACAGTTTTATTTTTGCCAAATTTTTAGTGACACTACGTTCAGTTATGCAAACCCATGTGTGGTCACCAATAGCAGTTTAAGAATCGAAGTTAAAAGTAAGGGCAAAAAAAGTACAAGATGAAACCAATAAAAAGATAAAAACCTTAAATACCCATAGTTAGGTGATGGCATGCCAGGACAGTTAAACTGCCTGATTTTTTTTTAGTGAGAGCTTGGTGGAAATCCATTGCAAACATCTAAATAGTGGTGAAAAGTTCCCTTGAATCCAAGAATCATGTGGCTTTAAGTCATGATTTCAGGAATTCATTGATGTTTTAATTACTGTGGTGGTTTGAATTAAAAATGACACGTTTATACATGTACATGCTTAAGAAATAGCACTATATGAAAAGATTAGGAGGTGTGACTTTGTTGAAGAAAGTGAGCTTTGGGGGAGGGCTTTGAGGATTCAAAAACCCAAACCAGGCTCAATGTCTGTCTGTCTGTCTGTCTGTCTGTCTGTCTGTCTGTCTGTCTNTGTGTGTGTGTGTGTGTGTGTGTGTGTGTGTGTGTGTGTGTGTGTGTTCCTGCTACCTGTGGATCTCTTAAACTCCTTCTCTAACACCATGGTGCCATGCTTCTTAGCATGTTGATAAGACCTATGAAACTGTAAGTAAACCCCAATTAAGTGATTTTCCTTATAAGAACTGTTGTGATATCTCTTCACAGCAATAGAACACTAAGACAGAAGTTGGTATCAATGGGGAGGGTATTGCTGATAGGCCTGATCATGCTACTTGATGACATCTTGGGACCTTGGATTAGGAAAGCAGTTAAACACTTCAAGTGGGGCTTAATGATCCATACTAGTAGAAGACAGAAGACAGTGATGCTGGGAGCAATGTAGATTATGACAGCCTAGTTCAAGAGGTTTCAGAAGAGAAAACTATTAGTAAAATGGTCTAGTGATCTTTCCTGTGATAAAATGGTGAAGAATGTGGCTGCTCTCTGCCCTTATCCAAAAAAAAAAAAAAAAAATCTGTCTGAGTCTAAATTGAAAAGTTTTGGATTGATGACTTTGCCAGAGGAGATTTCTAGAGCCCAGTGTTAACTGTGTCACATGGTTATTAGCGATCAATATTTTGAAAATAGATCTAGAATGAAAAGGAGAACATTTAGCTGGTTAAACCTCTACAGTCTGAGGAGAAAAGGAGCACCAGGGAGTGTAATAAGGCTAAGTACAAGACTCAAGAAGGTGAGAGTTTTAAAGAAAAGCCTTATGCTAATGGAAGAAGTGGAGTGGTAACCTCAGGGTAAGATCCCACCTAGCTAAACTTCTAATATGTAAAAAGGGACTAAAGAAAAGCTTAAGTAGTGAGGGAAGCCATTGAAAACAGAAAGATGGCATAGATTTTATTGAATGAGGGAGCCACAAGTAGCAGAACTTGGTAACTTGGCCATCTGGTTCTACCTTTAGAGTCAAGGATACAGGAAAGGTTACAGACTCTTCCTCCATGACTAAGGAAACCACTGAGGCCAAGCATGTGTCACAGATGCCTCTCTATGGGGAACCAGCGTGGTTATTGTATGGAGTGGCGAAAGTGAAGTCTGGATATTATTGGAGTCCCCAAGATGTTGAAGACATCAGAGTCACAAGATACCTGCTAATAGACGCTTTAAACAGGGAGTGGAACCAGCCCAAAAGGAAGAAATGCATTGCAGTCAACAAAGCTGAAAGGAGTTTGAGATCTGAAGAACTCTTTAACATCAACCAAATGTAGAGTTTCCCCTGCTAGGTTTAGGTCTTGCTTTGTCCTTCATTATGCTCTCTTTGCTCCCTTTTGGGATAGCAATGTACATCCTGTGCTATTGTAGGTTGGAAGTATGTGGTCTGCTTTTTGTATTTGATTTTACATGTGAAGAGATTTTACATAGTTGAGAGATTGTCATGCGTCTCAGAAGAGACTTTGAATTTTGGAGTTTTAAACAGTGTTGAGACTGGTATAGACTATCAGGACTTTGGAAGTTGGACTGAATGCATTGTTACATCATGATGTGTCTACAAGCTGATGGGGGATAGGGAGTAGAATTCGCGGGTTGACTAAGAATAGACACCATAGGTTCATATATTTAAGTGCTTAGGGAGTGGCACGATTTGAAAGGATTACGATATGTGGTCTTGTTGGAGGAAGTGGGCACCACTAGAGATGGGCTTTGAGGTTCTCCAGCACCATAGTTGCTTGATCTAAACATTCTTGAGATAAAACAGAAGGTAGCTGTCAAACAAAACACCACCCAAGATTTTCCTGTCTTGATGTCTAGTTAGATCATTTTAAGATCATGCATTTTGTCTTCCTATTACTGAACCATAAAAAATATTTATAAATGTACATATTTGGGAGAAAAGACCTTATCAAAAATATGGTTTACAGATATTCTGTCTCATGCTATCTATATCCTTTCAAGCATGAAGACTCTCATTTTTGGTGGTTCAATGTTTCTATTTCTTTTAGTGTTTGTGTTTTGGCTCACATCTAAGGACCCAAGTCACGAAGATTAATCCCAATGATTTCTTATGATTTCAGAGTTTTAGTTCTTATATTTATGACTTCAATCCATTCTGAATACATTTGTGTCTATAGTAGAAGGCAAAGTATCCATTGTCTTCTTTCATTCATTTGTACATGGATACCAGTTGTCTCTACACAGTTTGATCAAAAATCCATTTTTCTCCCATTGAATGTTGTCAATTTTTTTGTTTTAAATCAACTGATCATAGATATAAGGGTGTGGAGATTCTTAAGACTATAAAAAAACATAAAGGGAGAAAGATTAAAAAAGATAATTGGCCACTCTAAAAACAGTGTAGAAAAAATTGGAATTTTGAAAACTAGTAGAAAAAAATCAATCATTCATTTCTCTTTTCCTTATTGACTAACTAAAGAGAAGATACTTTATAAAAATATACCAGATAGTAAATAAAGAATGATATAATCAGAACATAATTATTTTTAATTCATACTAATTAATATGTATAATGTTGAATGACATAATCCTAATTAAGAAAGACAAATATTTGAATTTTCTTTCATATGTAAAATCTAGAAAATATACATATGTATATAACATTGAAGTAGAAGGGAAACAACTTGGGAAAAGAAAGGGACCAGTGGGAGAGAGGTTGGAGATAGAAAAAAGAGAGTAGTTACATGTAAATATAAGAGAAGTCCAGGATGTGTATTGCACTGATATAGTTAAAGCCATTATTTTATATATTAATTACATTTTTTCAAAGCAAGAATTAAAACAACTGACCTAAGTATTGAGTATCAAGAATATATGCACTCATCCCACATTTCAACTGATAATTTATGTGAAAAATAAAGACTGGAATCCAGCTGAGGATCCCCTGATAAAGAACTTCTAAAGCAGAATTTTATGACATAATTGATTAAAAAAAATCAAATTCTCTCTCTGGTAAGAGTGATGGTAATTTACAAATGTAATTTGGCATTATTTGGCATTCTATTCTTTTACATTAAGAACTTAGGTAAAAGTTTTCTTTGTTATTACAGAATGAATGTACTGAAAGTGACGTTATGTGATTTCTGAGACATAGCCATGAGAGAAACACACCCTGCCCTCATCTTCTTGAAACATTGTAAGGAACCCTCTCTTGCATGGAAAGATGGTTTTCTGCCTGATACACCAATAACATCAATGACACAGGAGATGACTCTTGCCTCAGCCATCCAGGTGCTGTAGCATGGAAGACCCTGAGCAAGAACTGCCTAAAAGGGCCATTCAATTTTTAGAATATCAAGCAATTAAAACAACCCAAAGCCACCCTGATTTACAATGATTCACTTTCCAGTTACAGATGACTGGAGCAGAAGGAATCTTGTTGGACATCAGAGAACTTGATCTTGGTTGAAAGCTTGATGAGATACGGAGTCAACTAAGACACACGCCTCTGGGCAGGTCAGTGAGAATACAGAGGACAGACTGACAGAGGAGAATACCTTCTTCCAAAGTGGGCAGCATCTTCTGGCAGTGACTCAGATATAGAGACCTGATGGAAAAGCAGTGATGCTGTTGTCTGATGTCCACCACTGTTGCCCTTCACTGGCATTGGAACACAGGTTTTCTGCCTGTCTGACTCCATTTCAATTTTGCCTTCCAACTTGCAATCAACGTTTTTCAATCAGTGTTTTCCAGAACGTGTGCACACTGTCACAACTGCTGAGCATTCGTATGTGCACCTGCCTTGTTTTGTTCAGAAAATACTGTTTCCTCACAGTTACCCATGATCTCTGACCCATAATCCCTCTGCTCCTTCCAGAAAGATCCTTGAGCTTTGTGGGGGAAAGTTGTGATATAGAGAGCTCGGTTAGGACTGAGTGTTCCATCTCTTTTTCTCTGCCCTTGACCAGGTTTGAGTCTGTATATCAATTGATATCTACTGCAAGAAGAAATTTCTCTGATGATGGTTGAGCATTTCACTGATCTAAGAAGATATCATTTTATTACTGTGACACTTAGCAGAATAATAATAGCAGATTTTTTTTCCTCTAGGCAGTACAACCAAGCTAGTCTCAGGTTCTTGGCAATAGTGTCAGGAATGGGTTCCGAAACATGAAACTGTCCCTAAATCCAATAAAAATTACTTGGTTATTCCCATAACTCTGATGCCACTATTGTACCAGTGGGAGTACCATATCAGGACAGTAATTACTTGTAACTCATAACACTCACAGCCAGTGAGATTGATGTTTTGTTGTTGTTGTTGTTGTTGTTGTTGTTGTTGTTGTTTTGGTCTTTCCAGGTTACACTTATTGCACCCTACAGAACTATAAAAGCTAGTCAGCAGGGATAAAACTCACAGCCTACTACCTGATTGAATTTTCCATGTAATTATGACTCCAGTATCTGGTGTTAGGGTCTAATGAAATTTCTAGATGTTTATTTGTTTGCCTGTTCTGTTTTTCCAGACAATGTTTCTTTGTGTAGGCCTGGCTGTTTTGGAACTTGCTCTGTGGATCTGACTGGTCTCAAACACAGAGATCCACCTGGCTCTGCTTCCTGAATGCAGGGATTAAAGGTATATGCCACCATCACCTGGTCTAATGGAGATTTTTTTTAAAAAAGGCTCTTGCCCCCGCCCCCCCCCCCCTTTAAATCCCATTGACCACAAAGACTTGCTTAGAAATTGTTTTGGATTAAATTAACCCAAATTGTTTTATGGAAAAGAAACAAAAGTCTCTAAAATTAATACTATTGAGACATTAAATAAAATTAAAGCTTCTATGGATGGTTTACTAGCATTATGCCAGTATTGAATCACTTTTGCTGAATTCCACAGGTTATCATAAACTTTCCAATTCCAAGGATGGGATTGTTGGTCATGAAGACCCCCCAAAGGCTCTTGGAGGCCCGGAGCTTCACAAACAGTACAGGAGTAGCCGTTGCTCTTATTTGTATACTGGAAACAGATTATAATAACCTATTGCTGAATTCATCATAAATGTCTCTTAGAAGACATGAAGAAATTTAGCTGGAATTGCGTTGGAAGCTTCCTTCCTGATAGTTAACTTTCATCGTTTTGTAGAGTGCTGGATAGGCTGCTAGGGTAGAAAAGGAGTCAATGGTCTTACTCAGCTATGAGACTTGTGTGCTACAATACTGACCTAAGGAGTTTGACTATTACTGAGGGGACAGACTGTTTTCTGATTATATTTCAAGTCTGATACACTGAAGATATATCATCCCAGCACTATAAACCCAGTAAAAGGCTCATTGCTGGGGAAGTCATAGGCTTAGTAGGGAGCTCACTATTGATGTTTTGCTAAATGAAAATGCTGCCCAACTACCTTTGAAATGTTTATGGTTTTGTAATATTATGTAATATATTTTCGTCACGATTTTTTCCCATCCCTCAACTACTCCAAGATCACTTCCACCTTCCTTCCCATTTCCCTCTTGAACAAAAAGCAAAGTAAAAACAAATGAAAAACTTTGAGCCAAAAAGACCACCCAAAATGAAACAAAAATAAAAGCAAAAACAAAACAAAAAGTTCACAATCTTGTGTTTGTTTTGTGTTGACCAACTAACTATTCTTGTGTGGACCCTGCCTAAAGAGCACTTAGTGTTAAATGGGATGTCTTCTTCAAATCCTTCCCCTCCAGGCTCAGGAATCTATGTGGAAAAGGAGGAGGAAAGATTGTAAGAGCCAGGGTGGTGGTGGATGACTCCAAAGAAATGGCATCTTCTAGAAACAAGAGGACTGACACCCATGTGAAACTTTGGCATCATACCTAGAGAGCCTCTGCAGATTCAAGTCAGCTTGGGTCTCAGCTCTGAGAGGGAAAAGTGAACATGAGGTTCCAGTTTTAAATAAGAAGCTGTTTGCAACTGGTACCTTCAAGGGAAAAACAAACAAACAAACAAACCAGTTTTCCATGGAAAAGTTTACTATTGTTTGTTTTTGTTTTTAATTGGTGATGAATGCAGAAACTCGTACTAGATTGAAATGCTGACTATCGAATGTTCAGCCTCAAATTGGATGTCTCATCACTGGGAAGAATCTAGGAGCTGGAGAATGGAGAGGAATTCTATAAAATGCTGTCTTCTGGAGTTGACATGGTTGTTGCATCCTTGCACTCACAGCACCTCTCTGAGGAGCTGTAGGTAGTTAATGTTTGCTGAGAGAGGAAGAATCTTATTCTTCAGTACTGTAGCCAATGATAAATTGTCCTTGCTCTAGTAAATAACCTCTAACTAGGCTCATGGATGCAATCATACTATATACAGTGCAGTCTCTCTCTCTCATTCTCTCTGTCTCTCTGTCTCTGTCTCTGTCTCTGTCTCTCTCTCTCTCTC
>NC_034596.1:37022145-37034027 GCF_900095145.1 Mus pahari
CACACACACACACACACACACTCTCCAATACATGAAAGTAGAAAGGGACATGACTAAGAAGGGTTTGGAAGGTATAAGATGGTGGATAAGATGACCTAATGAGATGAAACTATGATCAAAGTTTTGTGTGTGTGTGTGTATGCACACACACGCATAAAATTGTAAAAGGACACAAAAAGTTAAAGACAAATAATTTTAAAATTATACTCTGATTATGTAAAAGAATATTCACATAATTAGGAAATAATACTAATTTGGGTTAAAGGCAATTATTTTTTCCAATGTTCCTAATTTGAGATGTTTGGAAATTCACCCACTCAACTGTAAAGAAAACATGGCAAAATATTAAGTGCTAGTGAATTGTGGTAAAGAAATAGGAACACTTTTTATAACATAATTATGTTTATGAAATATGACAATTATTCTTCAAATTTGAAAACATGATACCATATACATATATGTCTATGAATATATATGGTTAAAGTGGTATAAAGAGAAAATTTTCACCCAAAACAGACTAATCACTCAGAGCATACCTACAGGTGTCATGGGGCAGGTAATGAAACAAAGTGCTAAGAGGTGAAAACGAAAACTTTCAGGGTTCAGTTTGACTTACTCCAACTGAATCAGAGCTATAGAGCATCTGATTCCAGGTGACTTGTTGCCAGCCTATTTAATAATAATAGATTTTGGAAAAAACATTCCAGGCAGCAATCATTCCAATTGCAGGTGCACAGCAAAGCTTAAGATGTTATTACATAGAAAGTCCTTTGCATGAGGGTGGGCTCTATAGATAAAATGCCTAGAATTTAATCTCTTGACTGAAATAGTATAAAGGTCAGCAGTCCATAAAATACATGGACCATCTTCCCCTAAGGATGGGTTCGATGAACTGAGAGCCAAAGATAAGGTCTTAGGAAGAAAATCTGAGATAAACACTCTGGGGACTTTGAGTGTGCTCTGCCTCTATAGATAGCGAAAGGTAGGTGAGGCCTGCTATAGAGATAGCTAAAAGTCACCAGGGCTACAACTGCCACTCCCAGCTTTCTGAGTGGAATGCTGGTATTTTATCTCCTCTATTGAGGAGACACACATGGATGTTTAATATTTCTATTTTCCCTAGACATTTGTGGATGCAAAGACCTTTGTGTCTCCAGCAAATCACAGCAATTGTTCTTCTCTCATGTAGCATCAAAGAGAGCCTTTGGAGGCCACAGCACTAGAAGGTGTAACTTTAGAGTGTAAAAACCAAGTTTCCTTGGCAAACACCTCTGGTTCCCATGAGATATTAAAAGACTTGCTACAGCATTAAGTTGATCCATCTTTGAGCTTCGGTTTTTAATTAAGAGGGTTACATGTAATGAAGGCCATTTGATCAGAACACCTAATAAATCTTTTAGGAGGTGCTACTGAGTGCCTTGTACTTGTCTTTGGAATCAGGAAGCTAGAATAATGAAGAATATTAATTAGATAATAATAATTCTAATAATAATTAGAATATTTCTAATGAAGTTAGAAATATGAGGCTTCAGGTATCCAGACCTCAGAATATGACCACTTACTTGCATAGGAGATAATAAAGGTAAAAATACACAAAACTAAGCAGAACTTATTTAAAAAATACCAATCTATATGACATTTAAAAATAGTTATTAAAGTGTTTATTAGTCTCCCTCTCTCTCCCTACCTATTTTGTGTGTGTATATATGTCTGTATATGTGTGTTTACCTGTCTGTGCCACAGCATATGTGTAGGTATCATTAGAAAAATTTCAGGAGTCAGCTCTCTTATACCATATATGTCTTGAAGACTTATATCACAGTTTTCAAACTCTTACATTCCTTCTATTCGGATAGCTATTTATTCTTTTATTTTTTTTCCAATTTTTATTAGGTATTTACTTCATTTACATTTCAAATGCTATCCACAAAGTCCCCTATACCCCCCCCCTCTCCCCTACCCACCCACTTCTTGGTCCTGGTATTCCCTTGCACTGGGGCATATAAAGTTTGCAAGACCAAGGGGCCTCTCTTCCCAATGATGGCTAAGTCTTGTTTTGTTGGCATATAATTACCACATTTTGCACTCATTAACACGTTACACATTCTTTTTTATTTTTACTTTGTAATATCCCCTTGATATATTAGCATTCATCCCAGAGATTGTGATTCTCTTCTAATCATTAAACACCTAATATAAATGACAACTGTCACCATATTCCAGACAACATACCAACTTCAAAACTACATAGCAATCCTTGAACACTGGAGGTCTTCGATTTTTAAAAAACAAAAAACATGGTCTGTAACCACTTACTATTATTACACACTGCTTCTTCAGCTTCTGTTGCTCATCTAAGGATCTTCCACTATCATTGTTTCCCCTCTCGAAAACTGAAAACTACATCTGTCTGAAGAGACGCCTGAAATATTCACCTGCAAGCATGTGAACTGTCAGAGCTTCTGAGATAAAATGAGTAATGCCTGTGACAATGAAGATCAGTGATATAGCCTTGTCTGTTTTGCTCTTACAGAAGGAAGGGCATGGTACAAGGGGACAAAGAGAGTAACTATTCGTAGAGATCTCTTTTGGATTACAATTCCGTACAACTCAGTTAGCTTCAAATTTTGCCTTTACAACCTTAATACTGCCTGTCAAATATACAGGCTGTTATTTGAGGTACATGGAGTAAGGTACACATTACCTTACTTATGGCCAAAACAGTCTGCCCAGGGTCAACACTAGGGTCAACTAGTTAAGTTCAAACTCAAGAGATTGGAAGCTTTAAGCAATAGCTCTTGTGATGTGACCAGCAAAGAATAAAAATTACCTCATAAGTAATGTGTATATTCAAATACTGTATAAATTATAAAATATTTTTACTTTTGTTTTATCCATTAACGCACGTAATTTGACACAACAATCCTGAATTATGTAGCTGGCTTTATAAAATCAAGAACATTTAGCATTTTGAACACTGAATGTCAATTCAGTTCACACATACACATTATAGCTATGTAGAGTTATTGATGATTGTTCAATGTTTTTCTTTAATCTACACTATTCAGCTATAACATTCCTTTGAGCAAAAAAAAAAAAAAAGCACTTCATGTTCTCAACATAAAGTTCTTTGTTACCAAGAGTGTGCCCTGCTCTGGTCTGAACAGCTGGAACTGAGGTTTATTTCAAGTTTCATGCCCGCTTCAAAGATTGTTGGCATGCAAGCAAAGCTTTATGAAAATACATAGACATTTTAAATGCCATGAAAATGTCATTTTTCTGCTCTTGAAACCTGTGCTGGTAAATGACAGTTCATTATTGATTTGTTGGTACAAAAATACACAAAGAGCACCAAGACCTGTCTGACATCTTAATTCATATATGTCTTACAGCTAGCGAGAAAAATCACAAATAGCATACACTTTTCCTCCATCGCTCTTAACAATAGAACTGATGGGGTCTCCACTCCTATCTGTCCCTCCATTTTGATTCCTGAACTGCTCCTATGAGTATGCCTCTTAAACCAAGTCTAACATGGTCTTTGAACTAAGAACAGGTAAAATGATACTTTCTAAAGATTATACTCAAATGGGGGAAAACATGGTGCTTTTAACCGCTAAGTTCTACTGAAGGTAAAACAGACAGAACTTACCACAAAATATATCTTTATCTCTCTCGGTTCATCAGAGAGACAAAAACCATCACCCGTCTCTCCATACCTTTAATCTCATCAAAAGCTTAAGTCTGTTCACAGGCTTTCCAGAAGAGCATTATCTTACTGTATATTGATTGTGCTGGAGGGCACCTCCTTGTGGAGAACAATTGATTTTTCTTTGTTAGCAAAGTGATTTTAATAGTCTTTCTACAAGCTGTCATGTCTCGTGCCCCCAGAAGCAAGATGCAGCCATTGACTAGAACTTACTGATCAATGTATAACTTGCAGAGAAATGTGTCTCTTTGCTGTGAGAAAATTCCTCCACAGCAGTTACTCAGAATGGGGGACTTTAACCCATTTTGATATATAGGCTGCTTGGGANNNNGGGGGGGGGGGTGTTGCTGCAGCATTGTTTTAGCCTCGAGTAGGGAGGGAGGCATTCTGTAACGTTGTCATGAAGATAGCATAGGCCTAAGGATGGGGTTTTCTTGTTTGCTGTTGCTTCAGTCCCTTTGTGCCAAATTTCCCAGCAAAAGAAACAAGCCCAAAGTAAAGATCTGAAGGGTGAATGATGAAAATAATGTTTGTATTGCCCTTGATATTTGAAAATGGCTTTTCTGGTTAGTGGTGTAACATGCATAGAAGTCAAAGGTAGGATCTACAGCTTATTAAGGTCCAACTGTTGTCTGTTCTCCGACCCGCACTGATCCCTGCTTCCTCAGTCTGACACATCGTATAGCCCTTGTCTTTTTTTTTTCCCTCATCTTGAATCTGACTCATTTTTTCCCCCTGTGTGTGGAGACTTTCTTCTAATGTACAGTCATGCCACCATCCTAACATGCTTCCTGCAAGTGCTGAGCAAGCTTGTGAGTACGGTAATGATTTTGTAACTGACTTAAATCATACTGTCACGAGGTTGAGGGGGCTGTATATGTAAGCTTGAGCTTGGGAAATTTCCAGTCCAATCCTTCAAGCTAGTTTTTGCATATCATGTGGTGAAATATATGAAAAAACTGTAAAAGCACAAATAATGTCATCACATTATACCCATAAGTGGCTGGATCAACTTGTGACTCAAGTTTGTCTACTTACCCACACACACTGCAGTGTCTATAAGCTCTGCCCTGGAAGCATTTGCTACAAGTGTTGAGGTTCCCCATTGAAATTTAACTAAATTAGACCCCTGTCACTTCTAGGGTATAGAAGACCTCTTCTTTGATTCAAAAAATATTCTCCATGTCTACTGCATATCAGATAGTGGGGTAGACTTCTGGGTAATGTAGGAAATGGAGAAAAACTCAGTCCACTGATTTTAACAAATGGTCACCAAGGGACATAGCATGAAATGGTCACCAAGGGACACAGCACGAGAAGCTAAGGCTCCTGTTGATTTTGAAGTGTTTCTTGGCAAATACTACTTTTGTATCATGCTTAGAAATGTAAAGGTTTTTGTGATCTTAATAGTGGTGCCCTTAAATTTTCATATTATAGTCAGAACCCCTAATAGCATGTAATGTGACCTTATCAGGAAATAAGGTCTTTGCACATCATCATCAAGGTAAGGTGAGGCTACTAAGGTTGGCTCTAATCCGAAATGACTGAACGGATGAAAAGGATGCAAATACAGAGGTGGCAGTCCCTGTGGTGCTTCTCTATAGAAGTTCTACTGAATTAATACATGGCTTTGGACCACAAATGAGATGACATGACAAGCAAGGAGCGGGCAGTGTTCGGATGCTTTGCTTTTTTCTGTAAGTGGCACAGTGGCATTTTCAGAACTGTGCTTTACCTGAGTTAATCTCATGTTAAGGAAAGAGGTCTGACAAAGGAAAGATACAGGTCACCAGGAGACGCCTTTATAGGTGAAAGGCAGGGGAAAGAACAAACAGTTGTGAAGAAATGACAAAACTCAACCTCAACATTCTTGGAAGATAACAACCCCGATCCTTATGTTTGTGAGAGAGTAGAGGAGGAAAGACATAAGTGGGGAAACAAACTCTGGTTCTTTTGCTTGAAGAATCAATATCAAGAATCAGTGTGGAACAAACAGAGAAGAGAAAACATTTCACACATTTCTCTTTGGACTTTCACATGATCAAGTGGAAAGATGGAAAGAAACAAACTGAACACAGAGAATCAACAGCTTAGGGTCTCAGATCAGCCATGAACTGGGTAGCAATTCAGACAGCTTGCTCCGGGCTTCAGGATTTCAGGATTTTTAGGGAAAGGAAGCAAGGATGTACTGACAGTTTCAGTCCTCCCAACTCTGATAAACAGTGTCTTTAGGGAATGTGGTAAACACACTTTCATTTGAGAATGTTTGATGTTTCTTCCATTTCTTGGTGCTCGATGCTGTTTCAATAAATCCAAACCCTGAAGACTTTACCTGCCCAGTGCTATTCTAACCATCTCCTGTGCTCCTGGAATTTGTATAGGGTGCACAGGCACAGCTGAGGCAAGTCTGAATGGATGTGTCGCAATCAGAACTCTGTGAAGGAAGTGGAACAGGAGTTACAGATATAAATGGGAAAACAAAAGGAGAAAAAGTTGGAACATTAAGTGACATTTCAGAGAAATAGAAAGAAGCTTAGCAGAACACGGGAAAAATAAACTCAGATGGACTTTTGTAGGAGGAAGAGAAGCAGAGGGCAGATGCAGCAAGCAGCAAGCAGGTGACAAACAGGTGCACAACGAGGCATAAAATCATCTATCCGTTATGGAAAATTCACACGCAGGCGTTGCTTCTGACTCTGCTACCAAGGGGCCTGGCCTCCCTCAGCAAAGCCGTCAGCGATCCCGGATGGCTGCCGTTCAGGCCCTGCTGAAAGCTTAGCCGCAGCTGATGAGGAAGAGGTGACCAGGCTTAAGTGCTGTTTGTTTTCACAAGACTGAACAAATCATTCGCCACAGCAGCTAAAGGGAGGCAAGGGTTTAGCACACTGTGGCCTGTTGGCCCAATCGAACTGACTTCTGTTTTTAGAAATAAGCCTTTGTTGGAACACTGCCATGCCCATTTGTATACAGATGTCTTCGGCTGTTTTCGCGCTACAATGACAAAGTTAAGTTATTTTGACAGAGCACATATGGCCCCAAGCTGTAAATATTTACTATTTGGCCTTTTATAGAAAAAAAAGAAAAAAAGAAAAAAAAAAAAAAAAAAGATCTTTGGCCTCTGCTCCAGAGGCTTTCTAACATAAGCTCTAGAAAACTCTCAGCTCTTCAAATCAGGTAAATTCATTCTTTTCAATGCTTTTTCTGTGACCTTGTGCTTGATTTAGGCCACTCCTCCTTTATCCTACAGTTATCTTTAAACACAAAATAATGTAATTATACTTTTTTCTTCAAGCAAGCATAGCAATCAAGCACTACAGCTCCCATTTTTAACATCCCATGGTGCTGTGCTGTTTCAGCCCTGCGGGTGCCCAGAGACCACTACAGTGTCTGCGATTGTGTTCTTGCTTCACTAGATACTTTTGTGGCCTTCCAGGGCTTCTTTGAGCACAAAGGCTCACTAATGCCCCCAGCCACACAGAACGGTGTGTGAGGTGTCGCAGGTTAATGGCAGTGTGGGAGACGGTTAACGTGAGCGTGTGAGGTGTTGCAGGTTGACGTGAGTGTGAGTGTGGTCCAGTAACGGTGCTTTGGTGTTCTCGGTTGCGTTGCTCTTTGGTTTTGATGAAGGGGTCTCTCTCTCTCTCTTTGCTAAACTCAGATAGAAATGCATGTACTGGGGCAGCGATCATCTTAGGTAAAAATGCTTTGTCGTCCCTTTTGCCCACTCAGTAGAACCTGTGCTGTGGAGTAAAGGTTAGTCACTGCCAGTTCTCTCTTCATTTAGGATTTTGAGTGCCTTTCCACCCCAGAGGCTTCTCAACTCGATATTCTCTGAGTCTTTATTATTTTTCTCAGCCATTGCCAGAAATGACAGAACTTAGGAAACTTCTTTCCATGACCTGGGCCCTCTCTCTTGCTTGCTCACTCTTGCCCCTGTCCCCTAATTTGAGGCTTCTGGTTTTTGTTTTGTTTTGTTTTGTTTTGTTTTGTTTTTTTCAGTCTTTTTTCAATCAAGTCTTACACTATCGCTCACACTTAAAATTCACCATGTAGCCCAGATAAGCCTTTAACTGGTGGTAATTCCCCTGCCTTAGCCTCCTCAGTGCTGAGACTATAGACATGAATCACAATGCCTACCTCTGGGATTCCAGGTTACATTTAGAAATAGTTTCTATGCTTTGCAGTGATCGGTGATATTTACTGAACATTTGCTATATGCTAGTTACTGGGCAACCATTGTGTCTGACCTTCCAAAATTATTAGGGACTCACCATTACTACTCAGTGTTCTTACTACATGATTTAAAAAAGGAGACAATTAATATGGAAGTATAACTTGCCAGCATCTTGGTTCCCCCATGTAAGGAGGAGTTGACCTTTCAACCCTTTCATGGCCTTAAAATCCGCACTCTGTGAGCTAGGGAATTAACATTTATCATTTCTCAACGTGACTAATTGTTGTGGGTAGATTGTGTTCCACATGCAAAAGGCAATTTTAATGTGACCTTATTTAGAATGAAAGTCATTGCAGACATAATTAAGATATACTGTTATAAGTGTAGAATGTGCTCCTAATCCAGTACGAACTCTACTGTTATAACCAAGTTAAGCCAGTCAGGGAGACTGCCTTCAAAAGGCAGTGTGGAGATGAGGTTTGTGGGGTTACCAGGTAAGGGACTACAAAAATTGCTGCCAAATAAGCCAGAAGGTAAAAGGAGGCATGGAGGATGCTCCAACAGACTTCGGAAGCTCCCTGGCTTGGCCCCTAAAATTATTAAGTCAATGCATTTCTGATGTTCAAAACTACATAAGTTGTGGAGTTTGATGGTGCTATCCTCGAGAAGCTAATAAAAGCTCCACGAATGGAGAAGTTCTATCAAAAAAAAAAAAAAAAAAAAAAGAAGTATGATCCAATGAATGGGGAACCTAGAATGGAATACAAACTAAGGGCAGGGGTGGGGGGAAAAGGGACTCAAAGCAGTTTTCTAACCGAGCACAGTGCTGGATACTCACAGGTCCAGCTATTCTGGAGGTTAAGGGACAGTTAGATATAACTGCTCGGTTGATGGTGCAGAAGGTTTGCAGGCTTATGTAGTCTCACTTGTCTACTTTTACGTCAGCCCAATATAGTTCCAGTGTTCTAGATACTAAGCCTATGTAAATGCAGTTAAGCCATCACTGAAAGCCAGATTGGAGGACACAGTGAGACTCTGACTAAAATTAAATGATTCAAAACACCCTACAGCTATTAAATCATATATTGGATAACATCCAATTTTAATGGGAGATTAGTAAGAAAGACGGGATATAACATAGAGACAGGTGAGTAGAGGTATGTAATTATTAACAAAGTTAATATTTGGGAATTTGCGACAATGACCTGGTATAGTGTAATTTATAGGTAATTTAAATGAAACAAATTAAGAATTGGATTTCTTCTGGACACATTCTATCATATAGCCCAGCCTAGCCTTGGAGTGACTATGGAGTTGGGAGTGACCTGAGCTCACATTTGTTCCTGCCTCTCCTTTGCAGATACTGGGATTTCAGATAAACACCACCACATCTAGCCCCACTGGATTTACAGTCTCAAAGCCATGTGACACACTATAGAAACGGCATATACAAGATTGAAAATGAAGCTCAAGCAATCGTTTAGGCCATCAAGCCACAAATTGCTAGATGTAAAATAGCAAAAAAATTGCTCTCTATTGAGATAACCGGCAATCATTATGCATCTCGGTTGAACTCTCTCTTTTTCCAATATTGGAATGAGACATCACGGTCCCCTGCTCTTCAGTTGCCTAAGTCTATTATTACTGGCTTCCAGGGGCATCAAATATAAAATCAGGCACATTCTTAGAGGGAAATGCTTTTGAAGGTCCAGAGAAGTGCCAGGATACTCAAAGTCTTGCTTCTGTCATTTTATTTTACGAGAAGAGTGTAAATCTACTTGAGGGGTTGAGATTTGTTAGTTCAAGGGATGTGCAGAGACCCAGATGTGAGAATGTATGGCCAGTCTTAAAGGTACGCTTTCCCCTTTTCTTGGCCTTTGGAGCAACTTGGATTTCTTGCCCTCCCATCTTGACTCTCTGACAAACCTTATTCTTCCTTTAAGACAAAGTTTAAAACTCACTCCCCCTACCAAGCATATTCAAACTGCCTACTTTTGATGCAGAGTAGGAAAGTCTCACCCTTGATCCAGCAAAATACATTTTAATGTTACTTCTTAGAGAGTCTGGAAATCTGTGTGTTAGCCTAAAGAATATGAGTGCCTGGAATAAGATGGCTGCTTAAATAGCTAGGATCTAATATAGCATCTGACTCATGAAGCCAGATGTTACCCAGGCTTAGTGTCTACAATGCTAGAGCCATATTGGACAAATGTAAAAGTAGACAAGTGGGACTGACTGCATAAGACTACGAACCTTCCGTGCCATCATCAGAGAAAGGCAACTCATCAGAAAGAGGAAACAACCCTTCTGAGTTGAGTGAGTGGTGTCTTAGAGTAATTACAACTCACATTTCCCTGACGGGATGTATTATGCAACATATTTTAAAATAATTAATAGTCATTTGTGTTTCCTTTAGGGAAAATTGCCTATGTACTGCATTTGCCCATTTCTGAATGACAGTTTTACCTCCTTGGCATTTAATTTCTGCAATTCTTTGAAAATTTTGGATTACTGCATGGACTTAAGTGTAGTTGGTAAAGATTTTCAGAGATTTCTCTGCTTAGCGATTGAATCTTTTGATGGATAGTCAGAATAGCTTTCATCAACAGCTCTGACAATGACTACTGGAGAGAACTTGGAGGAGAAAAGAACATTTAGTTACTGTTGGTCAGAGTACAAATTAATATAGTGATTGTGGAGATCAGTATGAAGATTTTTCAAAAAATTAAAAACAGAACCATCATCTGATCTACTTATTTCATGCCTGGTTATATACCAGATAATTACATATCCTACCATAGAAATATTTGGAAAACCCATGTTTAGAGTTGCTCTATTCACTTTAAAAAATAACTGCAATCAACTTAGCTGTCCATCATCAGATGAATAGCACCTAATTTGGGTCACTCATAATTGCTTGTAACTATGGCTCTATAGGAAGTGGTACCCTATTCTAGACTTTGTGCACATACCACATTCCCAGATACAGGCACATATGTACGTATGTTTGTTTCTATGTATGTGCGTTTGTGTGTGTGTTTGTATATATGTATGTATCTATCTGTCTATCTATTTATCTATCTTATATTTATATGTATGTATGTGTGTGTCTATCTATGTCTATGTAGAGTGACATAATATACACATTATGAATAAACATTTAATAATTTTTAAATTAAAAAAAATCACAATATTATATAAGCTACTTGTGCCTCTCTTGTATCAAGAGCAATCATGGAGACTTTATAGATGTGTTAGCACACCCATGCACATTCATAACAGCAATAGTCGCTGCAGCCAAGATAGAGTAATATCAAAAGCGTCTTCAGACAGTGAAGAGTAGAAAAAAAGATAGGTGCCACATGTATGCAGTAGAATATTTCTCAGCTTTGAGTAACATAAAATCTCGCAACCATGATGATTGCTGAGGACGTGGTACTTGGTGAAACAAAGCCATCCCAGAAGAACAAATACAGCATAATTGCATTTATGTGACGTAGCTACAGTAGTCAGCCATTAAGTAAAAGAGTGTGTGGTGGTTGCCAGGAGTTGGAGGATGAGGAAATGAAGAACTGCCCATCAACAGATAAGGCATTGCAGTATCTAAGATGAGTAAGCTTTCAAGGTTGGCTGTACAGCTTTGTTCCTATCAAAATAAAGCTACATTGTACATGTAAATATGTGTTAGCTGAATAGAATTTACTAATGTTTCTTACTACATTTAAGCAACACAATAAAACTGGGTAAAATAGGCAGAAAGTGAGGAAAATATTAGAGAAATGTAAAAGAATTTATCAGTATTATCTAGATACGGTCAAGCATCCTGCATGCTGATCTCCTAGATGTATTTAAAGGTCTCGTTAACACATATCTAATACTCAGCTATTAAAAACAATGAATTTATGAAATTCGTGGGCAAATGGATATATCTGGAGGATATCATCCTTAATGAGGTAACCCAATCACAAAAGATGTCACTAGATATGCACTCACTGATAA
>NC_034596.1:37034503-37040155 GCF_900095145.1 Mus pahari
GAGCTCGTGTCTCTAGCTGCATATGTAGCAGAAGATGGCCTAGTCAGCCATCATTGGGAAGAGAGGCACCTTGGTCTTGCAAACTTAATATGACCCAGTACAGGGGAATGCCAGGGCCAAGAAGTGGGAGTGGGTGGGTAGAGGAGCAGGGAGTAGGGAGGGTATAGGGAACTTTCGGGATAGCATTTGAAATGTAAATAAAGAAAATATCTAATAAAAAAATGGCAAAAAGAGAGAAATGAAGCCAATGCCAAGTCAAGAGGACTTAAATACGAGCTCACTGAGGTAGGTACAAAAACCATTAGGAAACCTTCCATTAAGTCAGCCCTCTAAGAGAAGAAGGACATTGTGAATCGTGTTGGATCCTGATATGAACTAAGAGTTCCTTTTTGTTGCTTTTCTTGGCACCACTGCAGTCAAACACAGGCCACCACGCACTTTAAAGAATACAATGGCCTTCTTTTCAGTTCCTTTCCATGCCTCCGGTGTGTCTCCCTTTCTCTCTTTCATTTTACACACTGCTTCTCTGAGCCGTTTCTTAGTGCTTCACTTTCCCACAGATGAAAACGTATTTTCCTTAGTCAAGAACTTAGTTTTCAGAGGCTCTTTGTTTCCTATGCTTACGCATCTGTGCTTGTGTGTGCAGAGGTGTAGGAGAGAGAAAGGGTAGAGAGGTCAGATGATGACCTGCTTGCTGTGATGGTTCTCTCCTCCTCCCATGTTTGCTCTGAAGACTCAACCTACATTGTTAGGCATGGCTGCAGCCTTCTATGCCTGATGAGCCATCTCCTCATTCCTTAATTTACATTGTAATGGATTCTTCAAACTCACTGGACAAACGATTTAGTCCTTCTCTAATCATCCCTAGGAAACACTTTTCATCGCACTTGCACATATATAATCCAATCATGAAATCTGATTGGAGGCTGTTGTTTTATTTATTTATTTTTTATTTTATTTCGAATGAATATTTTGGGTGCTAATCACCGTCTGCTAACAAAAGAGCCCAAACTACAAATGTCTGTGTTTTCTTCTAATTATTTTTTTTCACTTTAATATTTTCAGGAGCTGCCTGGAAGATTCTTGCAACTATAGTTGCATCAAGGTCACTTCCTTTGCTAGAGTCCTGGTGTTAGTTTCCACTGAGCTGACTCCACTGAACGGGGACATAATAGCTCTCCTTAGCGAAGAAGTATGTACAAATTTACTGTTATTGAACTCATGATATTCACATAGAAAGACAATGGTCTGCTTCCAAGTTTAGTAATCTTGCTAGACTGGCTCATCTGCTAGTAATCCAGCATCCTCATTCATCCCTTTATCACCAGGAAAAGGTTAGAATTACACATTTATTGTAACTGTTTGTCTGCACAGCCCCCAAACCAGAGTTCTTGTATCCAGCCACCTCACTGAAGTTGTTTATCAGCTGTAGGAGTTCCCTGGTAGAATTTTTACAGTCACTTGTGTATCCTACCATATCACCAACAAATAATTTACTTTGACTTCTTTCTTTCAACTTGTATACCCTCCGATCTTCTTCGGTTGTCTTATTCTTCTAGCGAGACTTCAAATATTATACAGAATAGATATGGAGAGGGCAGGCAGCCTTGTCTTGTTTCTCATTTTACTAGAATCGCTTTCAGTTTTTCTCCATTTAATTTGATGTTGGCTATTGGCTTCCTGTAAATTGCCTTTATTACGTTTAAGTATGTGCCTTGTATCCCTAATCTCTCCAGGACTTTTATAATGAACCTGGATGTTAGATTTTGTCAAAGGCTTTTCCAGCATCTAATGAAATGGCCATGTGTTTTTTTTTTTCTTTCATTTTCTTTCTATGGTGGATAATGCTGGAAGATTTTCATATGTTGAACTATCCCTACATTTCAAGTACGCAAACTTTGATTATGGTAGATATTTTTTGATAAGTTCTCGAATTTACTTTTCAAGTATTTTATTGAGTATTTTGCATCAACATCCTTAAGTTCATATGTGAAATGTGTCTGTAATTCTCTTTAGTTGTTAAAATTTCATGTGTTTTGGATATCAGGGTTATTGTGAGCTCCTAAAATGAATGGCAATGTTCCTTCTGTTTCTAGTTCCTGAAATAATTTGAGGAGTATTTACATTAACTCTTTGAAAGTCTGGTAGTATTTTGTGATAAAAACTATCTAGCCCTGAGCTTTTTGTGTGTGTGTGTGGGGGGTGGTGAGGTGGTGGTGGGAAGACCTTTAATGACTGGTATTATTATATTTTCTTTTAGGAGTTAAGGTTATAGCTCAATTAAAACTACTTATCCAATCCTAATTTAATTTTAACTAGTGGTATCTATCAAAAACATTGTCCATTCCTTTTAGATTTTTCCAATTCTATGGAGTACAGTTTCTTGTAGCATGACTTAATGATTCACTGGATTTCCTTGGTGTCTGATATTACGTTCTTTTCATTTCTGATTCTGTTAATTTGGATATTCTTCTCTGCCTTTAAGTTAATTAAGATAAAGTTTTATCTATCTGTTGATTTTTCTCAAAGGACCAATGCTTTGTTTCATTGATTCTTTGTGTTGTCCTCTTTACCTCTATTTTACTGATTTCAGCCCTGAGTTTGATTATTTCATGCTTTGTACTCCTCTTGAGTATGCTTACTTCCTTTTGTTCCAGAGCTTTCAGGCATGCTAATAACTTGCTAGTATGTGACCTCTCCAACTTTGTATGTACGCATTTAATGCTATGAATTTTCCTCTTGGCACTACTTACACCTTGCCTGATAAGAATGGGTATGCTGTGTGTACATGTTTATTAAATTCTATCAGTACTCCATTGTATAAGTGTACCACATTTTCTGTATCCATTCCTCTATTGAGGAATATCTGGGTTCTTTCCAGCTTCTGGCCACTATAAATAAGGCTGCTATGAACATAATGGAACATATGTCCTCATTACCAGTTGGAACATCTTCTGGGTATATGCCCAGGAGAGGTATTGCTGGATCTACCAGTAGTACTATGTCCAGTTTTCTGTGGAACAGCCAGACTGATTTCCAGAGTGCTTGTACAAGCTTGCAATCCCACCAGCAATGGAGGAGTGTTCCTCTTTCTCCACATCCTTACCAGCATCTGCTGTCACCTGAATTTTTGATCCTAGCCATTGTGATTGGTGTAAGGTGGAATCTCAGAGTTGTTTTGATTTGCATTTCCCTGATGGTCAAGGATGTTGAACATTTTTTCAAGTGCTTCTCAGCCCTTCAGTATTCCTCAGTTGAGAATTCTTTGTTTAGCTCTGTACCCCATTTTTTTTAAATGTGATTATTTGAATTTCTGGAGTTCAGCTTCTTGAGCTCTTTGTATATATTGGATATTACTCCCTATAAGATTTAGGATTGGTAAAAATTCTTTCCCAATCTGTTGGTGGCCTTTTTGTCTTATTGACAGTATCTTTTGCACTACTCAGCTATTAAAAACAATGAATTTATGAAATTGTTGGGCAAATGGATGTATCTGGAGGATATCATCCTGAGTGTGATAACCCAATCACAAAAGAAGTCACTTGATATGCACTCACTGATAAGTGTATATTAGCCCAGAAACCTAGAATACCAAAGATACAATTTCCAAAACACAAGAAAATCAAGAAGGAAGACCAATGCATGGATACTTCATTCCTCTTTAGAATAGGGAATAAAATATCCATGGAAGGAGTTGCAGAGACAAAGTTTGGAGTTAAGACAAAAGGATGGACCACCCAGAGACTGCCCCACCTGGGGGTCCATCCCATAATCAGCCACCAAAAGCAGACACTATTGCATATGCCAGCAAGATTTTGCTGAAAGGACCCTGATATAGCTGTCTCCTGTGAGGCTTTGCCAATGCCTGGCAAACACAGAAGTGGATGCTCACAGTCATCTATAGGATGGAACACAGGGCCCCCAATGGAGGAGCTAAAGAAAGTACCCAAGGGGCTGAAGGGGTCTGCAACCCTATAGGTGGAACAACAATATGAACTAATCAGTACCTCCAGAGCTCGTGTCTCTAGCTGCATATGTAGCAGAAGATGGCCTAGTCNGCCATCATTGGGAAGAGAGGCNCCTTGGTCTAGCAAACTCTGTATGCCCCAGTACAGGGGAATGCCAGGGCCAAGAAATGGGAGTGAGTGGGTAGGGGAGCAGGGTGGGGGAGGGGTATAGGGGACTTTTGGGATAGCATTTGAAATGTAAATGAAGAAAATATGTAATAAAAAATAAAAAATAAAATATTTTCTCCAAATGAAAAAAACAAAAAACAAAAAACAAAAAAAAAACCAAATTCTATCAGGTATTTAATCCCTTTGTTCATTTCTGTTTTGACCCAATTACTAGTCAGTAGAGAGTTGTGCCGTTTCCATGATTTTGTAGGCTTTCCTTCATTCCTTTTGTGGCTGAAATCCAGCTTTATTTTGTGGTGGTTTGATAAGATGCAGGAGGATAATTCAGTTTTCTTGTATTTGTTGAGATTTACTTTGTGACTGATTAAGTGGTCCGTTTTGAAGAAAGTTCTATGAGGCTCTGAGAAGAATGTATATCCTTTTGTGTTTGGTTAAACTATTGTGTAGATATCTGTTAGGTACTTTGGATTTATAGCATCTGTTAGCTCACACATTTCTCTGTTTAATTTCTGTTTGGGTGGCCTGTATGTTGGTGAGAGTGGAGTATTATAGTCTCCCATTATCAATGTGTGAGGATCAATGTGAGTGTGTGTGTATATGTGTGTGTGTGTGTGTGTGTACGTGTTTCCAAGACAGGGTTTCTCTGTGTAGCCTTTGCTGTCCTGGAACTCACTTTGTAGACCAGGCTGGCCTCAAACTCAGAAATCTGCCTGCCTCTGCCTCCGGAGTGCTGGGATTAAAGGCGTGTGCCACCATGCCTGGTTCAGTGTGTGTGTTAAGATTTGGCAATGTTTCTGTTACAAACGTGGGTGCTCTTGTGTTTGGGGCACAGATTTAAGAATTGAAACATTGTCTTGTTGAATTTTTTCTTTGAAGAGTGTGAGGTGTCCTCCCATGTCTCTCTTCATTAAGTTTAGTTTGAAGTGTAGTTAGATTTTGGAATGGCTACACTAGCTTGCTTATGTTCAGATTTCACTTTATCATGGAATGTCCTATGGTCTCCAATGACTGTGATTCAAATTCTTGCTGGGTGTGGTTATACTGGTATATCTGGTCTCTTAGAATTTATAGCACAGCATCTCTCTTCTGAACCCCAGAGGAGGCAGCTGAGTGCTCTGGGGGACTCTCCACACCACAGATCCTCGGGATCACGGTCCTCGGGATCATGGGTGAGTGGAACACAATCAATCCCAGAGAATTCAGCAGGGGCTTGTGCCAGCAGGAACAGGGACAAAGGGACACTGCCTGTCCAGAGGCGGGGTTCCGGTCAGGTCTCTGCCACCCCTGCCATCTCTCTTCTGAACCCTAGCTGAGATAGCTGAGTGCTTGGGAGGACTCTCCACACCACAGGTCCTTGAGATCACAGGTCCTCTGGATCACACAGGGAGAGTTGGCCTACAGGGAGGGCTCTGACCCCAGGACTCAGAAGGAGGATCAGAGCTCCAGACTTCTGGACACCCGCCCTGCAAGAGGAGAGCTTGCCTGCAGAGAGTGCTCTGACCAAGGGGGCACAGGG
>NC_034596.1:37040166-37085372 GCF_900095145.1 Mus pahari
TCAGACACTATTGCATATGCCAGCAAGATCTTGCTGAAAGGACCCTGATATAGCTATCTCTGTGAGGCTATGCCAATGCCTGGCAAATATAGAAGTGGATGGCCACAGTTATCTATACGATAGAACACAGAGACCGCAATGAAGGAGATAGAGAAATTACCCAAGGAACTGAAGGGGTCTGCAACCCTATAGGTGAAACAACAATACGAACTAATCAGTACCCCCAGAGCTTGTGTTTTTAGCTGCATATGTAGCAGAAGATGGCCTAGTCAGCCATCACTGGGAAGAGATGCCCCTTGGTCTTGCAAACTTTATATGCCCCAGTACAGGGGAATGCCAGGGCCAAGAAGTGGGAGTGGGTGGGCAGAGGAGCAGGGTGGTGGGAGGGTATAGGGGATATTCAGGATAGCATTTGAAACCTAAATGAAGAAATTATCCAATAAAATAAGTTTTAAAAAAGAAGAATTTATAGCACATATTTCCATGTCCTTGGATTTTTATTATTTACTGAGAAGGTAGATTAATTCTAACGGGTATGCTTTTATATATATCTTGTGTTTTCCCCTTGCAGTTTTTAAATTTTCTTTGTTAAATGTGTTTAGTGTTCTGATTATTGTGTGACAAGGGGAACTTTTTTTTTTTCTGGTCCAATTTATTTGGAATTCCATGTTTCTTGTGCCTTTGTAGGGATCACATTCCTTAGATTAGGACTTTTTTCTTTTATGATATTTTTGAAAATATTTTTGGGGCATTTAAGCTGTCATTCTTCTTTTTCTGCCCCTCCTTCTTCTCCTCTTTCTCTTCTTCTTCCTCCTCCTCCTCTTTGGCTGCTGATGTCTGGCCTTTTCTCACTGTGCCAAAATTCCTGGATGATTTGTGCCAGGAATTTTTTTTAGATTTCACATTTTTTATGATGATGGATCACTGTTTCTATCATATCTTCATGAAAGAAAATTTACTTTTAGCAGTCTATTCCATCTCTGTTGGTAAAGCTTGTCTATATAGTTCCTGCTTGCTAACCTAAAATTTTCATTTCCAGAACACTAAGTTTGTGCTTTCTTCATTGTTTTTGATTTCCAGTCTTGAAGAGTTTCATTAATTGTCTTCGTCTTCTTTTCCCATTCTTCTTGATGTTCTTTAAGGGATTTATTTATTCATTTCTTCGAATTTTTTGTTTTATTTTGTTTTGCTTTGTTCGTTTTTGTTTTTCTCACTTCCCTTAAGGAATCTATTCACGTCTTCTTTAATGATTTCTATAATTTCTGTAATAAAATCGATATTAATGTATTTTTCTCATAC
Organism: Mus pahari; assembly: GCF_900095145.1. Taxonomy (NCBI): domain Eukaryota; kingdom Metazoa; phylum Chordata; class Mammalia; order Rodentia; family Muridae; genus Mus; species Mus pahari. Next base: position 37,041,466 of record NC_034596.1, read on the forward strand.
TTAATCTGAGTTGGCTTACTGTTTTAGTGTAGTTGTGCTTTGGTCCTGATATACTGCCCTGCTTGTTGTGGGTCCTGTTTTTACTCTGTTTTCTAGGCATCTGTGTTTAGGGTCTAGGGACCAATTTCTGAGTTTGTCTTTGTAAGATGGGTGCTTTTGTCCTTGTAGTTTGTTTCCATTCTGATCTTCTGGCCTTGTTGCCTTGGTTGAGCAGAGGTGTTTTGCTCAAAGTTGGGGACTGAAGTTATGGCAGTCAGTATGGCCTCTTGTGGTGCAGGTTGTTTCTATCTGAAATGGGGGCTAGAACATGGTGTTAAGAAAGAGAGTGAGAATTATGGAGATAGTAGTTGTGTGAAAGGTTGAAAGTGGTCCACAAGCAGGCAGTCTGGTTGGCACAGCCTATCCTTGAGCAAGAGATGTCAACTCGAGTTAGGGGCTAGAAACAGTAACAGGTGGGGAGATTTGGAGAGGAATGGTGGCCTGTGAGGACAGAACTTAGTGAATTAGAGAGTTCAGTGGGCATTGGTCTACCTGTTCTGATTTGTGTGGTCTGCACTTAAGCAGGGAATGTTACTGTGTGATATCTGTGATGTGAAGGTGATTCCCTGTTACTTCTCTCAAATGGAGGAAGCTAAGCTTTCAGATAGACAAGCTAGTATTTGATGATTGTCTTCTCAGTTCAGACTGTCCATACAGAACACTATAATCTGGGAGTCCTGTGTTGTAGGGAGTGGTTCAGATGCTTTGATTAGGAATCTGCATGTGAATGCTGAAGATGCTGTTTCCCATTGGTTCTTGATCAATCAATAAAGATGCTAGTGGCCAATGGCTGTGTGGAAGAGGCAGGACTTTCAGGTAGCTGCAGATGGGTTAAAAGACTTAGGAGGAGGAAAGGGATTTGCCATGCTTCAGTGCTCGGAGAGAAAGCCACCAACCCTGTGAGATCTCTGGTGGAGTAGCCATTGCCTGCTTTCCTGACAGTGCATGGGGTAGCACCTATCTACAGTAGTGAGCTATTATGTGAGTTTCCCAATGAACTTGGGATCTCTTAAAGAACATCCAGTGCTCATAAACACTGAGCCTGAGTCCTATGTAATTTATCCTTCCTTCTGTCAGTTCCATAAGTCCAATAGTCTCAGGTCAACATTCAGCATGATCGGGGTGAGGATTCTCTTTCCTGACTTGTAGATATCCATCACCTTATGAGGCAGGAATATAAGAGCCATATCCAAATGATGAAAGTCACCCTTTCTTGACTTTATTACTTCAAATTATCTACCAGTGGCTCCAAAACTATCAGCAAGCTTTAAGCTTGAAGTATGAATTGATTGATTAGCAGTTGACATAATATACCTAGAGCATTATAGAGATTTTTGATAATTATCTCACTATACTGAGGAGCTTTTGAAAAGTTCCCCTTTGGTACCATACGCTGGGATTGAAGGTAGCCATTTCCATGACATACTTCATTGGCTCTCCTAATAATTGCATAAGTCTCTTATTTCCTATATTGAAACTCTTTAGATTTTGTTGTTTTTTTAATCTGACTTTTGATAAATAGGTGCACTGAATGTTAATAATTTACAATAAGAAAGTTCTGTACAAGTAATCAGTTGTGTTGTTTCTATACTGTGTAGTCTTTAGGTCCATCTACCTACTCCTATATTTATTACAAACATTCCCAAATTAACAAGTGGTCATATACGCTATTGAATGACACACACAGCGTGTTTTCATCCTGACAACACTTGAGAATTGGGCTGAGTTCTCCATGCACAGAGCCTAGCATGTGTTGACCTGAGAATAACAAAAGGGACTTCTGTTATCCTGGTTGATGCAATGGATAAATCATGCTTTTCATTGTGCCTTTTAGTACCTCATGTCACAACCAGGAGCCTCAGGTATGAGTTTTTAAAGGAGATGGTTGGTCATTTGAAGGTAGATTGGACTTCCCACTGTAGCCCACACATTGCCCTTCTAGCAATGAATTAGAGTTTATCACTGGCATTGAAAGAATAGCCTCCACAGGACTCTGGATGGTCTGTGTGTCATTCTTACATGCCAAGGTTGCAAGGCACTGCATGGTTTTTGTTGTTGTTGTTGCTGTTGTTATTGTTGTTGTTGTTGTTGTTTTCCCTACTGCTATGTTCACAGATATAAGTTTTAGAGGATTAAGAGATGTTGTCCTCCAAGCCAAGCACCAGTTAGTTCGTGTTCAATATTTTTCCAGATGCTTTGGGCATCTGTCTGGGCACTCCTCACCACACAAGGAATCTGGGAAAGGGCAACAAGAAAAACTAGCATAAACATGTTAATGCTTATGCTGCTTACATGCCATACATGATTAATGAAGCCCTTTGTCTCCTAACCAGGAGTTTCCTGTCTTCTGCCACCATCAATGAAGCAGAAGCAGACTAACTTATTAGTTTAAAATATGATAAAATCAAATTTCACTTCTAACAGCTAGTTGACACAATTTGCTTCCCAACTACTGCAGAGTCACCCAGCATCTTGTGTTTCTTCTGCTTCGGGGACACAGAAGTTTGCTACCTTATTATGTTCCATTTGTTGTCTAATGAAATAGTCCACATATTTCAGGAAGTCATTAGCACTCACTGTTTATTGATTGAATTAGTGAAAGTATCAATATTGCCTGATTTAAATGTTCATTAGAAAATCTTAGAAAGAAGTGGACATGTTTTGTGCTTGAAATTCTGCATTAGCAAGAACTTTATTGCTTTTATTGTGAGGATTAAATAAGTCAGATTTTGTGAGGTCACACTTAGCTCATAGATACTCATAATTAATTGAATTCTTCTCTACCCCTTCATTTCAAATCACTTATTTCTTTTTTCCAATTTTTATTAGATATTTTCTTCATTTACATTTCAAGTGCTATCCCAAAAGTCCCCTATACACTCCCCCTGCCCTGCTCCCCTACCAACCCACTCCCACTTCATGACCCTGGTGTTCCTCTGTATTGGGGCATATAAAGTTTGCAAGACCAAGGGGCCTCTATTCCCTATGATGGCCGACTAGAGCTAGAGACACAAGCTCTGGGGGTACTGGTTAGTTCATATTATTGTTCCACCTATAGGGTTGCAGCCCCCTTCAGCTCCTTAGGTACTTTCTCTAGCTCCTCCATTGGGGACCCTGTGTTCCATCCAATAGATGACTATGAGCATCCACTTCTGTATTTGCCAGGCACTGCCATAGCACTTATTTCTTGAACTATATATAAAACTACTGTTCTCTGGACTGTTTTTCTCATATGAAGAAGAGTTGAAAAATAGTTGCAGGATTTCTTACAGTGGTTTACCTTGGTAAGAGGTAGAATAAAATAAAACATTCATATAAAGAAAGTTTAAGGCATAGCTGCCTCTCTTGCTTTCGTTTTGTGTTTTGGGGGGTTGGGATGGGGCAGGATACTTTCGTGGTATTTGAGACCTAGGTTCTCACACTTGCTCTACTACTGAGCTATAATCCAGCCCTTCTCTTACTATCTTAAGTATTGGTATCATTGCTAATATCTGTAATTTAAGGAGAACCTTGTGTATGAAATGGCATTGGTAGATCCTCTCCTCTACTTTTGTTATACATTTCGGGAGTAACAATGTTCATAATGAGCGAATCTATAACAGTAAAGTTAGTAATGTTCCAGGTTAATAGCTGTTTTCAGAAAGTAAAAAGATCTCCTGTAATTACATGGAGACATTCAGTAATTAAACTGTCCCTATCTCAGAGGGATTGATTCCATGACCCCAATGGATATCAAAACCCACTAACTCTGAAGTCCCTTGTATAAAATAATGTAACATTGCCTGCAACTGATATGTTCCCTCAACTTTCTTCAAGTCACCTTTAGACTATTTAGAAAAACTAACACAGTGATGGTGCTATATGCATAGTTTTAATATTGTATTATTTAGGCAATAGTTACTAGAGAAATACTGCACATGTTCAATGTGGATACATTTTGCTTTTGAGTTGGCAGTTGGTCAGGGAGTAACACTTGTAGGAATACAACTTGCAGATATAAAGTACTGATCATTCTTGTCATTTGAAACTCCCTGTTCAAGACTTATTGCCATTCCCATAGCAGGCACACGTAGTATGATGGCTCTGCCCTAACAAGGCTTTAAAGTAAGCCATTGGGTATGAACCAAGTAAAAACATCCAGCATGATGGGTTTGACAGACTGAACTAAGAGTTGAGCTCCTTGGTTTTGGAAGGGCCGAACCCGTTTTGGTTTCAATTTTCTAATTTGTGGTAAGGAATACCTCAAGATTTAGTCAAGGATTAAGCCTGTGGTTTAACTTCCTTCTTCCTAAGAGTATGAAGTGTTTGAGTCAAGCCACCAACCCGTATCCCTGCAGATGAAACCTATTTGCATTTCTCATGCGTGTAAGCCCAGTAAATGTGATTGCTTCCAGCTCACTGCCACAGCACCATTCTGCTGCCATTCTGTTACCAAATAACGAAGTCTCAAACAGAGGTCTGTGTGCTAAACAGGAAGCATGACTCACGCCTGGAACCCAGAGAGCCAGCAAACTGCAGCAGTGCTCTTAACTGGCTAAAATGTCTGTTACCATAGCTTTGTAACATATATTCTAAGTGATGGTCTTTCCCACACGCGTTCCTAGGGAGGCTGGTTGAGGGCTAAGCAGATTGTTTTCGTTCCTAACCACAGCACCCTTCTGGCCCCAGTGGAAGACTCCTCACAGAATTTTATATTTACTTTTATGGCATCTGTGCTTATGTATTAGAATGTTTTTTTCTGCTGTTGTTAAAATGTCAACAACCAACCAACAAAAATCCCACTACAAATTATACCTTACATTGGTTTAAATACTTCACTCATATATAAGTTTTAAGGCAATGTTTGGTGAACAGGTTTGGGGTTTTGTGTTTTTCCAATAAATTTTTTTTTCCTTGCCTGTTAGTTCCTTCATTTTGTTACAGGAAAATAGTTTCAGCTATGCCAAAATGCCCAAATCTACCAACTCTAGTTACTGGGTTTGCAATATAGACCTTCTACATTTATGCAACTATAGAAGAAAAAAATAGTATGTCTTTGTCTTGAATAATCACTGATCACCAGGCCCTTCTTGAATCGGTGCAAAGTGCAGGCAGACTGAACCAGGCCACTTAGTGCCCTTACCTCATTCCTTGTCTCTAATCTTGAGATATACTGTGCCACTCACCAGTCACAGGGCCCCACTGCATGGCTCTTACTTGGTGTTAATGCACATCAAAAACACAAGGCCACTGCCACATGAAATCTAATTTAACCCCTGAACCAAGGAGCCTTGTGTTGGGGACTTCTGATTCACCAAAATTGTCATGTAACTTTTTTCCCCCTGTTCTTGTGAACTCTGTTCATTTCTGTTTCACAGAAGATCTTTGCAACGAAACTGCTCCTTGATTTCCGGTTTGTATATATCCGTCCCCCCTCCAAAGTTCTCATCTTGTTTCTGTAACATCAGGACCAAAAATAATTCAGTTGCTTTAAATGCCATGTGGAATAAATAAATGTTTCAAAACAGATCAAATTAAATTCCCTGTAAACCAGCACTCGGGAGGCAGAGGCAGGTGGATTTCTGAGTTCAAGGCCAGCCTGGTCTACAAAGTGAGTTCCAGGATAGCCAGGGCTATACAGAGAAACCCTGTCTCGAAAAAAAAAAAAAAAATTCCCTGTAAAAATTCTCAGCATTGGTTGCTCTGATTAAATATGGAAGGGGAGCAAACGCCACAGCATTGGCGGGCTTATAAAAGAGAAATGAAAGGAAGTAGAAAGCAAAAGACTAAAGTCACTTGGTGAATTAGAAAGTGATGTAGTATTGCTATTTTTATAACTTCCCAGATTAAAATAAAAACTACGGGCTTGCAGCTGAAATTTTTCTGGTCATCACAGCCTGGCAGGGTGCAAGGGTGCATGTGCTATGTGGTTGGAAAGAATGGCTATTGAGAGTACTGAAGTACACATGGAAACAGCTCTATTTGGAGGAAAATGGTATCAACCAAATAAAACCCAAAGAACAAATTTTGAGCCAGGACGTACTGTGTCCCAGGTGTTGAAAGGGAATCAGAAAAAGAGAAAGAAGAGATGGCACTTTCCAGACTAGAGCTCTTTCTGTTAACTAAAATATATATTTTTTAAATACAGGAGCCCAATTTTAAAAGAAGGATGATTGCATTAGGCAGAGGGGCTGCTTTTGAGCAATGATATCTACCAGGTGTGAAGAAAAGGTGACTAACAGATACTGTGTTGCTATTTTTTCTGTTACCAACCACAAAAGCCAAAAACAAGTTATTAAACATTATAAATTTAATTTATAGACAAAGTATCAGAAGAATAGAGAAGTATTCATATCAGGCAGAGCCAATATGCTGGATGGTGTGGTTTTCCATCACACTTTCTCCTGTGCTTTGAACTCTCCTCTACATTAAGAGTGTGAATATCTTCCCTACACATGAAGTCAGGTGGGAGAACAGAATACCCATGATCTTCACCTCCAGGAACTTGGTGATGTAGGTTCACTCTGACTTAATTAGTAACTCAAGAAGAAAGGACTTGTATTTGATACCTTTAAGCATATTTATGTGTATGTGTATATGTGTGTGTGCGTGTTTGTGTGTGTTTGTGTGTGTGTGTGTGTGTGTGTGTGTGTGCGTGTGTGTGTGGTGTAATTTTGATTTTCCTGAACTATTTTTTTTCCAACTTTGGTCTATTTTTGATAGATAAAGAAGGAGTTTTTTGACACTTGTCTGCCAGCTTCCTGTTAGTCACCAGAGAGGTGACAGGTTTTTGTGTTTTGGGTTTTTTTTTTTTTCCTTAAAAAATTTTATAATCAAACAAAAAGTACCAGCTTCAGGACCAGTTATAATACAGTGAGATAATTATTATAGACCACAACTATAGCTTCTGCGAGAGGAGAGAAGTGAGAAGAAAGACTGTGGAGTTTGGAAGGTCCACTGACAGTTTCACTGAGGACTGACCGACTGAGGAAGGGAGAGAGATTTCCAGGCAGGAGATCTGCTTCCAAAGATAGAGGCAGTGAGTGCTTCCTGGACTGGATTTAAGCACACAATAGGTCAAAATGATATACTTAACTTTTAATAAAAAGTGTGTATCCCCATTGTCTGAGCATTCTTACTTTCAGGGACCAGAAAGGACTTTCCTAAGGACATGCTCCTATCTGCCAATGCTCTTGCAGATAGCAAGATTTGTATTGGCTCAGGCTCAGTGCAAATGGGATTCTGAAAGAACGCCTGACAGACTCAATCCTGTTCACTGTTGTGAACAGAGGGTAAGAAGAATAACATTCTCCACTGATACAATTTTCTGCTGTTTCTCCAAGTCAAGCTTTAGTACAGTATTGCGTGTCCCAAAGGATAATAAATCTACCATCTACCAACCAGTTCAAGTGAAGAAAGAAAACTACTACAAAGTGAATTGTCCTTTTTCTCAGTTAAAACACAAGCACTCTGAAGACTACTTTAAAAAAATGTGTTTCTACTGTAAATATATCTACAGTTCAGAGCAGGTGCAAGAGGGTGATGCAATGAATCTTAAATGAGCTGTCTCTAGGGGGAACTGGTGGNGCCCATTTAAATCCAAATACTCAAGGGGGGAGGCAAGAGGAATGCTGCAAGTTCAAGTCCAGCTTGAGCTTCATTTTGAGACCTGTTCTCAAAAAGGAGTCAGGATAAAATGCATGTGATACCTTGAATAGGAGTGGCTCCCGTAAGCTTATGTGTTTGAATACATGGTCNTGAGTCGGTGAAACCATTTGGGAAGGCTTAGGAGGTATGGCCTCATTAGAAGAGGTGTGTTAAGTGGTAGGTTNTGAGTTTTCAAGAGTACCCNGCCATCCATAGTGCCCTCTCTGTCTCCTGCAAGCAGTTCAGGATGTAAGCCTTCAGCTACTGCAATGTTTTCCAAACCTGGATTCCTGAGACATTCCTTAGTAGACTTTTTTTTTAAAACTTAAGTATGCCTAGAGCCAGAAAGATGGCTCATTTGATAAAATGCTTACGTGACACTCACACATGGTGACCTGTGTTTGGCTCTCTTATACCTATGATTAAAAACAAAACAAGAGCAGAGAGACCCTGCCTATAATCCCGACACTGGGAAGGCAGAGAAAGGAAGATCCCTGAAGGCTACTAGCCTACCACCCTAGCTCTAAGTTCAGGGAGGGATTCTGTCTCAAAAAATAAGATAGGGACTTGTAGAGAAAAATGTAAGCCGTCAGCCTCAGACCTGCACACACACACACACACACACACACACACACACACACACACACATGCACGCACAAGCATTCCTATAACCAATACTTAACGAAGTAAATGGACTTCTCAGAATGGAATCTGTGTATTTTCTTAAAATTTTCTAGATGACTCTAAATAAGCATCCAAAGCTATTGTTACATTCATGACAGAGAAAGTAGTCTCTAATAAATAAGTGAGAGGGGGTCATGAAGAAGATACCTCCCTCTCCAGTAATCGCTGTGGCATCAGTGGCAATGGATCTGTTGCAGATGTCACTAGAAGGCAGGTCAATGTGAAGGCAGAGGACATAAGACCAAGATCAGTGTCAGTCAGTAGAATCCAGGGAAATGACCGGTACACTGGGCAAAGGACCCTGAACCTAGAGTGTGCTCAGCACAGCTGTCTGAACATTGGGCTGCAGGCATCTGGGCCCATAGGGGACCTCTAGCTTTACTACAGTCACTGGCTGCAGGCATCTGGGCCCACAGGGGACCTCTAGCTTTACTAAAATCACTTACTCCATCACCACCACTGCCCAGTAAATGAGAAAAAGATTTTTTTNTCATAAAATATGTAGACAGCATAATGACTAGATTAAAAAATGAATGCCTATCATCAGAAGAATTCACTATTCATATTTCAGTAATCAGATTTTGTGCTAGGTGTAAGCAAATATGCTNATTTATAAATTTTGTAGAGCTTTTGTTTGAAAAAATACTATTTTTTAAATTAAAGAATCATATGCACAGTCAAAAAAAAAAAGTGTGTATCAATGGCCTCCAACAACTCGATTGTGAGGTGGATTAGTACATGTGTTTGAAGAAGAGCACGAAAATATGTGCAATTCTTGAATTATAGATGCTGTCAAATATTGTCACTGTTGGTAAAGCATAACATGTAATGTAAAAACCAATGTCACTTTAATGATAATTCCTGTTTTGTAACATACTGCAAACAGAATCTCATTATGTCATCTAGGTTAGCCCGTTCGGGTTGCATGGCTCAAGAGACCACCTTGACATACCTTTCAAAACACTGGAACTACCAGCAAAATGCTCAGCTTCATTCTGCATAGTTTTATAAATAGTGGACTTCCTGCAGATGTGTGACTGAACAAAGAAGGGTGATCAGACATGCTGCGTGTGACATTATCTGCTTGATATCTTCTTTGCACTCCTGTGACTTTTAGGGGATAAGGAGGACATCTCTGCAGTGAGTCCCACTACACGCCTTAGGTGAAGGTCACAGTATTTCCATGGCCTGCTTCAAGTGCCAATGGTGGGAGAAGGATAAAAAAGACCTAGTACCTCCAGCTATTTTCTCAAATGCCACTGCTCCATATTTTGGGATAGCATGTCCTGAATTCTATCGATGGTAACACCATTTCCTCCATTACTTCAAATCAATGTTTTGGTGCTTAAAATACTTGTGAAGCCATTGCTTAAAATAAGTGACTTCAGAAAGGCTTTTAAAGTTGCTATTGATTAATTATCTCTGGGTTTTGTTGTTGTTGTTGTTGTTGTTGTTCTCAATTATTTTTCTAGAGAGCAACTTTCAAATCGTGTATTCTTGACATTCTATTCATACATAGAAAATTTGTAATAAGAGAAAAATTCACTGGAAAAAAAGTCTCACAGAAGCTTATTTTACAATGCAAATAAAACAGTGTTGTTTTAATGTGTCCCCTCTACCAGTTAAAGGATAGCTTTCATCTCTGTATACGTGTAATCCTCTAGTCAAGACCTCCCTCCACTTCCCCACCCCTTTCCAGATCATTTGAGTCTTAGTTATATTTATTTTCTGTAGTTTTAAAAAATACATTAATTTCATCAGATTATGTTAAATCTATTTTGAAAATCCACAAGTATTTATTTATATGTGTATGGTTATAATGTGCTTATGTGCATATATGTACAGACGCATTCACATGCCATACCATGTATATGGTAGTCACAGGGCAACTTGGGGAGTTGGCTCTCCCCTTCTGTGGGCTTTAGAAATTTTAATGTGGGTACTCAGATTTCATAGTAAGCACCTCTACCGCTGAGCCACCTTTGTCAGCCCTAAACCTATTCTTTTTTGATTCTCTAGAGAAAATAAATTTCTAGTCATTTACAGGAAAAATTTCATAATTTCTTACAAAGACTACATCTTTATGGAGGTGCTCAGGCTTTGAATCTTATTTGTTTGTTTTCCTAAATTAAACCTATATTGTGTTTGAAATTTTTTTTGAAATTGTAAAAATAATGTTGGGGCTGGAGAGATAGCTCAGTGGTTAAGAGCTATCTCTTAACTGTTGACTGTTCTTCTAGAGGTCATGAGTTGAAATCCCAGCAACCACATGGTGGCTCACAACCATCTGTAATGAGATCTGATGCCCTCTTCTGGTATGTCTGAAGACAGGTACAGTGTACTTATACATAATAAATAATGTTATTTTATCCATTCCATGGTGAAGTTAGAGAGCACTGCCTATCCATAAAGAAGTGGTTAAGTGGCTATCGAGGAGAATGGCATGTGCTGACACTTATAAAAATAGTAGGACTCCAGAAGCAGGTTCATATAGGGCATAGGCCAAGTAGACGTGAAACATGGAGCCTTATATGTTCATTATTGTAAGGACCAGATTTAGTTTACTAGTCCTGGGACTCTTGTCATGTCTTCTAGGGACTAGAGTGGGGCCAGAGGTGGGACCCAGGCTAAAGAAAGGAGCTAGATTATAGAGGCTGTGAATGTCATTAAGGACTTTAAGATTCTCCATGTGGAATTCAGCAAGCACACTGTAGGACGAACTGTGAGGCCACCTCTGCATAAACACCAGGGGCTACAGAGCCACAAAGGCATCTCCTGCAGAGGGACCAAACTGAAGACTGCCTGAGAGACCAAGGATTGCTGGTACAGACAATGCCAGCCAATGGGAAACTGCTATTTAGAAGAGATGCTTTCTTGGGACCAATAGGGCACATGCAGAGGGTATTAAAGGAGCTTGCCGCAGCATTCAGACAAGCTTGCTGCTCCATTTCTCATTTGCTTCTGGAGTCTGTGCAGGTGATTCTGCACCACTTCACCTCCAACCCTCCCCCCAAGCCCCAGTGCAAGCAGGGTCGAGCAGTGGGTGGTCCAGGGCACAGGCAGCATCTGGTGCCTAGCCAAATGTGGACAGACTACATTATCCTTGTTTTGTGACTGCTTGCGGAACTTCCTTTTCTGGGGGACTGTTTTTGCCTGTTGCTGTAAAGACTGTGCTCACATTTTCATCTGATCTGTTCTTTTCCTTGAAGCGCTTCAGTCGTGCCCCTTCAGTTGGCCCCTTAGTGTTTGAGGTTGTGATTTATTTATTTATTTATTTATTTTTACCACTACCAGGGATTGAGAGTAGAGCCTCAGCATACTGGCAAGCATTCTTTATGATTTAACTCCAATCTCAAATGCTCCTTATTTGTAACAGTGGTTACAAGTAAAATTTATTTTCTAGAGTTAAATAATGTTCCCAAATGGGTGAGAAAGGTGTGGTGTAAAATTAGGAGCATGAGTGCCAAAAGCATGGTGCTTTTCTTAAAGCATTGTCTATGAAGTCCTCAGTGCCTAATGCTGATCCTTGGCAGGGGTGGGAGTGTGTGATGTTACATCATCGATATTTAAATAATAAGACTTGGAGTCTTCTGGTCTCTCTCTCTCTCTTTCTCTGTGCTGATATTTGCATTCATGTTGCACAGCTCAAGACTGGATCTTCTTCCTTGTGTTTTTATAGAAATGAAGGTTTCAGTACCAAATGTTCCAGCAGTTACCATGTGCTTTAAAAAGTACCAACCTTCATCCACAAGAAAATACTGGGAAAATATTGTTCTAATTTTTCACTTAATATGTGTTAAGAAATGGTAACTATTCATAATGAACAACTGTTAAACATCTAGACATAATAGTTGTCCCAATAAAATGTATTAGTGTAATTGCTTCAGTGCAAGAAGAACTAGCCACATTTTAAAGGAATTACTGGTTTTACTGGTGTGTCTGATGCACAAAACTATGGCTTCTCAGTCCTGAGTTACAGGCAAATTTCCATCCCAATGGAAGATATGAATTTCTCATTTCAAGGAAGACTACTGCTATATTTTTGTTGCAACAAGAGATAGTACTCAAAAGTCATGCTATACTTGTGAATTTTAATGTAAGGCGTTCCAAAAACTTGTCTCATATAGTATAGTAATCTAATTACTTTTTTATGCCAATCATATTATTCAATAATTTCTATCATTTCAAATTGGTTGTCCTGCTTTGTTTTGATTGACAAGGGTCCTTCTAATCAAATGTTAAGTAGAGACAGGAGTTGATAAGTGAGTAACACAAGAATACATCCTTCTCCATCTCTAGACCTGCCCTTAGTTTCTAATCACTTTCCAGACACTACAAGGATTTTGGAGTAACATCACACCTAAAATTAGTGCATGGTGTTTCCAACTCCTTGAGTACAGACAGGAGCTTATGTTCTAGTGTGAAATTTAAGCCCTAGGATTAGTGAGAATGTCTCTAACTGTCTCAATCCTGTTTGAAGTCAGAATGCCTCTCTGTTAGTGACCCAGAACCCTAGCCATGCACCAACTACACATACTATCTGCTTAAAATGAAACCAGACAACATCCCTGACTCCTCCAAAACCAGAACAGTAAGAAGGATCAGGTAATCAAGTAATTCACTAGGAAGCTACCCGACCTGAGTTAGATAAATATCAGGATAATGAGGGAGACGACATCTCACAGGTGACTTCTGAAGAGAAATGTCACTCTCATCTTCTTCAGAGACTGTCAACTAAACCGCCACTCAGTAATGTGTGTATAAAGAAACAGGAAATAGAGCGGATGATTGACAAGGATCATGCCTCTGGATCCCTAGGTGTTTCCTACGGCAGTGAGGCCACATATAAGTCATGATGTTAAAGGAATGCTTCATGGTGTCCACCATCAATGCCTTCTTCCAGCTGAAGAGAAAATGTCTTGTCTGGGCCCCCACTGCTAATTTGATGCACAGGGACCCTTTGTCAGTCATAAAGATGAGCATGAGGAAGTCTCTGGTGACCATCTGGATGGTACGCATTATCTGCAGGAGGTGGGAGGAGTCCAACTGCTGCCCAACAGGTAGCAGACCCTCTAGGGCAGTGGTTCTCAACTGACCCTTTAATACAGCTCGTCATGTTGTGGTGACCGACAGCATTAAATTACTTTGGTTGCTACTTCATAACTCGAAGTTTGCTAGTCTGTTATAAAATAAAATATAAATCTCTGTGTTTTTCTATGGTCTTAGGGGACCCCTTTGAAGGGGTTGTTCAGCCCACAGAAGGGTCATGACCCATATTTTGAGAACCAATGCGCTAGGGCTGTATTCAATCCTTTATAGAACACTGTCAGTAAAAACACTACCACTAAAGCTCCAGCCATCTCTCTAGGTGTATGAATGAACAAACTGAAAACAATAGTTCCACACTCTTAAAGGCAAAGTAGAATCTTATGAGTATCATCATGTTGCTGTCTCCTCCAGCATGGTAGTAGGAAGCCAGCGTGGCCAGGTGACAGTGAGGTGGCGGCATGGTGCTGAGGTCCACAAGGTCCATCCCCGTATGGTTCATTCCTACATAGTTACAAGGATCCAGTTTTCCAGGAAATTGTAAAAGCCACCAGAAATATCTTTGTATTCTCAGTTCTCAACAGATATGTTGTCTATGTCTAGTCTGTTCCCCTTTTAAGGTGTTTAGGAAACTTTGCCCAAACTCTGAGTGAGAAAGCTGGGGCAGGAAGTGAGGGTTCCTGAGTGCTACTCCAATAGTACCAAGGTGGATATTCTAACTAAGGAGGACAGTGGATTTTTATGCGCTCCATAGCTGATGTTTCCAATCCTAAGTCTGAAATACCGAGGAAGACCTACTTCTCCTTTTCTTTTCCTCACACTGCTAATGAAATTCACTATCAGCATACTTGCCCACCGCATCTCAGTTACTGAGCAAGAAAATTAGGGGATTACTTTATACCTAAAAAATGACCATTTAAAACACCTATGGGAAAAATATCTTCCCCATCCCTTAAGAATGCTAGAAAGGGATAGGGGGGTTGCAGAGGGGAAACCAAGAAAGGAGATACCATTTGAAATGTAAACAAATTAAATAGCCAATTAAAAAATTAAAAAAAATGTAGGGACAAAGAGTGAAACAGAGACTGAAGGAAAGGCCATCCATAGACTGCTCCACCTAGGAACACATCCCATCTACAGACATCAAACACTATTACTGATGCCAAGAAGCACTTGCTGACAAGAGCCTGGTATAGATGTTCCCTGAGAGGTTCTGCCAGAGTCTGACCAATACAAATGGAGATACACACAACCCAACATCAGACCGAGTGCAGGAACTCTAATGGAGGAGTTAAGGCCAGGACTGAAGGAGCTGAAATGGTTTGCAACCCTATAAGAAGAACAAAAATATCAACCTACCAGACCACCACAAAGCTACAAGGGACTAAACATGAGAGTCACATGGCCCCACCTGTTTATGTAGCAGAGGACTGCCTTATCTGGCATCAGTGGGAGGGGAGTCCCTTAGTCCAGTGGATGCTCAATGACCCAGTGTAGGAGAATGCTAGGGTGCTGAGGCGGGTGTGGGAGCACCCTCATAGAGGCAGGTAGAAGGAGGGAGGGGATAGGGTGTTTCTGGAGAGGAAAAGTGGGAAGAGGGATAGCTTTTGAAATGTAAATAAATGAAATAGTCAATAAAGAATTTAAAAATTAAAAAATAAAGGGAATGGAATAAAGGAACTCATATATCCTCTCAGGACTTGTTTTTGTTATTTGTTTGCTTCTGTTGTTTTTTTTGTTGTTGTTTTGAAAGGAAGGAAGGAATGAAGAGACAGGAGGGAGGGAGGGAGGGAGGGAGGGAGGAAGGAAGGAAGGAAGGAAGGAAGGAAGGAAGGAAAGAAGAGAAAGCATTACTGTAGGGTTTCAGTGCTGTGGGAGTGGATCAGAATTAGAGAGAATTAGAACTTACCAATTTACACACTCATACCCAAGTTCACAACTTAAACAGCACTATTGTATAGGCCCCAGCCCTAGTGTATAGATTCAAGTTGTATTCTTGCTTTTATACTCAGCTTTTATTGCTGAAATCATCTTAATCTTCTCAAGCGAGCTCTGTCGCAAGAGCCTTCCTCTCTGAACTGGATCCCCTCACTGGTCAGGACTTCTTCCAAGCTCCTGACACAGTAAACTTATTTTTAGGAAAACATTGCTCGTTGAACTTCCCTGTGATCCTAAAGAAGAATAGTCTCAATTTCTGAGAAGAGTTACTATCTGGCATTTTCTTAATGCTATAGTCCTATGAGACATATTATTTTAATCCATCCAATAAAATATTTTCTATAAGGCTGACAGAAATGCAAAAGGACTAGGTATATTCAGGAGCCACTAATGGGGAAATGGCTACTGGTTGAATTAGAAGTTACAGTGGAATTATTTTGTGCTCTCTTGATCAAATAGACTTGCTATTGTGAGTCTCACCTGGAGAAGTAGACAAGACATAAGAGTCACAGGTAATAGTGGTTTTATGTATGAATTTATGTAAGATGTAGATGGTTATGAAAAACATAAATGCAGATAAAAGCAAAAAGATGAGGATAGTTTTAAGGTCCTTGGGGCATAGAATATATTAAAGAAAATTGAAAGTGGGTAATCAGATAATATTTTGGGGCATGGTAGGAAACGTTTAAGGTATCACTTTGAAATGCAGCAGAAGCAACGTTTGACGTAGAGTGAGGAACATCTATTACTTAAGGACATTGTAACTTTATCATTGTCTGAACAGCAGTTTTATAACTCTCACGCATCTCAATGACCTGCCGGGCTATGTAAAACAGTGTCTGAATCTCAGACATGGATTTTCAACAGGTCTATAGTAGGGTCTCCCAATGTGTGTTTCTAAGAAATTCCATGGGCTGTTGGCCCAGATAAGACATTTGAGAAAATGTTGTTTAGGTAGACAGAAGGTCTCCGCTAGTCTTTGCTAGAGAAGCATAAGAGAGGTAGGGGATCAGAGCGCAGTGGAGATATGGAGAGATCACACAGTGGACTCAGCTGTTC
Source organism: Mus pahari (assembly GCF_900095145.1). Classification (NCBI taxonomy): domain Eukaryota; kingdom Metazoa; phylum Chordata; class Mammalia; order Rodentia; family Muridae; genus Mus; species Mus pahari. The sequence continues at coordinate 37,057,858 of NC_034596.1, forward strand.
GAACTTAAACTTGGCTGGGAAGCTGTGAAGTAGGTACAGAAGATGAAGGGTATAGACAGTCTATTTGAAACAAAAACAATACGATACATAAATAAATACATGTACATAGAGTCAAAATTGCCTTACCTGGTTGGAAGTAAGCAGAGGCATGGATGGTGATGTAAGACACAAGACAGAGATGTGGGAATTTACAGTTAGAAATACGCAATTTGATCATATAGACATGTGTGAGGATGATTGGGTTGGTGTAGGTGCTCCACTAACTGGTAGTTGATAACTATAGTTACAAATCTCATAGTCTCACATGGTAGAAGAAAAAAATTCTGTTCAATTAATAGGAGGAAAGAATTAATGACTTGTATATAAATAAATTGATTGATGCCATGATTGAATTTAAAAATAAATTATTGAAAGTTAGAGAAAAGTCATATTTTGGATGAATCAGTGAAGAAGGGCACCAACCCTAGTATAAGCCAGGTAACCACTAGTATGACCCCTAAATACCTCTCTCCATGATTTAATATCTTGCTTAATTTCTTATGCTGAATATACCAGAACCTGAAAACTTGTTTAAAATGAATATCAGAGAAAGGACAGAATATTATTTCTAAGATTATATCATAAAAAGAATAGAGTGGGAAATCAGACATTCACAGCTAGTCTGCAACCACCTTTGGTCTTTGCTGACTTAAATACCTAGTAGCTTGTTAAGCTGTTTTTTGCAGTAATGAACCCCCCCCCAAACCTACCACTTAGTAAATTCCATTTTGCATGCACAAACATAAGATATGAGATTATATACTCATTGTTTTAAGTTAACATATCTGCTCTTTTATCATTCTCATAGGATTATGTGAAACCCTTGTAAAATGGACCAGACCACATCTTTTGTATTCTACAGGACAAACAACTGTTCACGCAGCTATGAAGCTGTAGACAGCATAATTCTCACCCCACAGATTAAACATTTTCATGCAGCCCTTTGGCTACAACAGTTTTGCTTCATTCTGAACTGAAAACATAGATTTAAAAAAAAAGACATTTCTAATTTCTAATTTCTACTTATTACTTCAGTAAATTTCTTTTCTTTAATTGAGCTTTCGTTGGATACAGTGTATGTGTCTATCTGTCTACTTATTCACAAATCTATCTGTCTTTTCAATGTGTATTTAGTTACAAAATATCTACTGGATTTAAGTCCACTAGTGTGGGGACAGGTTCGGTTCTATAGTGATCCTTCCAAAATTATTATTCCAAGAGACAGAGGATAGAGGGATTTATGGTAAAGAATATATACATTGTAATGTTATAGTCTGATTCTTAAGTATTCACAATGGGACCATGTTTTGAATGCATGGTCATCAGATAGTGGCACTATTTATGTATGTATGTGGGCGGGGGGGGGCAGGGGTCCATAGACAAGACCTAGTTGGGAGAAGCAGCTCACAAGAATAGGTCTTGAAAAGTTCCAGCTATGGTCTCTGCTTCCTGCTCTAAAAAGATGTGAATAACTTATATCACACAGTCCTGTGGCTATGAACTGGGCTCCTCTGATGTGTCTCTACCATAATGAACTGAGTTTCTCTGAAATATTGAACCCAGGATATCTTTCTTCATTTAAGGTGTGATTGTCAGGTGCGGGATCACACACACAGAAAGAAAGAAAGAAAGAAAGAAAGAAAGAAAGAAAGAAAGAAAGAAAGAAAGAAAGAAAGAAAGAAAGAAAGAAAGAAAGAACAAAGGAAAGCATACACTGAATATTATCAAATCAACATAGTATTTAAAATCCTAGTCATCAGTGAATTTTCTTTCTTGACTTCTCTTCTTAACCTCATTTCTCCCTCTTGTTTTTACACACTCATGGCAAACACCAGTACAATAGGGATTCAAATTACATGAATGTATGTTTTTGTGTCACAAGAGTAATTATTGATTTATTTGCTCTTTCAAAGCAACCAAAGAAACTACTTTGTGAAGGTACTTAAAAAACAAACAAACAAAAAATTGACTTATTTTCTCACTTCTTATTTAATAAATATAAAAACACATTACAAATTTAGATCATTGTAACATCTAATTTTAATGAAGAAGTCAACACTCTCTTAGCATCTCTACTTGAGGTTCTAAGTAAATGAATTTATAAAAAGCCTCAGCAAGAACAGACAATGATGTGATTTTTTTAAAGCTAGAATGTCAAATTTAGGGTAAATGATGCTCAAATCATTCTAAAACAGTTTCCTCATCTTTGCTCCTATAATAAAATAATCATAGATGTGTTTTCTCACCACCAGAGCAGATGGCTCTAATGATTTTCTTGCCACAGTTAATTCCTTTGCAAACAAGTGAGACAGGTTGGCAAATGTGTACTGAAAGTGCGATGTCACTGTCCATAAATGCTCTGAAAGTTTGTTTTGTTCTATCATTACTGGAAAATGGTGTTTGCCTAAGCAAAATTATTTGTGTGAACCATTCCTGAGACAGTGCTCTTGTTGTGATAAATTACCTGTAAAGTGGATGAGCATCACCTGGCTAATGTGGTTCGGTGGCACAATTGACTTCATGGAACAAGTAAGCACATCTCTATTCTCTGAATTAAATTTTATGAAGGAAGCATACTCTTTCCTATTTGGGAACATATTCATTCTAGTGTGTTTAAGACATCATTCAGAATTTACTTAATATAGTGTGTATATTAGCAAAATGCTCTAAAGGAAAAAATGCTTTAGTAAACTTGTATTAGCTTAATACAAATATCAAATAGGGGATTCATGAATCTAAACAAGGTTTTGGAATATGCAGAAACCTTCTCATAAACTTATTTTCATTGTTTTAAGTTGCATATGCTCTCTGGTTAATCAGAGAATGGCATAAGTAAAATACACATATATACTTCTTTAGTAATACCAAGAAAATATAAAACTCAAATTGAATTACTTTGAAAACAAAATATTTGGGTTGTGTATTTGTCAATAACTTTATGGTCTCAAAGTTAGTGAGTGATTAGAGATTTTAATCTTGCCCATACTTTCCATTACAAATGCATCTAGGAAATAAACACTCTATCATAGAACTAGCATTTATCACTTATTGATGTGAGTAATGCTTCCAATTAGAACATACAAGCCTTGTTTACATTCTTTGCTGATCTTACTTAAGCTAAAATATGTTTCATGATTTGTGATTGATGGTTTGCCGGAGAAACCATTTAAAAGGTAGCAAAGATAGACAAGGTGTTGGGATGCCTCTGACTATAATAAATAACATGAAATATGTGTTAAGAAAACTGTGAAATTAGATATTGAAGAGCACTGGTGCTTGGGGTAGTCGATGCTTTGATTCAAACTGGAATTATAAATAAAAGAAAGTTACACTCTAAATTGCCCTAGACCAAGGAAAGTTACAGGTGGCATTGATGATAGCCTCTCATATATGCCCTGAGGTTAGAATAATCTAAGGATATCTGGGGATAAAATAACTACCCCTTTGATTTTCACTGCAGAAAAGAGTCATCACTCACATAAAATGTTGGCTTGCATGATATTTATACTTCATTATTCTAAGGAATAACAATAGCAAAAACAAAAAAAACCCAACAACATTGGTTTTAATTTTCTCCATGCATTTAAAAGTAGACTTAAAAGAAATAAGTGCCCTGTCTAAGCCATTGTGTACAAACTAAATCCATCAGAATGCTTCACGCAAATAATTTTTAGAGACTTCAATATTTATATCTATTTTCAGAAATACTATACATATCCTAAATACTTCTTTTCCTGTGACCATATATTATTTTTATCAAAGTCCATGAAGTTTTCTAACAATTTGCATTAAACAGTCTGTGAATTTAGTTTTAGAAAATAACAGAAAACTAGTGCTTCTATTTGTGAAATTTGAAAAGTAGTATTTCTCATTCACTAGTTATTGAAAGAGTAACATTCCTAAAGTTACTCTGACAGGAAACAGTTTTAGATTCATTATTTTATTGATTTCTATATCTTCTACATAAACATGATTCTTGGAAAATTAAATTTTCCTGCGTACTAAATAATTTGCTAAAGAAATAGTATTATTCTGTGATCTTTTAAATTTTTCATTAATTAATTTTTTCTAAAATGATTAGCCAGCCTCTTGTGGATGCTGGGTATAGAGTCTTGGACAGGACTATGTTCGGGAGATACTGTAATCAAACTCCTTTGACCTGCAACCCTTTATACTACCATTTAACTCATAAAAGTGTGTGGAATTTTACAATTTATCAAAATCCTTTACTTAGTATGTCGAGTGAAGTATGGCCTGACATTTCCAAGCAATGGTATGCACCTAACAGCAGTTGTCAGAACATGATATATGGAAATTCCATGCTTTAAAAATGTGTTATCGTATTCCATCAAAAAAGATAACATAATCATCCAGGAGCAGGCTCTCTCTGTAGGAAAATATTTAAAAGAGCAAGAAGAATTCAATAGCAATTTAATGTCATGTTGTGATAGTGTACCGATATTTTAAAATCTTGACTTTGAGACCCACAGTGAAAATTGAGGTTAGTACCTAGGAGGTAACAGCTAGGAATCCTTGGCTCTTGGAATTAAGTTTTTTCCTGAGTGTGAAATGAGACACAATTGTCACAAAACAGTCGAGAGCAGCCAGCTATTGAAATGGCTCCACCTAAGTAATAATGTGCCTGTGGTGTCTACAAACACCCAGTAGCAAACTTTGACTACTAGAGTGTCAAAGGACTGCCTTAGCATGACCAAAACTGTAACAGACTCAATTTTGTTTGATCCTACCTGTTTAAAAAAAAAACAAAAACCAAAACAGTATCTTATTCTGAAAATGGAAGGGAATTCTAAACTCTTCTTTAGTCATTCTGCTCCCCAGTAAACTTCTGCTATAGTTGAAGAATAAACAGCCATGAGTGACTATAAATTGAGTTTTCCTTACACATATATTCACGCAGTTAGCTATATACGCAGGTTTTCCTTAATTTTATGAGTGAACTTGAGTTGAGAAACAAATCTTGACATCAAGGCTCATTTTAAAATCCTCATTCTGGAAAGAAAATAGCACCCTGTACTGTGTTTTGCATTTACCAAAGAGTGGTCCATTTTTTTTAACTTAGATGCATAACTGTGGCAAGGCAAGTAGCATGTATATTTTGACAGCACTGTAGAAAGAGGAAAACCTGTGTATATAACTAACTGCATGAATATATGTATAAATAAACTCAATTTATAGTCATGCATGGTTGTTTATTCTTCAACTATAGAAGTTTACTGGGGACCAGAGTGACTAAAGAAGAGTTTAGAATTCCCTTCCCTTTTCTCCTGTGCAAGTAAAGCAAGCTTGGATAGTGATTAAGTGTCCATGCAGATATACATCTGGCCTGTGAATGCACATAACAGGGGTAGAGCTTGATTTTCCAAAGTTGATAGCTGTCTTATATTATATGTGGACTTACATTGCTCAAAGGACTTGTTCAATCAGGGAATTGTTGATCTTGTAATTGTGCTGAGAACATTTGAACATTAAAAATGCTACTTTAGACTGAGTTGTGATGGAATTTCAAAGGTTCTGAATTCAGGTGCTATTAATTTCTTCAGTCCCTAGATAACTTATTGCTAAAGACAGGGTTTACAAAACATCTAAGCTGGTGCTGTCCCAATCTCTAGGAAAGACTTTCAAGGATTAAGAGTTGCCCTACTGACTTTTAACAGTATACAACAATGTTAGATGATAAATTCATAAAACCATATAAATATTAAAAAAGAATTTAAGTCTTATGAGGATAATATATTCTTCTCCGAGATATCTTCTTTGTGTAGTGAGTTAGAGATAGGATAGGTGAAATTTTGATTTTACCTTACTTACATTACATGCTCTGATTAGTCATTAAGGTATACCCTTTAAACTTCAGTTAACATATTTCCCTGTACTGAATGAAGGTCTTGAAGAATTGATAATATGGTTATTTGTAGACGAACTTCTTGAGATCTTTGTATGTATTAGATATTATTCCTCTATCGGATATAGGATTGGCTGCGGTTTTATCCTATTGACAGTTTGCCTTTCAGAAGCTTTGTAATTTTATGGGGTCTTATTTGTCAATTCTTGATCTGAGAACAAATACCACTGGTGTACTGTTCAGGAAAATTTCCACTGTGTCCATGTGTTCAAAGCTTTTCCCCACTTTCTCTTCTATTAATGTACTGGTCTTTGATCCACTTAGACTTGAGCTTTGTACAAGGAGATAAGAATGGATCGATTTTCATTCTTCTACATGCCGACCACCAGTTGAACCAGCATCATTTGTTGAAAATGCTGTCTTTTTTTCACTGGATGGTTTTAGCTCCCTTGTCAAAGATCAAGTGACCATAGGTGTGCAGGCTCATTTCTGGGTCTTCAATTCTATTCCATTTATCAACCTGCCTGTCACTATTCCAACACCATGCAGTTTTTATCACTATTGTTCTGTAGTACACCTTGAGATTAGGAATGGTGATTCGCCCAGAAGTTCTTTTATTGTTTAGAAGAGTTTTTGCTATTTTTTGTGATTCAAAATAAATTTGAGAATTGCTCTTTCTAACTCTATGAAGAATTGAGTGAGAATTTTAATGGGAATTGCATTGAATCTGTAGATTACTTACAGGAATATGGCCATTTTTACTATATTAATCTTGCCAATCCATGAGCATGGGAGATCTTTCCATCTTCTAAGATCTTCTTCAATTTCTTTTTTTAAGGACTTGAAGTTCTTCTTGTACAGATCTTTCACTTGTTTGGTTAGAGTTACATCAAGATATTTTATATTATTCATAACTATTGTGAAGGGTGTTGTTTCCCTAATTTCTTTAATCCTTTGAGTATAAGAAGGCTACTGATTTGTTTGTGTTGATTTTATATCCAGCCACTTTGCTGAACTTGTTTATCAGGTTTAAGAGCTCTCTGGTAGAATTTTTAGGGTGACTTAAGTATACTATCATATTATCAGCAAATAATCATACTTTGACTTTTTCCTTTTCAATTTGTATCCTTTGACCTCTTTTGCTGTCTAATTGCTCTAGGTAGAACTTTCAGTACTATATTGAATAAATAGGGAAAGAGTGGGCAGCCTTGTCTAGTCCCTGAGTTTAGTGGGATTGCTCAGTCCAGTCAGAATAACTAAGATCAGAAACTCAGGTGACAGCAGATGCTGGCAAGAATGTGGAGAAAGAAGAACACTCCTCCATTGTTAGTGGGATTGCAAGCTGATACAACTACAGTGGAAATCAGTCTGACAGTTCCTCAGAAAACTGAACAAAGTACTACCTGATGACCAAGCTATGCAGCGAACCCCACACTCCGTCCAGCAGAGGTGGGGCAAAGACGACACGTACTCCAAGGCAGGGTTTGAGCAGCTTCCACAGCTTCCTGCTGCAGCTTCCTTTATTCTCTTTCAGCTTCTGCCCTATTATCCCTTAGCTTCTGCTTCAGCTCTATTCCCTATTCCCTAGCTTCTGCTCTCGGTTCTGGGGGATTGCCCAATTCTGCACTCGTCTCTCATCACTCTTCATCATCCAATCAGCATTCAGCATGCTCTGTTCATGAGCCATGCACGCAGACAGGGTGTGCGTTGATAGGACGTGACTCAGTGTCATGCTGTATGACGCTATGCATCAGGCGGGCAGCGCATGATCAGTCAGGTGCGTGTGATCATTCAGGTGTGCATGATCATTCAGGTGCTTGGTAAACAAGCAGGGGTTTACCTGACTTGGCAATGAGCCAGGGCGCTGTCTTTGCTGCCACTTCCCACAAAGCTAAACCACTCCTGGGCATATACCCAAAAGATTCTCCAACATGTAATAAGGACACATGCTCCACTATGTTCATTGTAGCCTTATTCATAATACCTAGAAGCTGGAAACAATCCAGATGTCCCTCAACAGAGGAATGGATACAGGAAATGNGGNACATTTACACAATGGAATAGTACTCAGCTATTAAAAACAATGACTTCGTGAAATTCGCAGGCAAATGGATGGAACTTAAAAATATCATTCTGAGTGAGGTAACCCAGTCACAAAAGAACACACATGGTATGCACTCACTGATAAGTGGATATTAGCCCAAAAGTTCAGAATACCCAATATACAATTATCAGACCATATGAAACTCAAGAAGGAAGACCAAAGTTTAGATGCTTCAGTGCTTCTTAGAAGGGGGAACAAAATACTCACAGGAAAAAATATGGAGACAAAGTATGGAGCAGAGACTGAAGGAAAGGCCATCCAGAGACTGCCCCACCTGGGGATCCATCCCATATACAGACACCAAACTCAGACACTACTGTAGATGCCAAGAAGTGCTTGCTGACAGAAGCCTGATACAGTTTTCTCCTGAGAGGCTCTGCCAGAACTTGGCAAATAAAGAGGCAGATGCTCGCAGTTAACCATTGGACTGAGCACAGGGTCCCCGATGGAGGAGTTGGAGAAAGAACTGAAGGAGCTAGGGGGTTTGCAGCTCCATGGGGTGGGGGAGCAACAGTGTCAACTGGTCAGGCCCCCAGGAGCTCCTGGGGACTGGACTACCAACCAAAGAGTACACATGGAGGGACCTATAGCCCTATAGCTCTGTCTGCATATGTGACCTTTCAGAACATCAGTGGGAGGAAAGGTCCATGGGCCTAAGGGGGTTTGATATCCCAGTGTAGGGGAATACCAGGGTGGGAAGGAGGGAGTAGGTGGGTGGGGGAGCACCCTCATAAAGGCGGGGGAGAGAGAGGAGAAAGGGGGTTTCCAGAGGGGAGATAGGGAAAGGAAACATTTGAAATGTAAGTAAAGAAAATATCTAAAAAAAGGAGAAAGAAAAACAATTGATAACCTGGGCCAAGAAATGTAGATGTTATTGAACAGTTATGGAAAAGGAGTCTCTGATTCTTTCTTCTCCCCTTATCTCTCTGTCTCTGTGTCTGCCTCTGTGCCTCTGTGTCTCTGTCTCTATCTCTGTGTCTCTGTTTCTCTCTCTCTCTCTCTCTCTCTCTCTCTCTCTCTCTCTCTCTCTCTCTCTCTCACACACACACACACACACACACACACACACATACATTACATCTTAATGTGTAACCCAGACTGGCCTCAAACTTTGGACACCCGCAATCAGGAATACTTCCTGAATGGTATATAGGCACAGATCTTGAAACTATGGCAGTGATTTAAGGAATTTGGAAGTCAAAATGAGACCTAGGAAGTATATGGGAAAATGAGAAAAAAAAAAGTATTTAAACTGTAGCCTTCACATGCTGAGTCAACCTGGGTCTGAAGCTGTATCTTCTGACCGTCTGCATATGGCAAATGTCACCCTACCATTCTCTTTATGAGGAAGTCAATCGCTGATGGTTTTTCAGTCACAAAAATGAGAGTTCTTGGTGAGGTGGCCCTTGGCCTCCAGACATTTACTGTGCAGTTACTGACCTTGTGTCTCAGAGCCTCTCTCATGGTTCATATTTGGTGATCAATGATAATTATTGCTCTTTATCTCAAGATCATTAGACATTGAAGAGGACTAATTTTTTCCAAGTTAGAACAAAAATGAAACATCCTGGCGTACATACATTGTGTAAACAGGCTTACAGAGTTCACTGAAAACAATGCAAATAACCTGACTATTCCAGTAACTTGCACTGAAGACTGGTTGGAAAAGCATACACACAGTCCCTCACTTGTAAACAGATAGATTGTCTCCTCTACAGTGACTTTCATCTCACCTCGGCTGCAAACTATTAATTCCTATTTTCCTTGTGATTCTTTGAACTATATCATTCTCATTATGGGGAATGTCATGAAAAAAAAAAAAAAAAAAGCAGCAAGCCCCTGCATGAGGGCTGTGAAATTCATCCGTGGGTGACAGCAATCAGCCTGCTCATCCGACACAGTGCACACAAGATGCAAACGTTCAAAATCCAGGCCACAACAAGGAAAAATATCTAAAAATGGGCTGAAGGAGATAGGCTTTCCAATTGTTGAGAAGCAGGTCAGAGTGACTGTCTGGCACTGAGACATGGTGTTAGCGGGGAGGATTTAACCTGGGTCTTTATGTCTACTGCCAGAAAAGTGGCTGGCATTGTGAAGGAACTCTAGTCTAGTGTGGTGGGGGGAGGGGGAGAAATACTGCCAGTTTATACTGAAAGCCCTTGGTTTGCAGTTTTTCTAAGGAAGGGAGGCTATGTGACAACCCTGGGCTGCTTGGTACTAAAATGCTGGCTTCCTGATTGAAACACCTATCTGTGTTCTGTTCTCGTAAACAGGGGATTTTAGTGAAAGCCAGAACAACTAATGGTGTAATAAATGCTTAAGATGAATCAGAGCAGACAGCTGATGTTTCACTGACAAATATGAGGTAAATAACTTCCCATGAAAGCATTTTACACATAACCTTCTGGTGTTGGGAAACTTGAAGCAGCAGGTTTTATGTGGCTATGGACTGTAGATGATGCTTGTGAACCATGGTTTCTGACCAACATGCCTGATCCTGCTATCATCTCCCCAAGCTCCTAACCCACTCTTGAGAGCAGCCGATTTCTGTAAGGATAACTCCAACACAATACAGTGTTCTTACATGTCACAGTTTTAAAATCTCACTTTCCAGTGTTCACAAGGTTATGATACTGTGTACTGAAGCAATGAAAAGCAAACAAACAAACAAACAGGCACACACCAAAGAAAGAAACAGTCAGGTTTACAAATACAAGTTATCCATTTCATAAATGGTGCTGACCTTTAAATAGGAAAAGTTATCCACTCTGAACTTTGCACAGAACATTTGAACTTCTTTTCCAGCCCTTATTGTTGGAACAAGTCTCTTTCTTTAGATGAATTCTTGTTCATTCATAGGTATAGTTCCTTCTCTTTGCAGTTATTTGCAATAGGCTCACTTCTACAAGTTTCCAGTAGCCAAGAAGCTTTCAATTCAAATAAGATGACCTGCTTTTTTAAATGATAATCAATGACTTTTAAGAGCTTAGTGGGGCAACAGATCTCTCTCTCATTTTTTTTTCTTCTCAGAAAACTTGAATGTATTCTTTAGAAAATTCTGTTTAGACCTATACTCCATTTTTTCCCTTTTTTTGTTTTTGTTTTTGTTTTTAATTAGATATTTTCTTTATCTACATTTCAAATGCTATCCCGAAAGTTCCCTATACCCTTCCCCCCCCCCGACCCTGTTCCCCTACTCACCCACTCCCACTTCTTGGCCCTGACATTCCCCTGTACTAGGGCATATATAGTTTGCAAGACCAAGGGGCCTCTCTTCCGAATGATGGCCGAATAGGCCATCTTCTGCTACATATGCCGCTAGAGACACGAGCTCTGGGGTTACTGGTTAGTTCATATTGTTGTTCCACCTATAGGGTTGCAGACCCCTTCAGCTCCTTGAGTACTTTCTCTAGCTCCTCCATTGGGGACCCTGTGTTCCATCCAATAGCTGACTGTGAGCATCCACTTCTGTATTTTCCAGGCACTGGCATAGCCTCACAAGAGACCACTATATCAAGGTCCCTTCAAGGGTTCAGCAAAATCTTGCTGGCATGTGCACTAGTGTATGGGTTTGGTGGCTGATGATGCGATGGATCCCCGGGTGGGGTAGTCTCTGGATATTCCATCTTTTCGTCTTAGCTCCAAACTTTGTCTCTGTAACTCCTTTCACGTGTATTTTGTTCCCTATTCTAAGGAGGAATGAAGTATCCACACATTGGTCTTCCTTCTTCTTGGTTTTCTTGTGTTTTGCAAATTGTATCTTAGGTATTCTAAGTTTTGGACTAATATCCACTTATCAGTGAGTGCATATCTAGTGACTTCTTTTGTGATTGGGTTACCTCACTAAGGATGATATCCTCCAGATACATCCATTGGGGCAACAGATCTTAAATACATACTCAAGAGAACATTTTACCAATAACAATGTCTGAGAGAGAGATAGACTGGAGGGCAATAAATATGGAATGAAAGTGGCTACATTTATGGAAGCAATCAGCTGGTAATACTGAGTAGTGGTCAGGAAAGTTATTCTATTCCAGATCGCAGCTTCTATATTAAAATTATAATGTTTAAGCTCTTGGCTGAATGGACCAGCACATCTTTCAGTTAGGAAATATGGTAGATATGAGTTTTTGGAGCATTGTATGCATCAGAATAGAAATTCTCTCTCACACTCAACATTTAGTCAGTGGAAACAGAAATCAAGACATAGTCTTACTGAAGAAGAGATTTTTGAAAATTTTAATCAATAGAGCAACTGATTCACTTTTGGTGCAGTGAAGTCTGCAATGAACTGATTGGTTGTAAATTTCCTTAGAAGACTCAGATCTAGCCACCCCTGTGATAGAAAGCTGAGGTGATTAAGTCATCCATTCATGATTTTGTTTATTTACTTAGAATTAATTCATGTTTTTTAGCTTAGAATACAAACTAACAGGTTTCATCTGGTCCCTTGATTTTAGGCTTTTCAACCCTTATTGTTGTGAGGAGTAAGTTTCTGTTTTTAAAATAACCAATTTATGGGATTTGGGTTTAGTAACTTATGGAGACTAAGATAGATTTATATATTTTTTTAACCTCTTTGGGCCTTTTTTCTAGATCGGTGTTATGGACCCTCTCTACCATAATATTATGTAATGATAATATATTAAATAACTTTTATGGTTTGTTTATAATGTATCATGATATACTAAAATAATTTCAAGTTACCTCCTGATTAAATGGCATAACATATTTCAGGGTTATGTGGGGATTTGAATTATACAATTTTAGGCAGTCTTGAATGTTTATTTTTAGAATATAACATATAATATAAGTGAATTCATGGCAGAATGCAAGGAAAATATTTTTGTTTTGATCTTAGAATTTCTGTGGGGAAAACCGCCATTCACATTTTGAGTTGGCTCAGGTTTGGACTGACTAGAATTTCCATTTTGCAGTTCTAAACAGGACAGAAGACCTTCATGTCACCAAGGAAGCATTGACCTTTGACATAGCAACTGGTCTAAGGATGATAATTACCACTTACAATCAACATTGAAATAGAACAATTAGAGTCATCAGGAAATCAGTGGAAGCCACATTTCTGTGAAAATTCTCTCAATAAATGCGGTATATGTCTACATACCATTCTAGTCTTCATCACCATCATTATAAACATTTTCTGACTTTCATAGTTACATAAATTTTACCTTCCTATCCCATAAAGTTAGTATGAAGATTCAAAGGGGTGATATTTGCATCAATTCATTACCCTGTCCAGCTTAAAATAAATCTAGTTCTACATACAAAAATAGATAAATTCTGATACCTAATGATTTGCATTTCTGTCAGACATTGCCTACATTGAAGCATTTGACTGATTCATTTTTTTAATATACTGTTATATTTGGAATACTCAGTATTTAATCAAACAAATCTGTCTGTCTGTCTGTCTGTCTGTCTGTCTGTCTGTCTCTCTCTCTCTCTCTCTCTCTCTCTCTCTGTGTGTGTGTGTGTGTGTGTGTGTGTGTGTGTGTGTGTGTGTGTGGTCATAAGACTACAGTGGGTCTGAGGATAGTGGGTCCTCTGGAACTAGAATTATAGAAAATTATGAGTCACTGCGTGGGTGCAGGGAATTGAACCTAGGTCCTCTAAAAGAGCTTTTAAGAGTTGAGCCATCTTTCCATATCCAGAAAAGATTTTTTTCTTTTCTTTCTTTTTATTTTTTGTAATTCATTTATTTATTTTACATCTCAACCACAGTTTCTCCTCCCTCCTCTCCTGACAGTTCCCCCCACCCCCACCGCAAATCATTCCTCCTCCCTTTCTCTTCAGAAGCTTCCCATAGATATCAAACAGCCTTGGCATACCCCAGGTCTCTTTCTCCTTCTGGAGATGTGCGCTACCTCCCCAGCCCCATCAACTTCAGATTTCCACTCATTTTCATGGTCATCTGACCCCTTCTGTTCTTACATACGCCTGATCCTGAAACCCTCCATTCCCCTCCCAATCCCTTCTCCCACCCAGTTCCCTACCGCCATCTGCCTTGTATGAGTATTTTATTCCCTCTTAGGCATCCAATATAAACATTTAAATCAAGAATAATTTACCCCTGGGAACCTACAGACTACTTAGGCTGGGGAAGCAGGTAGGTTTACTGTAGATCTTCATCTCTTTCTATCTGTCCTTTCTTCCAAATGCATTCCTCAACTCTCATCCCTAGTTCTCTATAAAATTACTCACCTCAGCACCCTGCTCCTTCCTGCACCTCTCTCCAGAGGATGATATGGATAACTCCCTCCAATCTTCCTTTTCCCCACTCATCTCTTTGTCTTAGCCCCCAAATCCAGTAGTCATTCCCAGAGAACCCATAGTGTGCTCTGGCCAGGAAACAGGTAAACAAACCACAAATCTCTTCTCCTTTCCTTTCCTCTCCTTTCCTGTCCTCTCCTCTCTTCTCCTCTACATCCAACCTCTAGTCTCCTCGCTACCAGCTCTGTAGCAGACCACCTCCTATGCACTGCCCTCTCCCTGCTGAATCTCTAGTAGATCATGCAGATCTTCAGCCTTCCTTTCCCTGACTCATCACCCCAGCAGACATTCCCTGGAGTCTTCCAGCCAAGCCTGCCAGAGAAGTAAGTTGGCTTGCAAAGCAGGCAGGCAAGCTTCAGATCCTGACCCATTCTCCTCTGCTCCAGTCGCATCCTCAGCTCTGTATCAGACTACCTGCCCTGTCCTTTCCTCACTTTTTGCCCCCCATTCCCAAGGGACTAAGCAGATCTTAGTGAAACACCCCTTAACCGCTCTTCCAATGAACCATAATTCCCAAACATTAATTGCCAATACTGAGAAACAACTTTTACCTGGAATACACTGTTCTCATACCTATCAGGATCCCAGAGCAATACCTTGTCAGGCAACATCCTTATACCATGCTCTCCTAAGGACAAGAGAAAACACAGAAAACAGGAAGAAAATATACACCTAAAAGAAACAAGAACAGATATCAGAATCTACAATTGCAATCATCACAAACCCAGATGTCTAGATGCTAGTATAAAATCTCAATCAATAACAGCTAGGACAATATGTAGAGCCTAGCAACCCTACCACAGTGGGCCTTGAGAATTTTAACACAGCTGCAGCACATGACAAAGAACTTAAATAGCCTTTATGAATATGATAGATGTCTTTAAAGAGGAAATGAATAATCCCTTTAAAAACCCATGAAAGCAAGCAAACATTGGAAGGAAATGAATAAAATAGTTCAAGGCCTGGAAGTGGAAATAGAATAAAATAAAGCAAAAAATATGAAACAAACATACAAACAAACAACAAAGTAGCCAAAAAAAAAAAAACAAACAAACAAACAAAAAGAAAAGGACACCAGCTCAAACTGAGGGAAATCTGAAAATGAAACATTTAGGAACTCAAACAGGAACCTCAAAGGCAAGCCACACAAACAGAATAAAATATATAAAATAAACAATATTGAATAGCATGATAAAAGAAAGAGATATTTTGGATAAGTAAAACATTAAATATAAAAATTTTTCTGGCACAAAACACCCAGAAAATTAAGGACACCAAGAAAGGACCAAATCTATGTAAACAGGAATAAAGAAAGGTGAAGAAACCTAGGTGAAAGGCACAGAAAAATATTTTCAGAAAAATCATATAAGAAAATTTTCCTAACTTAAAGAAGGAGATGCCTGTCATGGTACAAGAAACATAGAGAACACCAAATAGACTGGGCCAGAAAAGAAAGTCCCCTCAGAACATAGCAATAAATCATTAAACTTGTAACATAGCTGCAACACAAGACAAAGACCATAGATAGCCTTTATGAATATGATAGATGCCTTAAAGAGGAAATGAATAAATCCCTTTAAAAATCTATGAAAACATAAGCAAGCACTGGAAAGAAATGAATAAAACATTAAGCTGAACAAAGAAAGAATATTAAAAGCTTCAAGAGAAAAAGACCAAGTGACACATAAAGGCAGACCAACTATAATACATCTGACTTCTTAATGGAGATTCTAAAGAATAGAAAGATCAGCTCAGTTGTTCTACAAACTCAAAAGGGTCACAGATGACAGCCCAGGAAAATGTAGTCAGCAAAACTTTCAATCTCCATAGATAGAAAAATTAAAGTATTCCATGATAAACCCAAATGTAAGCAACATTTGTCTACAAATTCATATCTATAGAAGGTATTAGAAGAAAAACTCTAACCTAAAGAAGTGAGCCATACCCAAGAGAACCCAGAGAATAAAGAATGTCAAGCTAGGAAATCAAAGGAGGAGACACACACAGACATATTACCGCTGTCATGACTTTAATACCAACAATGTATGATAGGAATCAAAATACTGCTAATTGATAACTCTCAAAATCAAATGGTCTAAATTCTCCCAATTCAAAATATGAAGACTAAGAGAATGGATGCCACAATAGGATCTATCCTCCTGATACACCCAAAAAGCATACCTCAACATTAAGGATAGACATTACCCCAGGGGATAGGATGAAAAAAGATATACAAAGCAAATAGAAAAGAGAAGCAAGCTGTTTACCTATTTTAATATCTGACAAAATAGACTTCAAAACCAAAATTTATCCTAAGAGATAGAAAAGGACATTACATACTCGACAAAGGAAAATTCCAGCCAAGGGCACATTGTAATTCTTAACATCTATGCACCAAATACAAAGGCCTCTGTAGTGGCTATTCCTGGTTGTCAACTTGACTATATCTGGAATGAGCTACAATCCAGAATTGGAATGCTCACCAGTGATCCTAATCTGGAGGCTGGGAGATAGAAGTTTCTGACCTGGATCTTGGTATGAAGACCTTGAGGCATAGTGGCTATGGATTCCAGAAGATTAAGACAGGGAGATCTCCAGGTTCAAGGTCATCTGGGATTAAAGGTGTGGTGGCACACACCTTTAATCTGGGTTACACCTTCTGCTGGTGACTACATAAGGACATTGGAAGAAGGAAGGCTCTCTCTCTCTCTCTCTCTCTCTCTCTCTTTCTCTCTTTCTCTCTCTTTCTCTCTCTCTTTCTCTTTCACTTCCTCACCACCACCCTCTCTCTCGCCCCCGCTCCCTTTCTCTCCTTTGCCTGCTTGCTGTGTGGTACTGAGCAACTTCTAGATCCTTGGATTTCCATTCACAGCTGCTAATGACCATTGTTGTTGCAGACTGTAAATCATCAATAAATTCCTTTACTATATAGAGACTACCCATAAGTTCTGTGACTCTAGAGAACCCTGACTAATACAGAAGTTGGTACCAGGAGTGGGGTATTGTTGTGATAGGCCTGACCATGCTTTTATTTGAAAGAATGTGGGTTTGGGGGCTTTGGATTTAGAACACAGTGGAATGCTTTAAATGGGATTTAATGGGTCATTCTAGTAGGAATATGGAAGATTTTGTTGCTGGGAGTAATTTGAACTGTGTTGACCTGGCCCAAGAGATTTCAAAGGAGAAGAATTTCAGAATGTGGCATGAAGACTGTTTATGTGGTATTTTGGTGAAGAGTGTGGCTACTTTTTGCCCTTGCCTGAAAAGTCTGCCTGAGGCTAAGGTGAAAAGACTCAGATTAATTGCATTAACAAAGGAAGTTTCAAAAAAGCCCAGCAAAGACTTTGTTCTCTGATTAAGTATTATGAAGAGAAGTTTGAACAAGCATAGCAAACTTAGAAAGGAAAAATTAAAAATAGATTGTTCGAGTATGTGGGAACTAAAAGGGGGTAGGGGAAGGGGGGAGGGAGGATAGCCCATGTCTGGCCAGAGTTCCTCCTATGCTCTGTGCAGGCAGACATGGGAGGGTTGCCAGACACTTTCCACTTGGCCCCGGGTGGGCATCTAAGCCACTGACCCTACTCTATGGGGGCTGGACAAGGGGTAGCCCCCAACTGGGGACCCCAAGGTGACACCATGTAGCCCTGGGGATATGGGAAAGAGGGCTGAGGGAGAGATGCTCCCACACAGGCGAGAGTCTATGCAGGGGCCTTGAGTCCAGGAGATAGTCTATGGTTTTAGAACTTTATTTTTGAAAGGCAGAGAAAAAGGAGAGGAGGTAAAAAAGAGAGAGAGAGAGACTGGCCATGGCCAAGAGGAGACAAAGGGGAAAAGGGAGAGAGAGAAGAAAGGCTAGAGAGTAAGGGGGGAGAGAGAGGAAGAGAGAGGAGAGGAGAGTAAGGGGAATAAGAGCAAGAGAGCAAGAGAGTGAGGAGGGGCCAAACAGCCCCTCTTAAGGTATGCTGCTATCTTTACTATTGCTAGGTATCTGGTGAGGAGTCTAGCCTGAAGGTTAGAAGCTTGGGACATCGCCTAAGTGACTACTAGCCTGTGGGGGCTGTGGGAGGGGTGGTAACTTTGACAGGAGCCTTGATTCCAGGAGACATGAGAGAACTCCTTCCATCCCATGTAGGTGAATTATCACCACCAGATCCCTGGGTTCAGCATCTCAGCTCGACTGGAGATGAGACTGGCTGTGTATAGCCCATTGTCTCACACTAGTATTAAGGGGGTACCAGGAAGTGGAATGGAGCAAAATCCTGTGTTCTAGGAGATAACAGATTAAGAGAGTGGGACTTTGGGGTAAGATCTTACCAAGCTAAATTTAGATCCAGGCATGGTGATACACACATTTAATTCCAGGAGACAGGCATGGTGATCTCCTTGTTCAAGGTTAATCTACAGAGTAAGATCCAGGACAACCAAGCTTAGGCAATGAAGGAGTTGGAAAACAGAAAGCCAATGACAATGTAATACTACAAGGGGTCATGTTCTAATTCCTGCAGGCAGCAGAACTCTGCAGGTTTAACCATGTGGCTCTGGCTCTAGAGTTAAGAATGGAAGGAATTACTGGGACAATTGATGCTGGTTAGCTGGAGCTAAGAAATTAGCAATGATTAAGAAAAGACCAGCATCACTGAGGTGAAANATGGATTCCAGAAGATTAAGACAGGGAGATCTCCAGGTTCAAGGTCATCTGGGATTAAAGGTGTGGTGGCACACACCTTTAATCTGGGTTACACCTTCTGCTGGTGACTACATAAGGACATTGGAAGAAGGAAGGCTCTCTCTCTCTCTCTCTCTCTCTCTCTCTTTCTCTCTTTCTCTCTCTTTCTCTCTCTCTTTCTCTTTCACTTCCTCACCACCACCCTCTCTCTCGCCCCCGCTCCCTTTCTCTCCTTTGCCTGCTTGCTGTGTGGTACTGAGCAACTTCTAGATCCTTGGATTTCCATTCACAGCTGCTAATGACCATTGTTGTTGCAGACTGTAAATCATCAATAAATTCCTTTACTATATAGAGACTACCCATAAGTTCTGTGACTCTAGAGAACCCTGACTAATACAGAAGTTGGTACCAGGAGTGGGGTATTGTTGTGATAGGCCTGACCATGCTTTTATTTGAAAGAATGTGGGTTTGGGGGCTTTGGATTTAGAACACAGTGGAATGCTTTAAATGGGATTTAATGGGTCATTCTAGTAGGAATATGGAAGATTTTGTTGCTGGGAGTAATTTGAACTGTGTTGACCTGGCCCAAGAGATTTCAAAGGAGAAGAATTTCAGAATGTGGCATGAAGACTGTTTATGTGGTATTTTGGTGAAGAGTGTGGCTACTTTTTGCCCTTGCCTGAAAAGTCTGCCTGAGGCTAAGGTGAAAAGACTCAGATTAATTGCATTAACAAAGGAAGTTTCAAAAAAGCCCAGCAAAGACTTTGTTCTCTGATTAAGTATTATGAAGAGAAGTTTGAACAAGCATAGCAAACTTAGAAAGGAAAAATTAAAAATAGATTGTTCGAGTATGTGGGAACTAAAAGGGGGTAGGGGAAGGGGGGAGGGAGGATAGCCCATGTCTGGCCAGAGTTCCTCCTATGCTCTGTGCAGGCAGACATGGGAGGGTTGCCAGACACTTTCCACTTGGCCCCGGGTGGGCATCTAAGCCACTGACCCTACTCTATGGGGGCTGGACAAGGGGTAGCCCCCAACTGGGGACCCCAAGGTGACACCATGTAGCCCTGGGGATATGGGAAAGAGGGCTGAGGGAGAGATGCTCCCACACAGGCGAGAGTCTATGCAGGGGCCTTGAGTCCAGGAGATAGTCTATGGTTTTAGAACTTTATTTTTGAAAGGCAGAGAAAAAGGAGAGGAGGTAAAAAAGAGAGAGAGAGAGACTGGCCATGGCCAAGAGGAGACAAAGGGGAAAAGGGAGAGAGAGAAGAAAGGCTAGAGAGTAAGGGGGGAGAGAGAGGAAGAGAGAGGAGAGGAGAGTAAGGGGAATAAGAGCAAGAGAGCAAGAGAGTGAGGAGGGGCCAAACAGCCCCTCTTAAGGTATGCTGCTATCTTTACTATTGCTAGGTATCTGGTGAGGAGTCTAGCCTGAAGGTTAGAAGCTTGGGACATCGCCTAAGTGACTACTAGCCTGTGGGGGCTGTGGGAGGGGTGGTAACTTTGACAGGAGCCTTGATTCCAGGAGACATGAGAGAACTCCTTCCATCCCATGTAGGTGAATTATCACCACCAGATCCCTGGGTTCAGCATCTCAGCTCGACTGGAGATGAGACTGGCTGTGTATAGCCCATTGTCTCACACTAGTATTAAGGGGGTACCAGGAAGTGGAATGGAGCAAAATCCTGTGTTCTAGGAGATAACAGATTAAGAGAGTGGGACTTTGGGGTAAGATCTTACCAAGCTAAATTTAGATCCAGGCATGGTGATACACACATTTAATTCCAGGAGACAGGCATGGTGATCTCCTTGTTCAAGGTTAATCTACAGAGTAAGATCCAGGACAACCAAGCTTAGGCAATGAAGGAGTTGGAAAACAGAAAGCCAATGACAATGTAATACTACAAGGGGTCATGTTCTAATTCCTGCAGGCAGCAGAACTCTGCAGGTTTAACCATGTGGCTCTGGCTCTAGAGTTAAGAATGGAAGGAATTACTGGGACAATTGATGCTGGTTAGCTGGAGCTAAGAAATTAGCAATGATTAAGAAAAGACCAGCATCACTGAGGTGAAATCTGGGAAATATTTTCTAGGAGCACAAAGAAGCTACATTCCAGTGATAGCCAAGGTTGTACCTCATGCTGCAGCTGGACTTGGTAATGTATAAGAGTCACCCAGGTGATACCGGTTTGGAAGACATGAAGGTGTAATTAAGAACAGCTGAGGCTTGGCACTGTGAGAAGTCATGAAAGGCCATTGGAGAAGGTGTAGCCTCAGCTGTAGTTGACGGCCCAGGACTGAAGGGACCATGCAAAAGATTTGGGGCTTGGCACCATGAAGAGAGCTTATGAAAGGCTATTGGTGAAGCCTAGTTGGAGTGGAACACCCCAGTGTATTGGAGATGTCAGTATCATGAGATGATCACCAAGAACAGAAGCTGTAGTGGAGTGGATCAACCTGAGCTTATAGTGCTACTAAGGGCAGAGCTGGAGAAGTGGTGCCAGCCCTTAGGAGGAGTCCAAAAGATCAAGCAGAATCCCAGACACTGAAACAAGAAGCTGTAACATTGAAATTTCCTTGGAGACCCAAATGTTAAAGATGTCAGAGCCATGGGATACATGCTGAAGAAAGCTGCTAACATGGAGTAGAACAAACCCAGGAGAAAGCAGTTTGTTACAGTCAACAAAGATGAAAAAGGAGTGGAGATCTGAAGACTGCTTTGACATCAGCCATGGAGATGCAGAGTTTGGAGTTTGCACTGCTGGAAGAATCTCAGAAGAGACCTTGAACTTTGAACTTTTAACATTGTTGAGACTGCTATAGACTATGAGGACTTTGAAAGTTGGACTAAATGCATTTTGCATTACGCTATGTTTAAGTATGGCCCCCCCAGACTCATGTGTTTGAACAAGTCTATGGGTGCCAGGGAGTGGAATGTGATGGTTTGTATATTCTTGGACTAGGGAGTGGCACCATTTGGAGGTGTGGCCTTGTTGCAATAGGTGTGACCAGGTTGGAGTAGGTGTGTCACTGTGGGTGTGGGCTTAAGACCCTCACCTTAGTTGCCTGGACGTCAGTCTTCCAGCCTTTGGATGAAGACAAAGAACTCTTAGTTCTGCCTTCGCCATGCCTGCCTGGATGCTGCCATGCTCCCACTTTGATGGTAATGGACTGAACCTCTGAACCTGTAAACCAGCCCCAATTAAATGTTTTTTTAAGACTTGCCTTGGTCATTGTGTCTGTTCACAGCAGTAAAACCCTAACTAAGACAGCCCCTTAGGTTATAAAAGAAATACTACTATACCTTAAGTTACACATTGACTTTCACACACTGATAGTGGAAGACTTCAGTACCTACCTGCCATCAATGATACATCGTTCAGACAAAAACTAAACAGAGAAATCCATCATTTTGCTGTATACAAGAAACACACCTAAACATTACAAATAGACATTACTTCACAGTAAAGAGTTGGAAAAACCTTTTCCCCATAAGAGGACCCAAGAAACAATCTTTTGTAGTTATGCTAATATGCAACAAAATAGACTTGAAAACAAAATTAACCAAAAGAGATGGGGAAGGACATTTCATACTTATCAAAGGAAAAATCTACCAAGATGATGTCTCAATTCTGAACATCTATGCCTCAGACACAAGGGCACCCATATTTTTAAAAGAAACATTACTATAGCTTAAATTATACATTGAACCCCATGTATTAATAATGGTAGACTTCGTTTCCCCGATTATACGACTGGACAGGCCAAACAGAGAATCAGTGAAGCTAACAGAATTCATGAAACAAATGGACCTAATGAATATCCAGAGAATATTTCACCCAAACACAAAAGAATATACCTTCTTTCCAGCACTTCATGGAACCTTCTCCAAAATTGACCCCATACTTGCAATAAAGCAAGTCTCAACAATGAAAAGAAAATTGAAATAACTCCCTGCATCCTACAGATGATCAAGAACTAAAACTAGATTTCACCAACAACAGAAACAACAGAAAGCCAACAAATTTATAGAAATTATACAACTCTCAACTAAATGACCACTGGTTCGTGGAAAAAAAATAAAAAACTAAAAGGCTTCCTAGAATTCAGCAAAAATGTGTGTAAAACATGCCCTAATGCATGGGATACAAAGAAAGTAGTTCTAAGAGGAACGTTTTGAGCACTAAGCGTCTAAATAAAGATTCAGAAAGATCTCATACTAGCAACTAACAGAAAACTTGAAAACCCTCAGAAAGAAGCAAACACACTCACAAGGAGTAGATGTAAGCAAATAAACTCATGGCTAAAATTTATGAAGCAGAAATAAAGAGAACAATACAAAAAATCAATGAAACAAAGAGTTGGTTCTTTGAGAAAATCAACAAGATAGACAAATCCTCAGCAAATGTGACAAAAAGCCAGAGAAAGACTATTCAAGTTAACAAAACCAGAAACGGAAAGGGGACATAACATCACACATTGAAGAAATCCAAAGGATAACTATGTCATATTTCACAATTGTGTACTCCACAAAATTAAAAAAAAAAAAACCTAAAAGAATTGACAAATTTCTTTCTAGATACCACCTACAAAAGTTAAATCAAGATCAGATAAACAATCTAAATGTACCTCATACACATTTTCACATTATGTTCTAATATTCTGGCTCCTTCTCACTTTCTGGCTCATTCTGTCTTCACCTGTGTCTAGTTTATTCTCTCTGTAACCTCTCTGGAAAAACTCCTCCAGTAAAATTGCAATACACACATGCAACCTGCCAGCTATCATGCTAGCCTTTTTCTCTCTCATCCTTGGGCGCTCTCATGTGAGTTGGCTGTGTGCTATCTATGAGACAAAAACTAAACTGAGAAATGAGAAATGCTGGAACTAATTGAAGTTATAAACCAAATGAACTTTATGTGAAACTGACCACATACATAGGCACAAAACAAGTCTCCACAGATATAAAATAGTAGAAATAAAACTATGCATCCAATTTGACCACCACAAACAAGAGCTGGATATCAACAACAACAGAGACAACATGAAGCTTACAAAGGTGGGAACAGAACTACTCTCTATTAGACGAAAACTTGATCAAGAAAGAAATTAAAGACTTTATAGACTTGAATGAAAATGAATACACAACATACCTAAAACTTAAGGAACCAAATAAAAGTGGTTCTAAGTGACAAGTTCATAGTACTAAGTGCCTACATTAAAAATGAGAGAGAGAGAGAGAGAGAGAGAGAGAGAGAGAGATCATTTACTACTAATTTAACAGTTCAACTGAAAACTCTAGAATAAAAAGAATAAAATCGCACAAAAGGATTAGATGGCAATAAATAAACTCAGAGCTGAAATCGATAAAATAGAAACAAAGGGAATAATAAAAAGAATCAATGAAACAAAGAGCCGATTCTTTGAGAAAATCAACAACTTAGACACACCCTTATCCAAACTAAAAGATTGAGAGAGAATATCCAGCTCAATACAGTCAGAAATGAAAAGGGGGCATAGTAACCAATAATAATGAAATTGAGAGAATTATAAGGACATACTTTACAAATCTGAGTGCTGGAAAATCTAAAGCAGGTAGATAATATTCTTGATATATATCACCTACCAAAATTAAATATACATTAAATAAGGAATTTAAATAGACCTACCTATAGCCCTCAGTGAAATAGAAGCAGTAAATACATCTCTCAACCCCAAAACAAAAGCAACCAAACAAACAACAACAAAGTCCAGGGCCATATTGTTCTAGAACAGACATCCACCAGACTTTCAAAGAAGAATTAATGTCAATACTCATCAAATTATTCTACAAAATAAAAACAAAAGGAACATTGTCCAATTCTCTTCATGAAGCCAAAATTATCATGACGCTTAAGCCACATAAAGGATCAACTACAAAAGGGAATTATAGATCAAGTATCCTTATAAACATAGATTAAAAATTCTCTATATAATACTTTTAAACAGATTCCAAGAGCACATCAAAACAATCATCCACTGTGATCAAGTAGCCTTCATCCAAGAAATGCAGGAATGGTTCAACATATATAAATCAATACATGTGATCTACAATAAAAATAAACTGAAGGACAAAGTGCCACATGATCATTTCATTAAATGCAGAAAAGGCCTTCAGCAAAACCAAACACCACTTCATGATAAAAGTACTAGAGATATTTGAGTTGCAAGGGATATTTCAAAACATAATAAAGGCAATTTCCTTCAAGTTTGTAGACAACATCATTTTAAATAGAAACTCAAAGAAATCCCACCAGGAACAAGACAAAGTTGTCCACTCTCTCCATTCCTATACAATATAGTACTTGAAGTATTAGCTAGACAATTTTAGAAGAACAATGTGATCCAAAATTATATAAAAGGAAAAAGCCAAAGTATTGTCAATTTTATACAATTAAATAGTATGCATAAGTAACCCTAAAATTCCACTGGAAAACAAGCAGAGCTGATAAACACTTTCAGTGTGTTTTTATTCCAGTCAGACCATACTGTAATCCAGGACATGTATGCACTCCATCAGCATCACTCCATGATGCTGACTTAACATTTCTCTACACATTACAGATCAACTTCCCTCATGAATATTATTTCAAAAGTGCTCAATAAAATACTCATAAACATTGGGAGCCGGGCGTGGTGGCACACGCCTTTGATCCCAGCACTCGGGAGGCAGAGGCAGGCAGATTTCTGAGTTCAAGGCCAGCCTGGTCTACAAAGTGAGTTCCAGGACAGCCAGGGCTATACAGAGAAACCCTGGAGAGAGAGAGAGAGAGAGAGAGAGAGAGAGAGAGAGAGAGAGAGAGAGAGAGAGAGAGAGAGAATACTCAAAAACATAATCCAAAAAGATCATCCACCATGACCAAGTAGACTTCATTGCTGAGATGCAGATGTGGTTCAACATATGAAAATCTATCAAAGCAATCTACCATATAAACGAACTGAAAAATGCACATAATCATGTTGTTAAATGCTGAAGAGGCCTTTGATAAAATCCAAATTTTATCAGTTCATGATAAAAGTCTTGAAGAGATCTGGGATACAAGGAACATGCTAACCATACTGTAGGCAATAAACAGGAAGTGGATAACCATCAAATTAAACCCAGAGGAACTCAAACCAATTCTACCAAAATCAGGAACAAGACAAGCTGGTCTCCTCTTTCCAAATCTATTAAATATAGTACTTGTAATTCTAGCTAGAACAATAAGAAAACTAAAGAACATCAAATTGCAACGGAAGAAGTCAAAGTATCTTTATTTTCAGATGATATATTTATGTACATACGTGACCCCCAAAATTCTACCAGCAAACTCTTATAGTTGATTAAAAAAATATGTGGCTGGATAAAAACAATAACACAAAAATCAATTATTATGCTATATACAAATGATAAATGAGCAGAGAAAGAAATCACATAAACAACACACTTCTCAATAGTCACCACTAATATAAACTATCCTGTTTTAACCCTAACAAAGCTAGTGTAAAACCTAAGAATGAAATTTAAGAAGATAGCAGAAAATGGATATGTTTCCCATACTCATAGACCTGTAGTATTAACATAGTAAAAATAGCCACCCTACCAAAAGCAATGTAGAGATTCAAAACAGTTCCCATTATAATTTCAACACAATTCTTTACAGACCTTGAAAGGATGATACTCAAATTCTATTGAAAATAAACCAACAATAACAAACCAGAATAGTTAAAATAGTAAAAGAGGTATTACCATCCCAATTTTCAAGTTATACTAAAGAGCTATAGTAATAAAAAACACATGGTACTGGTATAAAAAGAGACAGGTTCATCAATGGAATCAAATCAAAGACCCAGATATAAATTCATACACATATGCACCGTTGCTTGTTTGTTTGTTTTATAAGGAAGTCATTATTACACAATGGGGGGAAAGCATCTTCAACAAATTGTGCTAGTCTAACTGGATGTCTACATATAGAAGGATGCAAATAAATCCACATATATCCTGCACAAAACTCAAGCCCATGTGATTCTCAACCTAAAATCAGATATACTGAATTTGATAGAAGAGATAGTAGCTTTAAATGCATTGGCACAAGGCACAACTTCTAAAACAGAACAACAATAGCACATGCGCTAAGATAAACAATTTATAAATGGGATCTCAAGAAACTGAAAAAAAAAAACCTTCTGTAAGACAAAGGACACTATAAATAGAACAAAATGACAGCCTAGAGAATGGGAAATGGACTTTACCAATTCCACATCTGACATTTCTAAAATATAGAAAGAACTCAAGAAAGTATACATAAACAAACTAAACATTCCAATTAAAAAATAGGTTACAGAACAAAACAGAGAATTCTTTTTTTATTTCTTTATTATTATTATTATTATTATTATTATTATTGTTTTTATTATTATTATTTTCTTTATTTACGTAACAAATGCTATCCCGAAAGTTCCCTATACCCCCCCTGCCCCTGCTCCCCTACCCACCCACTCCCACTACTTGGCCCAGGCCTTCCCTTGTGCTGG
>NC_034596.1:37086147-37091335 GCF_900095145.1 Mus pahari
AGGAGTGTTCCTATTTCTCCACAACCTCGCCAGCATCTGCTGTCACCTGAATTTTTAATCTTAGCCATTCTGACTGGTGTGAGATGGAATCTCAGGGTTAAAACAGAGAATTCTTAACAGAGGAATCTCAAAGGGCACAGAAGCACTTAAAGAGATGTTTCACACCTTAGACATCAAAACACTACTTTGAGATTTTATCTTATACCTGGCTGAGTGGCTAAGTTCAATAACAGAAGTGAAATCTCATGCTTGTGAGGAAGTGGAGCAAGGGGAATACACCTCCATTGCTGGTGTGAGGGTAAACTTGTACAGCCACTTTGGAAATCAATATGATGATTTCTCAGATAATTGGAAATCAATGTACCTCACAACCTAGCTGTATCATTCCTCACCAACATAATCAAAGGATACATCATCCTACCAGTAGGACATTTGCTCAGCTATGTTCATAGCATATTTATTCATAATATCCAGAATCTGGAAACAACCTAGTTATCACTTAACTGAAGAATTGATAAAGAAAGTGTGCTACACTTACACACTGGAGTATTACTCAGTTGTTCACTTATAAGTGGATATTAGCTGTAAAACCCCAGATAACCATGCTACATTTCATACTCAAAGATGCTAAGTAACAAGGAAGATTCATTGGGGGTGTGTGGGGGGAATATGAATCTCCCTGAGAAGGGAAAATAGTATAGATATTGCAGGTGGACTGGTGGTGGGTTGGGAAGAGGAAAGAGAGGAATCAGAATGGAGGAGGCCAGAAGGGGAGGGTTCTGGGAGAGACAACTAGAATTGAGCAATACTGGGGGTGGAGGGATGACAAGGTAGAAACCTAGTTCAGTAAAATTTCCCATCCATGAGAGCAACCCTAGCTAAGACTCCTCCTTAGTAAAAGGGGATTCAGAGGTTTAGCAAGCCATCCCCTGTAACTAGGCAAGTCTCCAGCAGAGGTATTGTGACACCAATCCAGCCACAAAACTTTGAACTACAATTTGCACTGCCCACAAGATGTGCTAGGGTGAAAGTAGCACAGAAATTGTAGGAATGGTCAAACAATGACTGGCCCAACTTGTGAACCATGCCACAAAAGATGCCCTATCCCTTATACTGCCTGGAGTGCCACGTCCCAGAGACTAGATAGCCCACAGACCTAGAAGAGAAACAAACATGACAGGACAAAAACCAAGCAACTAAACAAACAAATGTTGGATGGGAGAGATGGCTGAGTGGTTAAGAGCACTGATTGTTCTTTGAGTTCAATTCCCAGCAACTACATGGCAGATCACAACCATCTGTAGTGGGATCTGATGCTCTCTTTTCATGTGTTGGAAAACAGCTGCCGTGTAATCATATGTTTTTTTTTTTAAAAGGCAATGAAATAATTCCTAATGATATTCTGCTATACTCTTAGATTAGTGCCTAGACCAACTGTCAAAAGAGAGGCTTTATCGAGCAGCTGATGGAAATAGATATTGGAACACAGAATCAAACATCAGTTGGACAGTACTGGAGTAGAGTAGAAGGAAGGATCGTAGGAGCCACGGGTGTTAAGAATACTACAAGAAAGACCACAGATCAATTATTGTTAATCAATTAACCTGGTTTAATAGTGGCTCACAGTGACTGAAGTGATAATCAGAAAGCCTGCATGGTTCCAGTCTAGGTCCTCTACACATATGTTACAGTTGTATGGCTGAGTGTTTTTGTGGGAGCATGGGCTGTCTCAGATTCTTTTATGGGCTTCGGTGACCCTTTTTCCTCCTATTAGCTTGCCTCTTCCAGCCTTAATATGAGAGGAGGTGCCAAGATTTATTACAATCTGTTACGCCATGTTTGGCTGATAGCTCTGGAAGACTTTCCCTTTTCTGAAAGAAAATGAAGGAGGAGTGTTTTGGGGGTAGAGAGAAGGGTGTTGATGGGGAAGTACTTGAAGGAGAAAGGAAACTTTGCTCAGGATACAGTATATGAGAGGATAAATTAATCAATTAATCAATCAATCAGTAAATAGCCTGATATTGACACAAAAATAGGCATACTGATCATTGGACTCATTTTGAAGGCCCAGATATAAATTCATGCACCTATGGAAATATGATTTTTAATATAGAAACAAAAAATGCTGGAAAAACACAATATCTTCAACAAATGGTGCTGATTAAACTTGATGTCTACATATAGGATTATGCAAGGAGATACATAACTATTACCCTGTACAAAATTTGGAAAAACTTTTTCCCAAACAACACACCTGATAGAAGGTTAAGATACAAACTGCATGAATAACTCAAAAACTAGATATTAATTTAAAAAGTAATCCAATTGAAAATGGGGTACAGATTTAAACAGAGAATTATAAAAAATGGAAACTCAGATGGATCAGAACCACTTAAATGTTCTTCATTTGTGTTCAAGGAAATGCAAATCAAAACTAGTTGGAGATTTCATCTTATACCTGTCATAATGGGAGAGGTCAAAAAAGCAAATGACAGTGTATATTTGTGAGGATATAGATTACAGGAATATGCATTCATTCCTGGTAGGAGGACAAACTTGTACAGCTACCATGGTGATCTCTGAAGTGGTTCTTCAGGAAGACTGAATCAACTAATTCCAAGACCCAGCTATATCACTCTTGAGAATATGACCAAAGGATACTTCCTATTACAGAGAAACTTGCTCAACAATGTTCATTGCTCCTCTATTCATAATAGTCAGAAATTGGAATCAAGCTAGATGTTCCTTAACGGGTGAAAGGATAGAGAAAACAGGTTACATTTATACAGAGTATTATTCAGCCTTAAAAAAAAAATAAAATCATGAAATTCTCAGGTATATGGGTGGAATTAGAAAGAAAAGTTATTCTGGGTGAGGTAAACAATCCTAGAAAGACAAATATGATATGAACTCATTCTTATGTACACAAAGCTGTTAAGTCTGTCAAGCTGTACTCCATAGAACCAGAGGTCATAGGGCAAGTGAAGAGAGGTTGGAGTAAGGGGATAGTGGCTGGGCAGAGAGAGCTCCCTAGAAAAGGGAAATAGAATAGATAACTATGGATGGATGAGTTGGGATTGGGCACTGGAACAGGATTATCAAGTGTGGATGATGAGGAGAGAGGGGGACAACTGAGGGAATATAAGGAGAGACAGCTAAAGTTAAGTGCCATTTGAGGAGTCCCATGGAAACTCAATATAGTAAAAGCTTCCTATCATATATACATATCTAGGTCCCACTGCTCATCTTTTTCATCAAATGAGTCATCTAGTATCAGGAATGAGTTACTTCTAATTGTGGTTTTGGCCAAAGGAGCCAAACATTCTTAAATATATATATATATATATATATATATATATATATATATATATATATATAATACTAAACTAAATGTTCAGTACAGAAGTGATGTATTTAAGATATGTTTCCATTTCATATTTAGATAATAGTCTTTAATTTTTTAAAAGTAGAAGCCGTGCCCTTAAGGATTTGTTTTTGCTTTGGAGCTAAGCAAGCTCTCAAGAAAGAAAAAATACAACTAAAATATGTTTTAAAATACAAGATATTAATATGATCAGGTATGAAGAATTCTTGCTGTATATTTTATTAAGTAATTTAAAAAAAATTCTATCTAACAAGATAGATAAAGGATATTTAAGCTCTTTCTTGAAAAGTCTGCAACTAGAATATTGTACACAGGGTAATTCTCCAATCACCCCAATTCAAAGCCATATTTAATAATCATAGATTAGTTTATGTTTTTCAAATTAACTTTTGGAATACTAAATATATACAAGAATTTTGATTTGATGAAGAGAAAATTGAACAAAATTTGCAGAATGACATCATTATACCCTTGTTTCCTTATTGCATTTCTACATCAGTGTTCCCTGTGCTTCCTGCCTTTAACAAATGATCAATTATGGATATAAATTGGACAATATTTGACCGAGAATTTACAAAAGCAATGTACTGTTCAAAACAGATGTACTAACTAGCATTAGGAACTGAGTGATCTGACCTTCTGCAAGCATTGACTATATATATGTACAGACACATATGAATGGTCTTAAACTTCTCTTTCTAAGTGAAGACTACTCATTATTTTTGATGAAATATTATAAATTGCAGTTTATGTCTATGTGATTCTTATTTTGTGCCTGTGAGATTTGTGACCCAGCCCTTGGGAAAACACTACTATACACAAAAGTCATCACTTTTGCAGAGAGATATTGAAGGCACACCATTGCCAAGGAACTAGATGCTGGCCACAATGAGCTGCTCACCCTGATCTATGTTGTTATTGGTTTTTGGTTTGGAATCAATATCATTATTGAAGTCAATATAAAAATTTTGATTCATATCATTTTCTCTAGCATAAAGTACAAATACTAAGGAAAAGTTAGCTCCTTCGGATCACTGTCTATTGGCAGTGTGAAATTTCTGGTTAAGTTTTGAAGGGCACAGAAGAAGTATTATTAGTCTTTCTATCTTGTAAAGACCTTTGAATTTGTTCTGTGACACTGGCATTTTTATGTGGTTTTTGAATACTAATGTTTTATTGAGTAGTTTCATACCATGTTGAAACAGTTATAACTTCTCACATTTGTTTTTATATGAATTCTTAAGTAATTAATTATTTTGTTCATTTACATCTCAAATGTTGCCTTCCTCCTGCTCTCCATCACAGAGTTCTTCACCCCATCATCTCTCCCCTTTGCCTCTGAGAAGGTGCTCTCACCCTTGTATCCTCACTTCCTAGGGCATCAAGTCTCTACAGAATTAGGCTCATCCTCTCCCTCCAAGGCCAGTCAAGGCATTCTTCTGTTGCATATATCCCAGGGGCCTTGGAACAGCCCTTGTATGCCCTTTGGTTGGTGGTCTTAGTCTCTGGGAGCTCCCAGGGGTCCAGGTTAGTTGTCACTGCTGTTCTTCCTATGGGGTTACCATCCCCTTCAGATCCTTCGATCATTCCCCTAACTCCTCCATAAGGGTCCTAGGACTACATGATGTGTTTATAAATAGATAAAGAGAGAGAATATATGTTCAATGGGTGTGTGGTGAGGTATGGGTGAAGGGGGTATCTCAGCAGACCCATGCAGAGGCATCCCTTCACCCTGACAGACCAGCTACATGATGGTATAGTATAGAATGGAGTTTATTCAGGGCATAGGGAGGGGAGTTAAGA
>NC_034596.1:37091429-37103929 GCF_900095145.1 Mus pahari
GAAGAGAAGAGAAGAGAAGAGAAGAGAAGAGAAGAGAAGAGAAGAGAAGAGAAGAGAAGAGAAGAGAAGAGAAGAGAAGAGAAGAGAAGAACAGGTTGGCCATAAGCACACAGAGAAGGGTGAAAGGGAATGGGGAAGAGAGGGGAGGAAAGGAAGAGCCCAAGAGAACAAGAGGGGAAGAGAGAAGTAAGAGAGAAAGGAGGGGGCAAGTAGCCTCTTTTATAGTAGATCGGGCAT
The DNA here is from genome assembly GCF_900095145.1 of Mus pahari. NCBI lineage: Eukaryota > Metazoa > Chordata > Mammalia > Rodentia > Muridae > Mus > Mus pahari. The sequence continues at coordinate 37,091,667 of NC_034596.1, forward strand.
ATCTGGCTGTTGCCAGGTAACTGTGGGGTGAAGTTTAGACAGAATGCTAACATTTCCTCATTTTCATTTAATTTAAAAAGAAAAAATTAGAAAGAGGTAATAGCAGGAATAGGGTCATCATGATATCAGGCTGCTTCATGCTGGCATTGGGGGTGACATGTCTCTAGGGAACCTAGAAGAATGGGTATGGGGGATGTTTGTCCAGTCTTAGGAAAGTTGGCTGTTTCCTGCTGTCAGAAGGAACAATTCTAGTAGAAGAATCTGTTTCTGTGACAGGAGATAGGAACATCTAGAGGTTGCTTCTCTGGAGCTGTCCTGGATGTAGTTAGTGCCTGGAATTGACAAGAAGTTAAAACACATTATTATAGGTAAAGAATAAGATTAAGTATGTTTGGGAGAAAAAAAATCCCTTAAGATGTACATTTGAAACACAGAGGATCCCACCTTCTGGAATAGGTAGCAAGTGGGAACTTTAGACAGACATACTTATCTGGATAGAGTCTACTGGGTCCATGAGAGGTAGATCTGGGTGGGTTTCCTGTAGATTATAAGTTTATGAATGAGATAACATGAATTAGTAACATGAACAGTCTTTAAGATGAGCCCTTTGTGGAATAGAAGGAACAAGAATTTGTGAATTAAAAGTTGGATTGTATAGTGGAATGTTTTATTAGAGTTAAGTAAATTTATAAGAACTCAAATAATGTTAGAACAGCGCCATAGCAAGAAGAGGAAATATGAAATATTTAATCAATGGATACTGAGCTTGGGTAATGAGGTAACAGATTACACATGTGAAAGCTTTTTCTAGCTGTCAAGCTACAGTTACAACTCTTAGCTGTCAATGAAGTCAGAAGTCTGAGAAAGAATAAACAATAATCTACCAGTTATATATTATTTAAAACATTGACAGAGTCCACTAGCCAACAGTTCCCTGTGGTCTCCATGGCAACTTGGGCAGAGTCAGTCTGGCTTTCAAGTGCAGAGGACATAGGGCTATTTTCTCTCTGGAATGGATACATGTGACAGGAGAAATGGTTTACCTTGACTTAGCTAAATCATTTGACTCAGGGTATCCAGTTTGTCCACTGCGTTTTTCAGTGATTATCATGTCACAATCCGGGCAGTATCTTGTATCTAGGTCCACATCTTCTGAGAGCTCGTAGAAGAAACTGTTAGAGGCTTCGGGAATTCTATCTGTCATAAACTTAATAATTAGCAGACTTCTGACAGGATTGAGGGCTATAGCGATTGATTATATCTGAATAGAGCACACTATGATTCAATGGCAGTAGTAAAAATCATCATCCATCAAGACAGGATAGGAATGAAAGTCTTAGGCTGACAGGGAAGCCGTGGGAATGGCTAGTCTGCTGAGCAAGGAACTGGCATGTATGAATGCAGTTGAGACATCGGGCATGTGCTCGGGCAGGGGTGGAACAGGTGCTTGACCTGTAGCCTGGAATACAGATCACTAGGAGCCATGATAATGACATGTGTGCTCCTGCCACTGAATGAGCAGTGGCTGCAAGCAGAGGTGACAGTGGGAACAGCGCGTTTACATTGACTGGCCACGGAGTGGGACTTCCTACTAGCAGTCAGAAGTCACAGCCCAGTACTTCTGGTTGTCAGAGTCTATGGTGGGCAGGGAAAACCAGAGCACCCAAAGTAGCACACTATTTTTCTGGTGCCCATATCTTTCACTTTATAAGTCCCGGGCAGGGGCGGGGGGGGGGGGCAAGGGAGGCGATCCCTTGTGCATTTGGGAAAGCAGCTTCTCAGACAAGGTGAAAGCTGTTTTAGGGGCAGATAGGGGTGGGCAGAGCCAATAGTGCATTTCCTGTTACAGAAAGCTTTGGCAGGGGAGGGGAAGGTGGTAGGTAAGTGTGGAAGCTCTGGAAAGCCTGTCTCATAGACAGGGCCCCTGGCAGGATGCAAGGGCAGGGTCAGACCTACTTTTTCCAAGGAGAAAAGGGAGCAGAGCTCAGGAGCAAAGTGGGGAGGGCAGCAAGCAGGGTCCCCAGCAGGGAGCGGGGCCAGACTTGTTTTCCAGGTGAACCCATAGAAATAGTGGCTGCATCAAGCCACAAATGAGGGAGGGGGAGAGGGAGGGGAAGTCTGTGCTATGGTTCACTAGTGAGAAAGTGCCAGTTTAGTGGCCATGTAGAGATATTGTTTTAGACCAAGATATCCCAGTAACTAGGGACAAGGTGGTGAAAGACTGACCCCTGGCCTAGACAGGTAGGGACTGGGGACTAACATTTGGAGCTGGTGTTCCTGAGCCACAGAGAGCAGTTTGTCCAGGCCTGGCCTGGGATTCTCAGCCTGGAGAAAGAAACTGTCTGAAAAGGAAAGAGGAATGTCTCCCCAAAGGAAGGAGTCCTAGAAGGAGGGTCAGGGCGACACAGGGGTAGCTCTGAGCTCAGATAATCTTCCCTGCGACCATGCAGACAGACATTTACTCTGATCAGCGGGGATGGGAGCTTATCAGTTCTGAGCTAGTGAGTGTGGATCTGGATGCAAACTTGCAGTTTCTAAATCTGAGTATAGGCACCATATGACATGTTTACAAAAGGATAAAGAGAAAAGGGATATGATCTAGGGAGGTGTCTTAGTCAGGGTTTCTATTCCTGCGCAAACATCATGACCAAGAAGCAAGTTGGGGAGGAAAGGGTTTATTCAGCTTACATTTCCATACTGCTGTTGATCACCAAAGGATGCAGGACTGGAACTCAAGCAGGTCAGAAAGCAGGAGCTGATGCAGAAGCCATGGAGGGATGTTCTTTACTGGCTTGCCTCCCCTGGCTTGCTCAGTCCACTCTCTTATAGAACCCAAGACTGCCAGCCCAGAGATGGCACCACCCACAAGGGGCCCTCCCCCCTTGATCACTAATTGAGAAAATGCCTTACAGCTGGATCTCATGGAGGCACTTCCCCAACTGAAGCTCCTTTCTCTGTGAAAATTCCAGCTGTGTCAAGTTGACACAAAGCTATCCAGTACAGGAGGTATAGTCAGGTATGGGGGAATGGGATGTCTCAGCAGGCTCTTGCCAAGGCATCCCTTCTCCCTGAGGGACCAGCCACACCCTGGTATAGTACAGCATAGAGTTTATTCAGGGTATGGGGGAGGGGATTTAAGAGGGCAGTAGAGGCAGAGAGAGGGAGAGAGTAGAGAAATAGAAATAGGCCAGCCATGAGCATGTGTGGAGGGGGAGGAGGGGATGGGAAGGGGAGAGAATGAGAGAAGCAAGAGAGGGAGGAGGGGGCTCAGACCTACCTGGCTGTTGCCAAGTAAGTGTGGGGTGGAGTTTAGACAGAATACTAACATTCCCCCATTTTGGTTTAATTAAGAAAGAAAAAATTAGACAGAGGGGATGCCTCTGCGCATCTGCATTTGTCTCAGTCAGCCGCTGGCAGAGCCTCTCAGAGGACAGCCATGCTAGGCTCCTGTCTGTAAGCACAACATGGTATCAGAAATAGTGTCAGGTCTAGTGCCTGCCCATGGGATGGATCCCAAGATGCATGGGTCAGGTCACAGTTGGGCCATTCCTTTAGTCTCTTCTCCATTTTTCCCTGCATTTCTTTTAGACAGGACAACAACAGGAGATCAAGGGAATAGAAATTGGGAAGGAAGAAGTCAAGATATCAGCATTCACTGATGGTATGATAGTATATATAAACAACCCCCCAAATTCTACCAGAGAACTACAATTGATAAACAACTTCAGTAAACAGATTGGATAAAAAATTAACTCAAAGAAATCAGTAGCCCTCCTTTATAGAAGTGATAAATGGGCTAAGAAAGAAATTAGGGAAACTAACTTTCACAATAGCCACACATGATATAAATTATCTTGGGATATCTCTAACCAAGTAAGCGAAAGATCTGTATGACAAGAACTTCAAATCCTTGAGAAAGAAAGCAAATACTTCAGAAGATGAAAAGCTCTCTCATGCTCATGGATCAGTAGGATTAACATAGTAAAAATGCCCATCATATGAAAAGCAGTCCACAGATTTAATGCAATTCTCAACAATATTCCAGCACGATGTTTTATAGACATTGAAAGAGAAATTTTTAACTTCATATGGAAAAGCTAAAGACCCAGGATAGCAAAACAATTCTGAATGATAGAAGAACTTCTAGAGGTATCACCATCCCTGATCTCCACCTATACTATTATATACTGATTTTTTAACAAACAAACAAACAAACAAACAATAAAAAAAACCTTCTTGGTATTGGTACAGAGACAGACTGATCAATGTGAATATTCTTGAAAACTCAGAATTAAACCCCACACAACTAAAGACACTTGATTTTTGACAAATATGCCAAAAACCATACAGTGGAGAAAAGAAAGCATCTTCAGCAAATGGTAGTGGTCTAAATGGTGGTCTGCATGTGGAAGAATGCAAATTGATCCATATTTATCACCCTGCATAAAGCTCAAGTCCAAGTGGATCAAGGATATTATCATAAATCAAAATACACTGAATCTAATAGAATAGAAAGTTTATGATTAATTTTTAAGAGATGATGTAATAAGCTTTCATAATTGTATTTTCACGTATATGTCTATATTGTTTCTCACATTGATTTTTCAAATAGGAAAAAAGTTCAAGAAGTTGGATTCAATGGCCTCTTCCAAAGCTTTAGAAGGTGCATTAAGAAATGAGCTAAGTTGTTGTTCTTTTGACTACTCAGTTCTTTGCATGTATCAAATCCTGAATTCACATGGGGAGTCTCCGATTTTTCCATTCATAATTTTGCTTGTTTAGTACAATGTATATCAACATCCAATAATACAGAAACTACAAGATTTTTAAAGCTGAGGTGAACAATCACCCAGAAAGTTTTGTCCAGTGGTTGGGAAAGCTTCAGACATTCATCAGAATTGGACTGGGTACGCAGGGGGCAGCCGGCAACAGCTTGGGCGGGTGGGCTGGGGGCAAGTCTCACAGAATTTTGAAAATATTCTTTCAAAACAATGCAGAGGAGAGGAGAATTCAAGTAACAATGTTTTATCTCCTTTTTTAATGGACAGTGGGAGCAGTGGTAACAATAGGATTATTTACTTCTTTCATGGTTTACAATACACTTAATTCAAAACATGTTCATGAATCTCCTGGAACACATTCTACGTTTGTCTCCTTTGATAGCTAGTGATTTCCTTGAGGGAAGAGGCCACTGTCTCGTTTATAATACCTGGAGTGTCATCCTGCACATTCCAGATACCACGTATAAACGGAGACGAATGCATACGCTCCTATAACTAAACACAGTTAAAATGATGAAAGCTAGAAATCGAGCATGCTACTAAGGAAAAAACACCTGTTCCACATACCCATGTGCCATTAGCATGCCCTCCCTCTTGCTAACATCCTTGCCACCATCATATGTACAGAACCCACAGTCTAAGTTAGAGTTTGTTAGTCCATTGCTGTGAAGAGACACCATGACAACACCAATTATTAGAAAGGAAAATTTTAATTGTGGCTAGCGTACAGTTCAGAGGTTTCATCTATCATCACCATGACAGGAAGCATGGCAGCACCCAGGCAGACATGGTGCTGGAGAAGGAACTGAGAGATCTACATCTGGATCTCCAGGCAGCAGGAAGAGAGAGGCACCCTAACCCTACCTTCAGCTTCTATATTTACATACATCCACCAATAAGGCCACACCTCCAATAACACCACTTCCAATGAATCTATGGGGACTATTTTCATTCAAACCACCACACCCACTATGATTATTTTAATGAGCATAACCTTCAACACCAAAGTATTAACACTAAAATGAAGGATTTCTATCTAGGTCATAATCAGACTATCAAGTATACATCATTCTCAAACAAACGCACACGCACACACGCGCACACACACACACACACACACACACACACCAATGCAATGTATATTTGTATTAAAAACTGGTATAGATTTGGTTTGATTTTATCTTGAGCCAAGAGTCATTAGGTCCCTTTCAGTAAGTGTTAAGTCGCAGGAATATTTCCATGAAGCTGCCATTTGATTCCATAGGACTGTAGCCTTTCTTACGTATTGTTAGATATTAAGCCCGAGTGCTTTCTTCCCTCCTGGGAACTATTTATACAAGTATTAGTCACAAGGAACTATATGACAATGTACTTGTCTGTGCTCTGTCTTCCTGGTGTTTTTGCACTGGACAGGGCGCATGGTGACACTGAGGCTGATTGATATATGGGAAATGTTGACTCTGGCTCCAGATTTCGAGGGCGAGCTGAAATCACTCTAAATCATGTTTCTATAAATGTAACCCAGAGAAGCTCTGCAAATGAATATTGGATCGAGTAGTTTCCCTTCCATGCATTTGTTTATTCAGCAAATGTTTATTTGGTGCCTGTCCTTGGCCTCTACCATGTGTGGAAAATACAGAGATGAAAAGGAAATGCCACCAGTCTGGTACTTAGAAGTACAGAGAGTTCAGAGATTAATGAAAGAGAACCACCAAAGTAAGCAACTAGCATTCAAGTTGTTCCAGTATATGGAGACATAAAACATACTATGGAGACATTGGAGCAAGCCTGGCCCAGAAGGCTGTCCTGGACACAGTCAGATGAGAAACATATTCTAAATAAAGCAATGATCACAAAAGCACCAAAACAAAGGGCAGAATGGACCTGCATGTGTGTTTCAAGGACCTATATTTACCCAATAAAAGGTAGAGAGGAGGAAGTCTAAGAAATAAGACACATGGGTAAACTGAGGCAAGGCTATGTACCAGGCTTGATGAGATTTTCATCTTCTCAGTCATGAAAAACTCTCCAACACTGTTGAGGCTGCTATTAATAGAAAGGCTTAGGAACTGAGCAGATAAAAGTTTACAACTAGGCAGTCTAATAGGAAATAAATGCTTATTATTAATCAATCAGGAGTTTTAACTTATGGACTCATGGAGACAATGATAGAACACCCAAGACCTAGATAAGTTAAAACCAGACAAAAAGTCCTGAACTGAGAAGGGGAAGTAGGCACAAAGTCCCACCCTTAATAGCATGCTATTTTCAATTGACCCCTGCTGGGGACAGGAATGTCACTTGACAAATCAACAACACTCAAGGACAGGTCTCACACCTAGGAACAGTTGAACAGTTAGTGAACACAAATTGGACTTCATGTTGTTGATTTTTATTTTTGACGTGTGTGTGTGTGTGTGTGTGTGTGTGTGTGTGTTTGCATGTTTTATGATATTTTTGTCTTACTGTTTTTGTTTGTGTAAAATGTCTTGGTCACTTTTTTTGTTTTATTTGCTTCTTTGAGAAAACAAGCAAACAAAAACTATGAAATTGGATGGGTAGGGCTGTGGAGAGGATATGGGGAGAGTTGGGGGAGGAGAAACAATATGACCAAAATACAGTTTTCTCCATTCCCCCATTTTCAACCATTCCACAGCAGGCCTCATGTTCAGGAGCAGTTGACCATCATATAATAGATTCCACAGGTTTTTGTTTACTTTTATTTTTTAAAGTTTGGTGGTGATTTTAGAGGGAGGGGTTATATTATTTTATTGGTTTGGGTCTTTATTGTGTGTGTTGGATATCTGATTTTGGTATTTTTGAGGAAGGACTTAAGGTTGGATGCGTAGAGAGAAGGGAGAGGATCATGAAGGACTTGGGGGAGGAAAATAATATGATCAAAATATATTTAAATTTAAAAACCATTTTAAGTAATACAAATACAATAAAAAGAAAAAAAGAATATGAGGAAGATATATTGCATGAAAAATATTTTTAAATAAGATTTTTAAAAAAGAAAGAGAAGGGATACATAGAAAGAAACCATGGTCAGGGTATAGCCCTAAGAAATCAGAGTTCAGGTAGGAAGAGAATGTGAAATGCTGCAAGGATGGCTGAGGGGAGCTGACTGGACAGAGACTAATATACAGCTAATCTGGAAACTGAAGAAACTGAGCTCTGGGAAAATGGGAGTGGAAGGATGGAGACTGCAGAATGCTGACATGGGCCAGTGGCATTTTCTCATGTCCCAAAGTTACTAAGTTGAAACCTTAAATCCACAAAAGTTACTTTATTCAGAAGCCAGATGAATTGAAGTGAGTTCATCCTTCAGGAGGATAATAGGGCACTAGTGCATTATGCCTGTGTTCTTACCAAAGGAGGAAGTAGAGACTGGCAAGAAAGACACTGTGCGACTGTGAAGGCTGAAATTGGGTAGTGTGTCCTCAAGCCAAGAAGCGCCAAATATTGGCATAAGTCCCCAAAAGGTAGGGCAGATGTGACTACATTCTCCCTAATAACTTTCAGCAGGAACCAGCTCAGGCATTCGTTTTGTCCTTCACCTTTGATTTTTCACAGTGGTGAATTTATACAACTTGGTGTTTGTTAAGTTTATGAGAGTTTATGGTACTCTGTTACTGCACCCTCAGAGAACTCAAAGAATTGCTTCTCAGTTCCCCAGCTTGGGTAATTTTGTATTTTAATTTGAAACATCATGTGAACTTGATTTGTTCTCAGTGTTGTAGAATTACAGGGAAAATACCTTCTTCAGTGGCCTCCTTCAGAAGTTTTGAACCTTTTGCTTTCAACAATGAACTTAATGTTCTCCTTATCAATGTCATCTGAAATTTACAAAGGGATCATGAAGTTCAGTGCCAAGACTGCTTCTTAGTTTGAACACTATTAGTGAGCTACAGTTAAACAATGGCTCACAGAGTTTTTGGGGGGGTGGGGAATACAGAAAAAAAAAAGAAAGAAAAGAAAATCATCTAATTGTTGCTTTCAATGAAGTATGTTCCTTACTTGGAGTTATGTGGGCAGCCCACACATGTAATGCGTCAAACAGTTTGATGATGTATTGCTTTATAATTCTTTAAACTCCATCTTAAAAATATAACAAAGCCTGTTAGCACCTCCCCTTGATCTTTGCAGAATGCTATGAAAATAATAATAAACCTCTTGGTTGAATAAACAATCTGCGTGTGACAATTGCTCAAGTGCCTTCTGGCAAGTCCAGTCCTTTCTGCTCTCTTTAAAGCTGCAAAGTGCAAATTGCTTTGCAGCAGTGATATATATTCTGGTCAAAGTGAGGCAGGGAGAGGAAGCATGCAACTTCAAAGTTGAGATGGGTGATTGAATCATCTGAAGTTCATCAGTGTCTTTGTGAAACTGTCTCTTTTCTAAGAAAGCAGCTTTTGCGTATGGATCAGAATTTAATGCACCACTATTTACTTTCACCAATCATTAGAAAATATAAATGAGGAAAAATAGTGTTGTGACTTATGTCCAACTTTTTGAGAACCCTTTGTTCAGAATCTTGTGGGGATTGGTAATGTGTTGTCCTTCAAACAGGTCATGAACAGGACAGTGATGAGCCTTTTGCTCGAGGTGGACACGACCTGATCTTCTGTGGCAGTGTCACATGGACTCAAGACTAATAAAAGCCTAGAACTTAACCACTCTACATGCCCCAGGTCACATCCTCCATGTTTCCTTTCAATATTACCAGTTTTAGCAAACTGTTCCTAGTAGGTCCTTATTTGTCTTTATTTTTACTTTTTATTTCTGCGATGTGAGCCTGCCTGAGTATCAGGAGCCCACAGAGGCTAGAAGAGGAACATCATATCCTTTGGAATTGCACTTCAGTTCAGTTGTAAGTCATCATGTGGGTGCTGGGAACTGACTTTCCCCTACCACTCTGCCAGTCTGTGCAAGCATCTGCAATATGAGTTAGTGGTCTTAAATGATGAGCTCCTTACATTTATTTATTTGTTTATTTATTTATTTATTTATTTTTATTTGTTTGTTTATTTGAGACAGGGTTTCTCTGTGTAGCTCTGGCTATTCTGGAACTCACTCTGTAGACCAGTCTGGCCTCAAACTCAGAAATCCTCCTGCCTCTGCCTCCCAAGTTTTCTAATGACACTTTGACATCTTTTAAAATTAACTCTTTTATACTTGAAGGTTCATGAAGCAGACAAAGATGTAGAAAATACAAGACAGCATTATGTATTTGACTGCATGTTTACACATCTTGCTTTCCTTCACAATTTTAATAATCCACCTCATTTTGATTCTTCCTAATATTTTGTATTAGCTTCCTGCTTGGTTTTTTTTATCCACTATAACATGATTTCTGGAAAATTCTAATTGTGAGGTCCTTTTCTGGTCTTTATCTTTTGGTCCTTTCTGCTGTATTTTCAGTATGGAGCCTTATTCCCTATCCACTTGGGTCTGAGTTCAGAACTCTTTTGGTCTTTTTCCTGTTTGACCACTTCTATTTTGTCTCCTTGTGAATCTTCTACAGCTTTTCATGATCTTTGGGGCATCTCATGTAAGCATCTACCAGTCAAATATGTACACAGAAGCCCCTCCAGGCACTTAGCAGCCTTCAGTCTCCTGCTCAGCACAAAAGCTTTGTCGTGCAGGAAACTGATAATTGGTGTGTTAAAGAGGAAAAAAAAAATGTTCCTGTACAAATTTCTCTGTACTGCCCATATTTTCTACCTTAGTAAATAAACTGCAAGAAGGAATCTTAGAAGTATATAGTAAATGTATCGATGCATTACTCATCACACATTCTTAATTTATCACATCATTGTCACTTTGAGAAATTAACCATTATTTCTAGTCTGTTCCTGAGGTCATTGTCTTAGTTTTTCTCATTATGTCTTATTATGTCCTTTCTTTTTTATTCATTTTGTAATTGCTCTTCCTTCTCCCTTCTTGGGCCATTCAAAGGCATCTCAACATCTACTAGGAAGGATCCCTCAGAAATACCCAAATAGTCAATTTCTGTGTTTGAACTCTTTTGACGTCTTTGTAAAAGTAGGGAGACAAAACCCAAGATTTATAATTTGGAGCAAAATCTCTCACAATTGATCCTTCCCACTTTGCGGTCATACCTCTCACAACTCAATGGGGAAACTCTTTTCTCTATCACCCTTGAGCTATTACTAAGAACTCTCAGTTCAGTGTCACTTTCTTCTAACGGACTTTTGGTGCAAACGCTTCTGTGTCCCTTCAGGGTAGAGAAAGTGTTGGGTAAATATTTGTTGAATGAATTACCCCACTTCATTTTGTTGATCTATGCACTGGACAATCTGAAAACATATCAACATAATATTAGAATGACTTACTCATGTTAGCTAGCATCAAATTTGTGTGCCCCACAATTGTTTATTCCATGGGGACTAAAACAGGTTTTTTTTTTTCTCTAAAAAAATTGATCTGAACATTGATATAATTAGTTACTCTTGATAGCATAGTAACTTAACATAGTATGTTGACATATACAAGCTCGTAGAAACTTCTATGAAAGTACTAACGGTATCTCTTTGGAAGTTTGGAAATTGAAATTAAATTCTGACTAGTGGGTATAATTTAAACAGTTTATTCCTAAGTTTTGGAAATCAATTCATAATGGCCTTCCCAGAAGCTCAAATTGCATATGCAAATATAATGTAGCATTGAGCAGCAATTTAAATGTATAGAAACAAGCATTACTTCTTACCCTTAATGCTTAACTAAGGCTGAAGGCTTCAGCCATATATTTTCTTATTACAGAAGATGTCATTGGTGGAAAATTTGACCTTTAATGTACTTTATGTACAACTTATTCATTGTAAGTGTATCGATGAAGGTATGAAGTTTTGGGAAAAATTGTCTAAAAGGTTTCAGAGTTGAGGTTCTTCAAAGAATGAAAGTGAAAAAGCCTTTGCAGATGCCATGGTTAGCAAGGAAGGGAATGAGTACAATTCATATACTTCGTTTTGGTATTTCAGTTAGAATGAGAAGTTATTGCTACCAAGCAACGGATCTAAAGAGAATGCCCTGTCCTCTAGTCTCATTCCAAGATGGCCGACATACAGAACAATGTATGCAATGCACGTATAAGCCATGCAATGTATCATTAAGGAAATTTTCCTTGACAGAGTGATACCCAGTGTTAAGAAAATCCCACTAATACCAGCACTAATTTTATGGACGCCTTATAGTTGAGCCACCTTCACTAAGGGAGAAATGAAGAAGCCAGTTATTGTTTTTTTTTTTTCTTTTTGCAATGGCCTGTCATATTCTAACTATGAAGCTGAATGAATTCTGAAGTGCCCAAGGAAATGGAGGTGCTGCAAATTGATCTTTTAATACTCTGTCTTTCACTTTCTCCTTTTGTATAAATGTTTTCTATGAAAAGAAATTGTTTTTAATGCTTCCACATGATCACCTGTCTAGTCTAGTAACATGGCTCTTTTGAGAGTAAAACGA
>NC_034596.1:37105341-37130396 GCF_900095145.1 Mus pahari
GATTCAATGCAATCCCCATCAAAATTCCAACCCAATTCTTCACAGAGTTAGAAAGGGCGATTGGCAAATTCATCTGGAATAATAAAAAACCTAGGATAGATCCCCCTTTCTACAGTTTTGTTAAAATTCCATATTCAATAAGTATGTCTCCATAATTCTCTATTATTATGTCTCAAAGGTAGTACAAATTCGTTGTTGTTAATGTACAATTTTATTAGCCCAAATACAAGGTAATTTATTTCATTATAATTTTTCTCACATAAGCATAGAATGCACTTTGATTACATTTACCCTTTTACAACGTCCATAATCCTAACATTTCCTCTTTTGATTTGATACCCTTTCCTTCTCCTAAATCCCATGTGGAAGAGAAAATGTGTCATACTTCTCTTTGTGAGTGTGATGGTTAATTTGTCAGATTTACACAAACTACAATTACCCAGAAAGATGACACCTCAATTGAGGAACTCTTTATCAGACTGGCTATGGATAGGCAACCTTGTGTAGTGTTTTCTTGGTTAATGATTGATGTGGGAGGGCATAGCCCACTAGGAATAGCACCATTCCTGGGCAGGGGGTCCTAGTCCTGGGTTGCATCAGAAAGCAAACTGAGCAAGCCGTGAACAGCAAGAGAATATGCAGTGTTCCTCCATGGTCTCTGATTAGGTCCCTGATTTTAAGTCCCTGCCCTGAGTTCCCTCAGTGATGGTCTGTGATATGGAAGGTAAGGCAAGGGAACCTTTCCTCCCCGGGCTGCTTTAATGTTTCCTCACATCAGCAGAAAGCAAACTGGCCCACTGAGTTTGATTTAGTTCACTCACTATGATGATTCCTGGTTTCATTTATTTTCCTGAAAATTATATTATTTCATCCCTAGCTATGGCTGAAAAAAAATTCTTGTGTATTTATGTGGCATTTATTTTATCCTCTTATCCACTTATGGCTATCTGTTGATTTTTTTAACTTGGTCTTGGGAATGGTACTGTGATAAATGTGGGTGTTCAGGTAGCTCTAGTCTGTCTTGACTTTGATACCTTTAGGCATATATCCAGAAATGATATTTCTGGATCATATGGTAATTACCTAAAGTTATTTATTGATTAATTTACCTATTTATTTACTTTTAGAAAACTTTATACATTTTGTTCACTAGACTGGAGTAACTTAACTTGTTACCATCCACCTGTGAGGGTTCTTTAAAAAATTATTTTTTGAAAATTTCATAGACAAATCTTGTGTTTTGATTAAATGTTTCTCCCACTACCTTCCTTCCAACTATTCCTGTAAGCCCTCAACTTCCTCCTCTTGATTTCATGCATTCTTTTTTAAATCCATTGAGTTCACCTAGTGTTGTAGTTATGTGTACGCATATAGGTAGGGTTATCCACAGGATAGTTGTCAGCCTCTAAGGGCCACATCCAAAGATAACTGACTCTCTGTCCCTAACAAGTCATTGGTTGCCAATAGTTTTTCAGTAGGAGTAGAACTTCATGAGTTATGCCTTAAGGATTCCTTTGTTCTTCTGAATCTTCATTAGCATTTGTTGGCTTTATTTATTTTTATATTTTATCAAAGAAAGGGCTTTGTGTTTTCTAGAAGAGATGTACTAGAGTGCCTTACTAAGTTGTCTAAGCTGACCTTGAATTCTCTGTGTAGTTCAAGCTGACTTCCTCTTGCCCCAGGCCTGTCTAAGTAGTCATGATAACAGACCATCAAATCCAGGCCTAACTCTTTAATGAAAGACATTCTAACCCGGGTGAGATAAAAATCTCAATGCAGGAATTCTGCTGTTGTTGTTTTGAAACAGGGTCTCATCTGTAGTCTAGCCTCTCTTTCAACTTACTATGATTTTCAGGTTGGCCTCAAACATTCAGAGAACTTCCTGTTTTCATCTCTAAGTGATGGCATGGCAGTCATGATCCACTATGCTTGTCTCAGTGACTTGCATTTTGCTGATGATGTTGGACATTTTTCATATATCTGTTGGTCATTTTGTACTTTACTTAGACATATTATTTCAATTCCTTTGTAAATTTATTGAAAGAATTTTTGGTGTTTAATTAAGACATTTCTTAAATGGTGTCAGAACAGTCTTAAAGAAAAGCACACTTTATTTTACATGTATGAATGTTTTGCCTGCATGGATATCTCTATACTATGTTCATGCCAGTGAAGACCAGAAAGAGTATGAAGGATTTTTTGAACTGGAGTCATAGAGGGTTTTAGGATAACATAGTTGTACTGAGAATGAAATCCTAGCCCTCTGCAAGAGCATCAAGTGCTCTTAGCTGTTGAATGATCTCTCCATACCCCCAAAACAATCTTTTAATCCTAACAACAATCACATAATTGAAGTCTTTGAGAAAGCAAGCGATTATTGCTTCAGTCAAAATTTTGGGATAGAGGGTGACTGTGTTTTAATATACTATTCATCAAGACCTAAAGTAAGATGACTTCATTTTCTCTTTGTCTTTTTCTCTTCTCCCTTTGCCACTTGACTACATCATACTGTGTGACTGGTTACTGAGGTGCTGTGTCACCTTCTGTATTATTGCTTAATCCTCGATTTCCTGTGAAGTACAATGAATCTTACATTAGACTCTTCTGAGTCAGGTGGTGTGCCATCTGTTTCCAGCCCTGGTAAACACGAATAACAGAGTCACAGAAAGCAACATCTCCCTTAGTTTTCAGTAGAATATCCATATTCACACACACACACACACACACACACACACACATACTCTGAGAGTGGGTGGGGGAGAAATTCTGATCTTCAGCAGGATCTTACAATCATCTGAAATTTTACATGAAACCTTTATTAAAATAGTTTTATACCTGAATATACACATAGAATGGGCTGCATTTGAGCAGAAACCTTTGTTGTTTTAGGCTGATTCTAGATTTAAGTGGTTAGAAATGGTTGTGTAATTGTACATAATAGGTGCATGGCATGAGGCTACTGGGGCACAGGGGAGCAGCTGGCAACACTGTGTATTGATGCTGATAGCAGGTATGCTGAAGCAAATCGAAAGAATGGAGGCAAACTAGAGCCCAGCTGCCAACTCGTGATAACATTTCAAACTGAACTGAACTGAAAATCAAATTGCTTTTTATATTATACCTAAGAATTGAGAGATACAATACAGACTAAAGTTGCCAGGACCTGTCTTTATTGTGTTTTAGACTCCCTCTCCTCCTTTTTGTTTAAAAGAAACTTTTTATTGATTCTTTGTGAATTTCACATCATGTATCCCTATTCAACTCATCTCCGTCCCTTTTGAATCTGCCCTCTGCCCTTGCAACCTAATCCTAAAATAAAATAAAATAATATAGAATAAAAAAGATCTTGTTATAGTGTGTAACACAGTATACCTTTTTATCCACATATCTTCACTTGCAAGTGTTCACTTCAATACATGATTGGTCTGGTCTGAGGCCTCTGGCTTCTGCTACACCATTTATACTGGATGCTCATCTGGACTTCTCTCAGATAACCCGTTGTTACCCCAGGTCATGGAGGTCCTGCAGCTTTGGATCTTCAGGACTGACACTTTCATGGGCTCTAATCAAATAACAGGTGGGGTAGATGTTGGGGTGGGCCAATTAAAAGCCCCAGATCTGGGACTGAGAGGTAGCTGAGTTGGATAGATTGCCAGTTCTAGTGAGTTCACACCGCCAATACAAGATTTCCAGCACTTTCCCAGCTAGCTCACCCAATGCTTCAGCTGATAAGGGTCAACTCCCTGCTCTCAGGTTCTTGCAGCCTGCTTACCTGCATCTTTGCCACCAGATTGAGCTCTACTGTGCTGCCCAGGCAAGGTGCAGGGCCCGCTCTCCCCAAGGCTGCAGTCTGTCAAGGAAAGGGCCATCTCTCCCACTCTTTATAAACTCACAGACAGCTTTCCCCCCTGCCACAGGTGGCAATGAGTGGGGGACATCTCCTTTGCCCATGCCACCCCACAGCAGACTATGCTTGAGGCCAGTAATCCCACGCTCACACTCTCAGGGGTAGCTCACTTTCTCTTCCTGACATCAGAGTTAGCTCTACTGTGCTGCGTAGGCAATGGGGCAAAGCCAACTCCCCCACGTTTTGTGGCTGATGAGAGGCAGGACCCACTTAGTACAGTCCTTCAGGTAGCAGTCCAGACTACGGACAGATGCACGGTCTTTCGTGATAACATGGGCCTAGGACATCAACACAGACCCCAGGTGTCAAAAGACTCTGGACTTGGACATGGCTCTTGGTGGCAGCCTAGACCACGACCTCACTATGGCCTCCTCACGTCTGCCTGTTCCTCAGTATAGTCTCCATAACACAGTCATCCATCTTAGTGATGCTCACATCAGGTGCTTGGATGTATTTCTTCCATCTACCATAGGCTGGCTGTCCAGGGACCTTCCTCTCCTCTTAATGTCACATATGCCTTCCAAATTCTCTAATAATTTCCCCAAAATACTGTGTTTCTACACTAAGATAAAAAATTAGTACACTTGGAAATTGTTTCAAAGTATTCATTGACTTTGATACACTGTTTTCATTTTTATTAGTTATTTTTACGAACTGTCATATATTAGAAACCTAAAACATTGTTATGATAATGTTAGAGGTGTGGAACCTATGAAAATAAATGGGATAGAAAACTGCTTAGGTTGATGGCATCCATCATTGGTCTATCCCCTCGGAACTCGGTGCACCACCAGGGGAGGAAAAGCTATGCTTCTTTCAGCTGCAGTTTCTCCTGTCAACATGGATCTAGAACAGCAGAGACCAAACTCCAGCTGCAAATGCCCCCATTGGAATCCATGTTTTACAGGACACCGGGCAATAGTGAGTCCTCCAATTTCAGGAGCTTCTGATGAGGCAAACGAACTCTGCTTTGTAGATAAGGTCATCAGAAATAGTTTGCTAGGTTTTCATGAAGTATAAAGAGGTAATTTGAGACAGGGAGTGGAGTGTTGGGGTCACTGGGAGGTAGAGAAGATGTGATGTCAGATTAGGGAACATGGGATGAGTTAAGGAAGCAGTGCTACTAAAAATAAAACAGAAACAAACAACATTCTACACCTCTTATGGGTTCAGCAGCACAGGTCATAGCCAATCTGTAAGTTTCTGCTTTACCTAACTGCAGATAGAATAAAAATGGGCACAGACATAGCCAAACATGAGTAGTTTCCAATAACAAGATCTGTTCTGTGTCCGGAACCCTAAATGGAGTCTTGTTACATTGATAATCATCTTCGCGAAGTACAACCTATCTTTGTTGCTATAAACAGCATTTAGTTTATTTTAGAAATAGGTTTTCACTGTTGAGTGTGTTAATACCAGTCTACCTATGCTGAATGTATTTTTAGTGTTCAAAATTCATGTTGCAATCTTATGGGATTCTTACTCATTTGTCCGCTTTATTTTCACCTTTTCCTTGGTATGTGAAAGTTCCTTCTGTGGGTCTTCAGAACTGAGAGCCTTTGATACTTCTCTATGCAGCCTTCATGTTAAAAATCTATGTGGTTTTGGACCGCAAAGTTTTCCACAACATTAAAATAAAATAGATTTTCCAACCTTTATTGTATACTATAGTCTACACAGCTGTGATTTTTCACTGCTCCAAAATCTACACTTCCAATTGTGGTCGCCTGTCAGGCAGCCTCAGACCCTTTGTAATGGAATGCCTTAAGATTTTGCTTTCTAATTTCATTCATGTTTTGGTTATTTGACAATCATGGAAGTCAGGGACTCCAAAATATACATAGGACCCACAAAGTCACATGCAAAGATTCAAATATAAGTAAGAATTAATCATCCAGTGATTCCAAACAAAGTCACTACTGTGAACTCAGTAGCACACCCAAACATACTCCAAGAATTTTTTTAACTTTAGCTGTAGGCTGACATTGGTTCTCAAAATCCCTTTAATCTATCTTAGTGTTGAGACGAACAATTCACTATCTGTTTTGACCATTACAGTTGACTAAGTAATACATGATGCACACATTCGCTCTTCTCACTAAGGGACTTGCTGTCAGTGTAGTTGGATTACAGTGTTGAATAATGTCTACATTTGGTTGTAAATAATCAGATTTTTTCCCCTGCTTAAAAATCTGTAAATTTATTTATACTTATCCCTTTTCACTGCTATTAAATTAAGCTCACAATTTCACAATTCTCACCAGATAACAGAGATTTCCAAATACTCTACGGAGATGGAAGACTATGGAAATGTGTATTTCTTTCTTATTCTTATATGAAGTCTGTCTTTTTAAAAGTTTGTGTCAGTTATTTGAATTCTAGAGTTTACTATTCAAACAATATCTCAATTGAACAAAATCTCCATAGCATGCATGTGGAGATCAAAGGATAAATTACAGGAATTGGCTCATTATCACCACACCTGCTCCATTCAGTCAGGGCTGAACTATAGGCTTTCAACCACTGCTGTCACAAGCATTTTCAGCACACATACAGTGAATGTTTATTCTTTGATTGTTTTCCTTGAATCTTCTCTTCCATGAATTTCATTATACATGACTTTTTACCTGTGTCGTTGTTCATGCCAAAAAATGTCACACTTCTGTATCTTAATTGACCTGAAGAACTTGCTCATTTTCATTGTTAATTTATCGCCCATATGAGTTCATCCATCCACTAAATAGAAGGGCTTGTCAAGGCTGAGAGAATGTGAGAGGCTTTGTACTTCATACATTGTAAATGGATATAGCATATATCACCAGAGATATACTTATTTAATGGTGATTTATATTTATTTACTCTCTCAAATTAAAAATTGATAGAAGGAAACTACTTATGAATATACTCTCTATAAAATATTTTCTAAATAATTTATAGTAAATATACAACAGTATATAAATTAACAAATATGATCTAAAATTACTCTCTATCTTGCAGATTTGAAACTATGTTTAAAGAACAATTTTTAATCATACATTTACTTAGATAATATTGTACAAATGGTATTATCTATCTTTATTTTCTATGTTTCTCTGTATACGGAAGTTACTTCACTATAGTTACCCTGTGTTAATTCAAATAAATTCCTTGCAGTAGGAATGGTTTCAGAAGCACTAAGTAAAAGACTACAAAGTACTCTTATAGAATTTGTCTTTGGAGTGAACTAGAGCACCTTTGTCACTAAGTATCTCTTACCTATTGAAGTCTTGTGGTGGCTTTGAGTGAAAATGGCCCCCATTGTCCCCAATAGAGTGCAATTATTGTAGGTGTGGCCATATTGGAGACACGTGTCACTGGTGGGGGTTGGGAGGCTTTGAGGTTTCAGGAACTTGACAATCTGAGTGTGACTCTCTCCTCCTGCTGCCTGCCAACCCAGATATAGAACTCTCAGCTCCTTCTCTAGCACCATGTCAGTCTGCTTGCTGTCTAGCTTCCTGCCATGATAATGAACTAAAATTCTGAACTGTAAGCCAGCCCCAATTCAATGCTTTTCTTTATAAGTGTTTCAGTGGTCATGGCAAATCTTCACAGCAATAGGACACCGACGAAAACTATTCTTTTTAATAGTTTTCGATGAAAGTGAATTACTAGGCTCCAGTTGAAAGAATACTTATCAGGGGTCACAAGCTGGCACACAGTCAGAAACATTTCTAGAAATATTGGTAAAACTTACATGGGAAATATCTTCTTTTAACTATATCTCTAAGGTTGGGTATGAAATTTATTAGGTTTGGGGAAAATAATTATCATTTTAAGAGGATCAAAGAACGAAGAAGTAAAATGGAGCTTTTGTCATGTTCAGAGGCAAACTGTGTATGATTTGGGGGAGAAGATTTCATGATCATTGCAAGTAGCAGAGAAACAATCCTGAATGAACCTGTTTCAGAGGCTTCTAATTGCTGTTATCCTTAAGTTAGGGCCACCACTGTGTGGTAATTGGTTCGTACCTCTGCCCTCCTCACATTACGATCAATTAGCTGGCAGAGAAAGAACTGCTCCTTAATTTCAGAGAAAAAGGGCCTCATGCATTTTCAGATCCTAATTATTAAAAGGTGGCTAAGACCGATAAATTTTCGCCTTCCTGGAATCATGTGGAACTAATTTTCTAAAATTAATTATATATAATTAAAAAGAGATTACAAGTAGAACAGTTATTTAAAGTAGTTGTATTTATTATACAGTTTTAAATACAACTTCGGCTTAGTTATGCTTCTAGTTTGAGAAAATAGTATTTTAACAATCAACTGAAATATAATAAAGTAGGCATTAAATGATTCAAAACGTTAAAAATATTTTCAGATAGTCATAGATGGTCATAGAGAGTATTTGTGTCTCACATACAACTAGTTACCATTAAAACACATCCCAATTTGGAGGAAAATGTAATAAGTACTCAGTAATAACATTTATAACTAAAAATGACCCACCAAATATTTCTGCTATATATTTATGAAGAGGACAATAAAGAAAAGAATTCTACTGTGGAAATGAAGAAAACTTGACTTTAACAGTTCTTATTTAATATGGACTCTCCTTTCTATAGCCCATCCTGGTCTTGAACTCTGTATATTTTGAGTATAGTTTTGAAATATTGATCCTCCTGATTCTGTTTTCAGATTGTTGGTACTGCTCATTTGTGTCAACACATCCAGCTTATGTGGGCTGGAGATCAAAGCCAGGGCTTTGAGCACACTAAGAAGGCCCAGAAACAACAGGTCTATATCTCTAACTCTGAAGCTAATTGAATACCAACTTACTGGTTGCAGTTTTACATCTAATGAGTTTATTAGGAAAAAAAATCACCTTTATAACAATATTGACTTTTGGTATATATTTAAGTGTTTTCCCTCACCAAGAATCTAATAAAACTAACAGCCTCGCAGTTCCTTCTCTTAATCCATTGTGGCTTTCTTCATACTTTGTGGTAAAATTGTAGTCCATTGCTTTTATACCTATTTTTAGTTTGTTGTAATTGTAGGTTATAAAATATTTTGATCTTATTTTTAAACAAATTACATATATACATATACATACATATGTATATATATGTATATATATATATATATATATATATATATATATATATATATATCACAATGTGCGAACCATTAAATCTGAAAGTTTCAAGTCATACTCATGAAACTTAACCACAAAAATTATTCAAAATTAACTAAATTAGAAAACTATGAGAAACTAATGGGGAAAACAGAAAACATTTTTTTTTAAAAAATCATTAGTTATTTTTATTGGATATTTTGGATATTTTATGTATTTACATTTCAAATGATATCCCCTTTCCAGGTTTCCCCTCCAGAATCCCCTTCTCCCATGCCCCCCTCTCCCTGCTTCTATGAGGGTGCTCCCCCTCCCACCCACACACTCCAGCCTCCCTGCCCTTGTATTCCACCATACTGGGGAATCAAGTGTTCACAAGATCAAGGACTTCTGCCATCCTCTGCTACATGTGTGGCTGGAGCCATAGGTCCATCCATGTGCACACTTTGGTTGGTGGTTTAGGCCCTGGGAGCTCTGGGGGTGGGGGTGGGGGGGAGGTGGTCGATATTGTTGTTCTTCCTATGGGATTGCAAACCCCTTCAGCTCCTTTAGTCCTTTCTCTAACTCCTCCATTGGGGACCCCGTGCTCAGTCCAATGGTTGGCTGGGAGAATCTGCCTCTGTATTTGTCAGGCTCTGGCAGAACCTCTCAGGAGACAGCTATATCAGGTTTCTGTCAGCAAGCACTTCAGCAATAGTGTCTGGGTTTGGTGTCTATATAGAGATGAATCCCCAGGTGGGGCAGTCTCTAAATGACCTTCCCTTTAATCTCTGCTCCACACGTTGTCCCGATATTTCCTTTGGATGGTAACCCTTCTGGGTTAAGGATTTGGAGATGAATTCATCATTTTTAATAGCTGAGTAGTATTCCATTGTGTAAATGGACCACATTTTCCGTATCCATTCCGCTGTTGAAGGACATCTGGGTTCTTTCCAGCTTCTGGCTATTATAAATAAGGTTGTGATGAACATAGTGGAGCATGTGTCCTTATTACATGTTGGAGAATCTTCTGGGTATATGCCCAGGTGCTGGGTGCTCAAGTAGTAGGAACCACCAAACTAATGTCCAGAGTTGTTCTAGCAAATTGCAATCCCACCAGCAATAGAGGAGTGTTCTTCTTTCCCCACATTCTTACCAGCATCTGCTATCACCTGAGTTTTTTACTTTAGCCATTTTGATTGATATGAGGTGGAATCTTGGGGTTGTTTTGATTTGCCTTTCCCTGATTACTAAGGATGATGAACATTTCTTTAGGTGCTTCTTGGCCGTTCAATATGATGAATTCATGAAATTCTTAGGCAAATAGAAGGAACTAGAATATATTATCCTGAATGAAATAACCTAATCACAAAAGAACACACATGGTAAGTACTTACTGATAAGTGGATATTAGCCCAAGAGCTCCAAATGCTCAAGATACAATTACAGACCACATGAAGCTTAAGAAGAAGGAAGACCAAAGTGTGGGTGCTTCAGTCCTGCTTAGAATAAAACAAAATACAGAAGCAAATATGGAGGTAAAGTATAGAGCAGGGACTGAAGTAAAGGACATCCAGAGACTCTCCTACCAGGGAATTCATTCCATATGCAGTTTCCAAACTCAGACACTATTGTGGATGCCAAGAAGAGCATGCTGACAGGGGTCTAATATAGCTGTTTCCTGAGAGGCCCTACTAGGGTCTTTCAAATACAGAGGCAGATGCTCGAAGTCAACAATTAGACTGAGTGCAGGGTCCCCAAAAGAGGAGTTAGAGAAAGCACTGAAGGAGTTGAAAGGATTGGCAATCCCATAGGAAGAACAACAATATCAACCAACCAGACGTCCCAGAGCTCCCAGGGACTAAGCCATTAACTAAGGTGTACACATGGCTCCAGCTACATATGTATCAGATGATGGCCTTGTCGTGCGTCAATGGGAGTAGAGGTCCTTGATCCTATAAAGGCTCAATAGATGCCCCAGTGTATGGGAATTGAGGGACGGAAGGAAGGAGTGGCTGAGTGAGTGGAGGAACATCCTCATAGAAGCAGGGGGAGGGAGGATGGGAGAGAGGGCTTATGGGAGGGGGGGAAACAGGGAAAGGGGATAACCCTTGAAATGTAAATGAAGAAAATATCCAATAAAATAAAAATAAAACATAAAGAATTTGGAGATGAGTGGGTGGCCCCTTCCTCCAAACAGGGACCTTGCCTAACCTCTGGATATGGTCTCTACAGATTCTCCCTCTCCTTTGATGGACATTTCAGCTAATCTCATCCCTGTTGGGTCCTGGGAGCTTCTTGCTTTCCTGCCATCTGAAACTTGCTAGTGGTTACCCCGAGTTCCCCATCCCCCATTGCTATATACCTCTGTTCCAATTCCCGACCCTCTGGTTATCATCTCTGTCTCCTCTCATCCTGACTTGCCTTTTCTCCCTCCCCCTCCTCTCTTCCTTCTATGTCCTTCCTACCCTCTACCTCTCATGAGTATTTTGTTCCTCCTTCTAAAGACTGAAGCACCCACAGTACTGCCGTCTTTTTTTTTATTATTATTGGACATTTTCTTTACTTACATTTCAAATGTTATCCCTTTTCCCCCATTTCGCTTCCAGGAAACCCTACCCCATCTCCCCTCCCCACCCTTCTATGAGTGTGTTCCCCCACCCAACCACTCCTGGAATACCCCTACACTGGGGTATCAAGCATTCACAGGACCAAGAGCCTCTCCTCCCATCAATGCCCT
The DNA here is from genome assembly GCF_900095145.1 of Mus pahari. Classification (NCBI taxonomy): domain Eukaryota; kingdom Metazoa; phylum Chordata; class Mammalia; order Rodentia; family Muridae; genus Mus; species Mus pahari. The sequence goes on from NC_034596.1 coordinate 37,117,083, forward strand.
AAAATGCCATGGTCTGCTACATATGAGGCTGGAGCCATGGGTCCCTATATGTGTATTCTTTGGGTCCCTGGGAGCTCTGAGGGTGTCTGGTTGGTTGATACTGTTGTTCTTCCTATGGGGTTGCAAACCCCTTCAGCTCCTTCAGCCCTTTCTCTCACTCCTCCATTTGGGACCCCGTGCTTAGTCCAGTGGTTGGCTGAGCATCTGCCTCTGTATTTGTCAGGCTCTTGGAGAGCATCTCAGGAGACAACTATATCAGGCTCCTGTCAGCAAGCACTTCTTAGCATTTACAATAGTGTCTGGGTTTGGTGACTGTATATGGTAATGATTCCCATGTGGGCAGTCTCTGCATGGCCTTTCTTTCAGTCTCTGCTCCACACTTTATCTCTGTATTTCCTCCCATGAGTATTTTGTTCCTCCTTCAAAGAAGGACTGAAGCATTCACTTTAGCCTTCCTTCTTGAACTTCATGTGGCCTTTGAATTGTATCTTGGGTATTCTGGGCTTTTGGTCTAATATACACTTACTAGTGAGTGCATACTATGCATGTTCTTTTGTGACTGAATTACCTCACTCTGGATGATGTTTTCTAGTTCCATCCATTTGCCTGAAAATTTCATGAATTCATTGTTTTTAATAGCTGAGTAGTACTCTATTGTGTAAATGTACCACATTTTCTGTAACCATTCCTCTGTTGAAGGACATCTGGGTTCTTTCCAGCTTCTCGCTATTATAAATAAGGTTGTGATGAACATAGTGGAGCTTGTGTCCTTGTTATATGTTGGAGAATCTTTTGGGTATATGCCCAGGAGTGGTATAGCTAGGTCCTCAGGTAGTACTATATCCAATTTTCTGAGAAACCACCAAACTGATTTCCAGAGTGATTGTACCAGCTTGAAATCCCACTAGCAATGAAGTGTTCCTCTTTATCCACATCCTTGCAAGGATCTGCTGTCACCTGAGTATTTGATCTTAGCCATTCTGACTGGTGTGAGGTGGAATCTCAGGGTTGATTTGGTTTGCATTTCCCTGATAACTAAGGATGTTGAACATTTCTTTAGGTGGTTCTCATTCGTTTGATATTCCTCAATTGAGAATTCTTTGTTTAGCTCTGTACCCATTTTAAAATAGGGTTATTAGGTTCTCTGGAGTCTAACTTCTTGAGTTCTTTGTATATACTGGATATTAGCCCTCTATTGGATGTAGGATTGGTAAAGATATTTTTCCAATCTGTTGGTTGCCGACTGTCCTATTGACATTGTCCTTTGCTTTACAGAATATTTGTAATTTTATGTGGTTCCATTTGTCAACTGTTGTTGAGCTTAGAGCATAAGCCATTGGTGTTCTGTTCAGGAAATTTTCCCCTGTGCCCATGTGTTTGAGGATTTTGCCCACTTTCTCCTCTATTAGAATCAGTGTATCTGGTTTTAAGTGTAGGTCCTTGATCCACTTGGACTTAAGCTTTTTACAAGGAGATAAGAATGGATTGATGTGCATTCTTCTACATGCTGACCACCAGTTGAACCAGCACCATTTGTCTAAAATGTTGTCTTTTTCTTACACTGGATGGTTTTAGCACCTTTCTCAAAGATCAAGTGACCATAGATATGTGGGTTCATTTCTGGGTTTTCAATTTTATTCCATTTATCTACGTGCCTGTCACTGTACCAATACTATGCATTTTTAATCACTATTTATTGCTCTGTAGTATTCCAAATGATTTTGCAAATTATTCTTTCTAACTCTATGAAGAGTTGTGTGGGAATTTTGATGGGGATTGCATTGAATCTGTAGATTGCTTTCAGAAAGATGGCCATTTTTACTATATTAATTCTGCCAGTCCATGAGTATGGGAGATCTTTCTATCTTCTGAGATCTTCAGTTTCTTTCTTCAGAGACTTAGTATTCTTGTCATACAGATCTTTCACTTGCTTGGTTGGAGTCACACCAAGGTATTTTATATTATTTGTGACTATTGTGAAGGGTGTCCGTTTCCTAATTTCTTTCTTGTGGGTTACAATGGTGTCCGGCATCTGGTCCACCGCGGGGCTAGGGCCACTTGTGGAAGCCAGATGTGGGATATTTTGACTGCTTGTTGCCCCCACTGCTGCTGGGCAGGCATCAGGCAGTGAGAAGCCTCAGGACCCCACCACAGATGTGGGGAAATGCAGTCTGATATCCCTGAGAAACTGCCAGAGTCGGACTTATAGGTCTCTGGGATGCACAGGGGTCAGGGATGGCATCCTCTAGCTCTTGGGCAGTACAGATGCTGCTGAACACCTCAGAAGAGCTTAGAATGGAGAGTGGGGCTCACAGCTTCTAAGGTTTTGTTATTTTTGTTTATGGAACTTATATGCCGTTGAGTGGGTTTGCATAAGCCATTTCTGCTCTGGGAAGGTGTCCCTCATACTTTGTATTTTGTGTTGGGTATAGGTCTTGTTTTCATTGTATGAATGTTAAAAATTTGCTTTTAATTTTTTAACAATTTTTCAAGTTTACATTTTGTAATTACATTATATTGTTTTGCAAGTCAGTTTTCAAACTAATCAAATATATACTTTCCTTATCTTTTGGTTTTTGTTTTTTTGGCTTCCATGTCTTACCTAAATCTATCATTAAATGTTTCTTCAACTTTTTTCTTTTTAAAAATAACTTTTTTTAATTACAGAGTTTTATTTTATATAGGATTTGTTAGTATGTATTTTGAGGAAGCAATCTATATGATTCGATTTGGGATACATTCTATGCAAAATTGTTTAGAAAACTAAAGCTCTGTTTTTAACAGTACTCATTTGTTTGCTAGCTTAGCTCTCTGTCTTCTGGGAGGGATAATGAAGGATACTGAGATTGAACCCAGGATCTCGCATGATATGCTACATCCTAGCCCCTAGCTCTTAATTCCTGACTTTTAATTATGGTTTTGAAAAAAAATATTCATAATAATTGTTTCCATACTGAACAATGAAATATACAACTTTATAAAACACTTAAACATTTTTTCCAATACATTTGCCTAGAAGAATGTAAAATCTGGGTTAGCATTCCTTCTCCCACAGAACTGCCTAAGGATTTTGCCTGAAATTACACAATACCAAGTAAGAATAAGAAAGCAATTTATTCTGTTTACACATAGGTTCTAGAACCATTTTTGCATCAAATGTTAGGAATATACATTAATTTATCTCATAATATTTAATCTTATATTTTTTTTCAATTATGGTTATGAGATACAAAATCATTAATAGTCACAGACTGCCTGAGTTAGAAATGTCATTGTATATCAAGGCAACTTTACTATTTAATAATATTAATTAACAAAAATTTTTAAACCAGGGATTTTTTTTTGTCCATGATAGTGACGTTAAAAATAATTATATCGTTTTAGACATTTCCAGGAATTACAATTATTCAAATAAATTCTGCTCAATCTAGCTTCCTTAAGATAAAGTCTTCTCAGAAAATTTTATTTACTTATTTGTCTCTGCTCTTTAAAAGACCCACTTCAAAACATCTGTGACTATCAATCTTAAGCTATAGTGACATTGCTTTGACAGATCTCAATGAATATCTCACTTAAAAACTATGTGGGATGACCACAGTGCTGCCACCAGGTCGTCTCTCTGGCAGGGGCCCCTGAGTTCCTTTCGCTACCACACAATGCCCCATGTACCCCACAATCAGCCATCATATCACAATACCTAATACCCCAGTAGAATCATGACTCTTAATGTTAAATTAACCTATCAGATTTACATATCAATAATATCACAATTTACAAGATGCCAATACAATAATTTCAGAGCCAACTGATAATGATAAAAGCTTTATTCCAATATTTCTAACCTTGTGAAATCATAGCTTCTTGTGGCTGGTAAATGCCATGTGTGTTCATGTCCACAGCGATCTTCTGGTCTTCCTTCTCCTCCTCCCTGAGACGCTCCATGTCTCTGCAACTCTTAGCTCTGCCTCCCTTTTCCCTGTCCAATCACAGACCTCCTCTGCACTAGTGTAATTGGACTGGGAAATTTCTGCAACATAATAGGAATAGGAGAAAGTGAAGAGTCCTATCTCCAAGGACCAGAAACAACAAAATTCATAAAAGAAAAATTTCCCAAACTAAGGAAAAAGATGGCTATAAATATACAAGAAGCTCACAGAACACCAATTATATTGGACCAGAAAAGAAAATCCTCCTTCCATGTAATCATTAAAGCACTAAATATACAGGACAAAAGAAGAATACTAAAAACTGCAATGGAAAAAGACCAAGTAGCATAAAAAAAAAAGGCAGATCTATAAGATTTACACCCAACGTCTCAACAGAGACTCTAAAAGCTAGATGGATCTGGATAGATTTCTTACAGTCTTAAGAAATCACAGATTGCAATGTAGACTATTATAACCAGCAAAACTCTCAATAACTATAGAAGGAGGGGAAAAAAAGATATTCTGAGACAAAAAGAAATCTAAACACCATCCAGCCACAAATCCAACTTGTCAGAAAATACTAGAAGGAAAACTTAAACCCAAGAAGATTAACTACACCCAAGAAAACACAGGAAATATTTCCATACCAGCAAAAAGAAAATAAGGAAAATACACACACACTAACACGACCAGCCAAATGAAACTAACTGATGTTATATATCAAAAGGGCCCTAACAGATAACTATAGAATATTTCACCCAAACACAAAAGAATATAACTTTTTTTCAGCATTTCATGGAATTTTCTCCAAAATTGACCGTACAGTCAGGCACAAATCAAGCCTCAACAGATACAAAAAGAAAAAAGAAAGAAAAAGAAAAAAATCCTTCTATTTTATCAGACTGCCATTGATTAAAGCTGGACTTCAAAAACAAAACAAACAACAGAAAGCCTACAAACTCATGAAAAGAGAAAAACTCTCTACTCAATGATCATGTGGTCAGAGAAGAAGTAAAGAAAGAAATTAAAGATTTTCTAGAATTCAATGAAAATGAAGGCACAGCATATTCATACTTATGGGACACAGTGAAAGCTGTGCTAAGAGGAAATATCATAGCACTAAGTTACTTCAAAAAGGAATTGGAGAGATCTCATACTAGCAACTTAAAAGTATACCTGGCAGCTCTAGAAAAAAGTAAGTAAACACACCCAGGAAGTGTAGATGACAGGAATAATCAAACCCTGGGCGGAAATCAAGAAATTAGAAATAAAGGCACCATTCAAAGAATCAACAAAACCAGGATCTGGTTCTTGAGATAAATCAACAAGATAAATGAACTGTTAGCCTAAGTAACTGAAAGACAGAGAGACACATCCAAATTAACAAAATCAGAAAAGAAAAGAAAAATATAAAAACAGACACTAAGGAAATCAAAAGAATCATTATGCCTTACTGCAAAGCCTAATGCCACAAAATTGGAAAATGTAAACAAAATTGATGATTTTTTACACAGAAACCATTTACCAAAGTTAAAGCAAGATTAGGTAAACTCTTTAAATAGTTCTAAGGAAATAGAAGCAGCCATAAAAGTCTCCCAACCAAAATATCCCAGGGCCAGATAGTTTCAGTACAGAATTCTACCAGGCTTTCAAAGAACAGCTAATATCTGTAGTCCTCAACTATTCTACAAAATAGAAACAAGGAACATTGCCAAACTAATTCTTTGAGGCCATAGTCACCCTGATACCTAAACCATGCAAAGAATCAAGAAAAAAAAAGAATTTCAGACTAATTTTTTAAATGAACACCAATGTAAAATATTCAATAAAATACTTATAAACTGAATCCTAGAAGAAATGAAAAATATCACTCACCATGATCAAATAGGCTTCATTTGAGGGATACAGGGATGGTTTAATATACCAAAAAATCAGTGTAATCCACCATATAAACAAACTTAAAGAAAATAATCTCACAATCATCTTACTAGATGTGGAAAACGCCTTTGACAAAATCCAAAACTCCTTCATGATAAAAGTCTTGAAGAGATCAGGAATATAATGTACATAGATAAGCGTAATAAGAGCAATATACACCAAGCCAATAGCCACATCAAATTAAATGGAGGAAAACTTGAATGAAGTCCACTAAAGTCAGAAAAAGACAAAGTTGCCCACACTCTCCTCATCTACTAAACATAGTACTTGAAATTTGAGCTATAGCAATGCATTAAGACAACAAAAGGAGATCAAACAGATATGCCAAGAAGGCCTTGCTGACGGGAACCTGGAACAGCTGTCTGCTGAGAGGTTCTGCCAGAGCCTGACCAATACAGATATGGATACACACAGCCAAACATCCAACTGAGCACTGGGTCCCCAATGGAGGAGTATGGGGAAGGAGTGAAGTTGCTTAATGTGATTACAATCCCATAGGAAGAATAACAATATCAAACAACCAGACCCCCCCCCAGAGCTTTCTGCAACTAAACCAGCAACCAAAGAGTACACATAAAGGGACCCATGGCTCCAGCTGCATATGTAGCAAAGGGTTGCCTTATCTGGCATCAATGGGACATGAGGTCCTTGGTCCTGTGGAAGCTTGATGCCCCAGCATAGGGGAATGCAAAGGTGATGAGGTGGGAGTGAGTGGGTAGGTCGGGCAGTACCCTCATAGAAGCAGGGGGAGAGGGGATGGGATAGGAGATTTGAGGAGAGGAAACTAGGAAGGGGGAATAACATTTGAAATGTAAATAAATAAAGAAAAAAGAAAAAGAGTTAGAAATGAAGAAGTCAAAGTATCACTATTCACAGATGACATGACAGTATACGTAAGTGACCCCAAAAATTCTACCAGAGAACACCTATAGATGATAAATACCTCCAGCAAAGTGACTGGATACAAAAATTAACTCAAATCAGTAGAATTCCTGTATACAAATGAATGGGCAGAGAAGGAAATAAAGAAAGCAACACCCTTTACAATAATGGCAAATAATATCTTGATGTAACTCTAATCAAGCGAGTGAAAGACCTGTATGACTTCAAGTCTCTGAAGAAAGAAATTGAGAAAGATATCATAAGATGGAAAGAGCCTCCACTGCCCTGGATTGGTAGGATTAACAAAGTAAAAATGACCATCTTACCAACAGCAATGTACAGGTTCATTTGCATTCCCATCAAGATTGTACCACGATTCTTTACATACCTTGAAAGAGAAATCCTCACCTTCATATGGAAAAATAAAAAACCCAGGGTAGCAAAAATAATCTTCAACTATAAATGAACTTCTGGAGGTATCACCATCCCTGAGTTCTATAGATTCAATGCAGTTCCCTTCAAAATTCCAATAAAATTCTTCACAGACCTTGTAAGAGAAATTCTCAACTTCATATGAAAAAAAAAGAAAAACCCTCTGGATAGCTTAAAACACTCCCGTACAACAAAAGAACTTCTGGAGATATCACCATCTCCAATTTGAAGCTATACTACAGTGCAATGGTGATAAAAACAGTATTGGTTTTTGGCATAAAATTGGTGTAAATACGGACAGGTTGATCAATGGAATACAATGAAAGACCCAGAAATAAACCCACAGTCCTATGTACACTTGATTTTTGACAAAGAAGCCAAAATCATACAATGGAATAATGAAAGCATCTTCAGCAAATGGTGATAGCTCTAACTAGATGTCTGCATGTGGAAGAATGCAAATAGTCCCATATCTATCACCCTGCATAAAACACATTTCTAAGTGAACCACTGACCTCAACATGAAATTGGACACACTGAATGTACTAGAGTAGAAAATGGGGAACAGCCTTGAACATGTTTGCACTGGAGACAAAATCCTGAATAGAACATTAATAGTGCAGGCAGCAAGATCAAAAAATAATCAATGGGATCTCATTAAACTGAAAAGCTTCTGCCATGCTAAGGACACCATCAATAGGACAAAACTGCAACATTCAGATGGGGGAAAGTTCTTTATGAAACCTAAATAAGATGGAGGATTAATATTATGTATATGTATATGTACCTGTATATGTATGTATATATCAACAAATTAGATGTCAACAAACCAAGTAATCCAAATTAAAAATGGAGTAAATATCTAAAAAACAGTATTCTCTAATAGCTGAGAACATCTCTAATAGCTGAGAAACACTTAAATAAATGTTCTATGCATTTGTTCAATAGGAAAATGTAAATCAAAACTACTCTGAGATTCTATCTTATACCCATCAGAATTACTAAGATAAAAAAAAAAAAAAAAAACTGAAGTGACAGTATAATGCTGGGGGTGGTATGGAACATGGGAAACGCTCTTCCATTGTTGGTGGGACCTGTGAAGCTACTCTGGAAATCAATTTGGCAGGTTCTCAGGAAACTGGGAATATTTTCACCAGAGGACCCAGTTATACCACTCCTGGGCATATATCCAAAAGATACCACAAAGTCACTTGCTTAATTATGTTCATAGTGGCTTTATTATAGTAGCCAGAACCTGGAAAAAACCTGGATTTCCCTCAACCAAAGAATGGGTAAAGAAAATGAAATACATCTACACAATGGAATACTATTCAGCTATTAAAAACAAAGATGTCATGAAAATTTCAGGCAAATGGATGGATCTAGGGAATAGCATCCTGAATGAGGTAACTAAGACCCAGAAAGACATATATGGTATGTACTCACTTATTAATGGACATTAGCCATAAAGTACATAAAATCCTAAGCCATAATGGATTATAGCATGATTATAAAGCATATAACCATGCTATAATCCACAGACCCAAAGAAAGTGGGTAATAAGGAGAACCCAAAGAGGATGCATGAATCTCACTCAGATAGGGAAACAAAATAGTCATGGGATGTGAATGGAGAGAGAGAACTGGATGGGAGAGGGGGTGAGAAAGGAAAAGGAAATGGGGATCAGAGGTGGAGAAAGGGTAGGTAGGAGGGGGCTGGTAGTGAGAACAAAAATCAGTGGTGATGGGCATCTCTGGAACTAGCTTTAGACCTGGGAAAGGGGAGGTTCTGGTGAGACTATGGGGATGATTATATCTGGAATTCCTACTAGAGGAGGATATGCAGACTGAATTGGCTACTTTCCATAGTCTGGCAGGACTTCCAGTGGAGGAAGGGGGAAATTAACCCACCTCAAAAACTTTTAAAACCAAAATTTGTTCTATTTACAAGATGCACAGGCATAAAGATAGAGCAGAGATAGAGAAAACAGACAACCAATAGTCGCCCCGATTTGATACCTATTCCATCTGTGAGAGGCAATCCCTGACACTATTAATAATACTCAGCTATGAGTGTAGACAGGAACCTAGCATAACTTTCCCCTGAGAGACCTCATCCAGTAGTGGATAAAAACAGATGCAGAGAGCCACAGCCAAACATCAGGCAGAGCTGGATGAGTCTTGTGGAAGAGTGGGGAGAGAAGTGAGTGATCCAGAGAAGTCAAGGAAGACCTACAGAGTCCACTGTCCTTTGTCCAGGTTTGCTCACAGTGTCTGTTCCATGAACCAAAGAGCATGTAAGGACTGGACCTAGGCCCCTTACACACTTGTAGCAGATGTGTAGCTAAGTTTTCGTGTGGATCCCCTAACAACTGCAGAGAGGAGCCTCTCTGACTCTGTTACCTGCAATTGGATCCCCTGATACTGGACTGCCTGGATGGGCCTCAGTGGGTGATGATGTGCTTAGTCCTACTGGCACTAGATGTCCCAGAGTGGGGTGGTACACAAAGGGGAATTCCCCTTCTCTGAGGAGAAGGGAAGGTGGTAATGGAGATGGGGTTTGTAAGGGTGGGACTGGGAGGAAAATAAGGAGGAGACTGATCAGGATGCAAAGTGAATACAATCTAAATTATTGAAAAAATATTTTATCATAATTATTAACTGAATTTGATTTTTCTTGTTAATCATTTCCAATGTTGTTCACCTACCCTCACTTATATTTTTCTTTTCATAATTATACTATTAATTGAAATAGAATTATATCACTTTCTCCCTGTTCTCTTCTCCCTTTAATCCCTCCCAGGTACCTGGCACCCAACCTCTCTAACCCCACTCCCCAACTTTTAAGTTGGTAGCTTTTTTCTTTAATTATTATTAAATACATACATACATACATACATACATACATACATACATACATACATACATACATACATACATGCTGCATTTGTTTTAATTGCTTATGCGAATATGGCTTCATGACTGAGCACTGCATTGAACAAACTCTCCCTGGGAGAGTCACATTCTTCTGCTTGTCATTAATTGTTTATAGCTCTTTGTCTATGGATGCTTCCACACACACGAATACACACACCACAAATATTCCTCTCATATTAGTTTATCCATTTTACACATGATCATGTCTATTGATATTGCCAGGAAGTCTCTGTGAAACAAACTCTCCTAGAAATGGTTTCATAAGCAAGGCTGAAACAATGGCAATTGTTTTCTCTTTTCCTTTCTGCATTTCTTTCTTATCTAGTTCTGGCTCCTGTTCCATTGTAACAACATGTGTAAATATGTGAGATATGCAGGCATGTGCTTCCACACCCATCTAACTTAATCATTGTGTTACATGTCTGTTCAAGTAGATAGAACAATTCACTATCATAGCTCCTCAGTTAACTAATTCAAACATTTTATTTTGAAGTATGATGGTCTAATAATCAATTATAATCAGTCAAAGATTTATAGTACATATCATATATTTACAAAGAAAGTCAAGTTTATTTGTTTTAAGAGACTTGAATTTTGTAGGCTTTGATTTTTTTCAAAGCCTACTTTAATAAGGTTTCTCAAATGCCTCATTACCACTTCTAGCCCTCCTTTAAAAGGTAGGGAGAAAAGATAAATAATAGGACAATAGTGACATAAACCTGTTTAGAAATAGTTCTTTGGGGGTGATTCCAATCTCCATTGTCAGGGTACAAGATGTTCAGTTCAGTACTGTCCAGATACCAACAGTTCAGTTCAAAAGTGTCACCAAACATGAATCAGCAGTAGTGGCATGACGACTCGGCACAAATCATCAGGAGCAACCAGAACTAGTCAGACTGCTAGAAGTTTTCTATCATGCCTCACTCTATGAAGAGAAGATCAGCAAAGACACCAAACCAACAAAGTGTTGCAAGGCTAGCTGTGCAAGTACACTATCACTGTCTGTTTGGCCCTACCTATATTCTCTCCAAACATCACATGTCCCCTCAAGGGTCTAGTTCAGCATAACACCATACGAGTCACCTTCAGCAAAATGCCATATGAGTCTGTATCACATGATATATCAGAAAGTTCTACTTCTGAATTTGTTATTTAGTTTATATATTTAAAAATAATTATTTCATTTGATTCAACTTTGTTTTTCTTATTCTGTTAACAGCATTTTAAAATGGCCATTTTATATGTACATATCTACTATCCATATTTTAATACATAAATAATTACAGAAAGTATATTTGCTAATTATTTCACATCAGAAAATTAATTCTGTAAATTTAACTTTTATTCACCAGATGTAATTGTCATCACAGAGGTTTACTGCTGAAAAATTTACCCTTTCTAGGCCTTTCTTAACTCTGGCTGGCTGATTCAACTCAGTTGTTCTGACTCAAACTCATGTCCAAGCTTACTGATTCAAACTGGCTTCTCTCAGCTTCTGAATGAATTGCTCTGCTTGGACTAATACTAATGTTGGCAATGTGTTCTAATCTTCTGGCTCCTTCCTATTCTCTGACTCATTTGTTTTTCTCTATGTGCAGTTTATTCTTTCTGCAACTGATATCTTGAAAACTGTCCTGCTAAAATTACCTCCTCATGAGTCTCTTACTCATTCTCTCAAATCTTTTTCTGATTCATCACTTTGTCTGCCCCTCAATTAGATGTCACTTCCAAATATGGTTATTTCCTTCTTTGAACTGCAAACTGCTGGCCTTCATAGCTGTGGATTAATGGTGTGTACTAAGGTCTTGTTTGTATTACAGATAGAACACACAGAGGAAGAAGGTCTTAGAATGTGAACCCTTGTTAGAGCAGTCATAATGCTGAATTGAAATTCTTCGGCTTCTGGGAAAGATCCTGTTTCTGGTTCTAGTCGTCCAGCACCTTTCCCGCCCAAGGAGGGGTGTCTACCCTGGAGCAGTCTCAAGGCCTGAACCGGTAGGAGGGCCATCTTTGCTCTGGTGCACTCCCAGGGAGGGGATGGCCTGCAGAAGGAACACAGCTTCTGGGAAGGATCCTGTTTCTGGCTCCAGTTGTCCTGCACCTTTCCCGCCCGAGGAGGGGTGTCTGCGCGGGAGCAGTCTCAATGCCTGACCCGGAAGGAGAGCCATCTTTGCTCCGGTGCACAGCCGGGGAGAGGGTGGACTGGAGAAGCATCACAGCTTCAGGGAAAGATCCTGTTTCTGGTTCCAGTCGTTCCACACATTTCCTGCCTGAGGAAGGGTGTCCGCCCGGGAGGAGTTTCAAGGTCTGAGCCAGAAGGAGAGCCATCTTCGCTCCAGTTCGCTTAGGCTCCAGTCTGCACTAGCAAGACTGTGGACCACAAAAGCTACACAGCTTCGGGACAGACAGAAGCAACCTAACCTCTGGGACAGACCCTGTTTCGGGCTCCAGAAATTTGGGCACCTTCCTCGCCAGAGGAAAGGTGGCCACCTGTGAGGGCTCTGCCAGAGCAGGTGAGAGAGTGATATTGCGTCCAGCCTAGTCTGTGCAGGTGAGTGAATAAACTGCAGAGGCAACACGTCTTCTGGGACAGGCCCTGTTTTGGGCCTACATCTTCAGCAAGGAGGCAGATATGAACGCCAGGCCTCTGTGCACCTTCCCTGATAGAGGAGAGCTTCCCTGCAGAGAGTAATCTGACCACTGAGACCCAGGAGAGAGCTGTACTCCCAGGACTGCTGACAGAGGCTAACAGAATCACAGGAGGAACAAGCTCCAACCAGAGACAACTATAACAACTAACTCCAGGGATCACCAGATGGCAAAAGGCAAACATAGGAATCTTACTAACAGAAACCAAGACCACTCACCATCATCAGAACCTAGCACACCCACCTCAGTCAGTCCTGAATACCCCAACACACCCGAAAAACAAGAATCGGATTTAAAAGCATACCTCATGGTGCTGGTAGAAGACTTAAAGAAGGGCATTATTGAAGAAATGCAGGAGAGGTGTCTGCCTGGGAGCAGTCTCCCGGCCTGATCCGGCACCCGGCGCCTTTCCTGCCCGAGGAGTGAGGGCTCTGTCTGCCAGAGCAGGTGAGAGAGTCATATTGTGTCCAGAATCCCTCAGTGGCTAGACTGTGCAGGTGAGTGAATAATCTGCAGAGGCAACACGTCTTCTGGCACAGGCCCTATTTTGG